>NC_029791.2:59392577-59450830 GCF_000816755.2 Arachis ipaensis
GAATTTATCCTTGAACTTAGTTTAATTATATTGATGTGGTGACAATGCTTCTTGTTTTCTGAATGAATGCTTGAACAGTGCATATGTCTTTTGAAGTTGTTGTTTAAAAATGTTAAATATGTTGGCTCTTGAAAGAATGATGACTAGGAGACATGTTATTTGATAATCTGAAAAATCATAAAAATGATTCTTGAAGCAAGAAAAAGCAGCAAAGAACAAAGCTTGCAGAAAAAAAAAATAGGCGAAAAAAAATGTAGAAGAAAAAAAAAATAGAAATAAAAAGAAAAAGCAAGCAGAAAAAGCCAATAACCCTTAAAACCAAAAGGCAAGGGCAAATAAAAAGGATCCCAAGGCTTTGAGCATCAGTGGATAGGAGGGCCTATTGTCTGTGGTATTCTGAGTAGGATTCACTGATTGAATGACTGTGACGAGCTTCAAACTCGCGAGTGCTGGCCGTTAGTGACAGACGCAAAAGGAGGGTGAATCCTATTCCAGCATGATCGAGAACCGACAGATGAATAGCCGTGCCGTGACAGGGTGCGTGAGCATATGATTCACTGAGAGGAGGGGATGTATCCACTGACAATGGTGATGCCCTTGCATACAGCCAGCCATGGAAAGGAGTAAGACTGATTGAATGAAGATAGCAGGAAAGCAGAGGTTCAGAGGAACGAAAAGCATCTCCATTCGCTTATCTGAAATCCCTGCCAATGAATCTACATAAGTATCTCTATCCCTTTTATTGTTTATTTTAATCTAATAAAGTATCATGTTTAAATCCGCCTGACTGAGATTTACAAGGTGACCATAGCTTGCTTCAAGCCAACAATCTCTGTGGGATCGACCCTTACTCGCGTAAGGTTTATTACTTGGACGACCCAGTACACTTGCTGGTTAGTTGAACGGAGTTGTGTCCACACATAGTAAAGAGCCATAATAATGATTCCATACAATAACAAAGAGTACTACATTAATGTGATCACAATTTCGTCCACCAAACTTCCAAACAAGTTTTAACATAATTTTTTTTTTAATTTAAATTAGTGAAATTATTCAAAAATAGAGTCCTAAAAAGAAATTTATTACTTTAACCAAGTAGTAACTAAATGCACAAAATCAAATAAACATGCAATCAAATATGTAAATGCAACAATGAACAAATAAAGAAAATAAGAGTATTGGTGTTGAAAAGAAGGTAACTAACCCCTGGAAGTCGGTATCGACCTCCCCACACTTAAAGATTGTACCGTCCTCGGTGCATGCTAAGATGTCCAAGTGGATGGGTTGTTCCAACTGATGCTTTTCTTCAAGGATTGTGCAGATGGACTTGTTTGTCTCCCCTTTAAGAAGTTTCTCCTTTTTTTTCGTCTTCGGTGGCCAGCCTGAAAGAAGAGAAAAAGAAGAATAGTAACCCAGAAATAAAGATAAGAAAATAAATGAAGTATGGGTGGATTAATGCCAAATGATAAGGGTCTCATTTACATAGAAGCTTCAACATGTGCGTGAGAAAACAATAGAAGTACATGGCAAATCAAGAATGCAAAAATTTACAAAAGTAGGGAAGAGAGTGTGGGTAAGGAGAGATAATATCAATTCATGTCAATGTAAAAGTAATACAGGTATAAAAGATTGGCATTGATATAAATAATATTACCTATCCAGAATAAAACAAGTCACTAAGCACCCAAAATAATTCAAGAGAAGATGCAACAGTTAAATAAGAAAATTAACACCAAAGGAAAAATAATGAATTTAGAAAAAAAATAAAAATATGCACAAAATTAAGATGCAATGAATGAAATATGCAAATAAATTAAGTAAAATAGAATGAAGGTGAAAAGGAATGAGAAGTGAAAGAAATAAAGTGAGAAAGAAAGAAGAAAAAATAGAAGAAATTAGGATTAGAGAAGAAAAGATAAGATAATTGGCGCTGATCTGGATAAGTTGTGCGGTGCAGGCGACGCGGACGCGTGAGTGACGCGGTCGCGTGGTGCGCGATAAGGTCAGGTGACGCGGACGCGTGGGTCATGCGATCGCGTGGCATGATTTGTGCGATTAGCGCGAGTGCAGCCTCGCGTTCGCGCAACTCTCTGTTCGAAACTCTTTTGCCAAATTTTGGGTGACGCGGTCGCGTGGTTGGCGCGAACGCGTCAATGGCCATTTTCTTAAAATGACGTGGCCGCATGGGGCACGCGGTCGCGTGGTAGGGCTTGGGCTTCCAGCATGATTCCAGCCCAATTCCAGCTCAACTTTCGGCCATACACCTTTTTACGTTGATTTACAGGGCCACGCGGTCGCGTGGAGGACGCGGACGCGTGGGAGGCTCTTTTGCCACAAGACGCGGTCGCGTCAGCAACGCGGTCGCGTGGGGTCAAATTATGCTAAAGGCGCGCCTCCAGCCACGCTTTCGCGTGACTCTCTGTTCACTTTTCTTTTCCTCCAAACGCACTGGTGACGCGGACGCGTCAGCGACGCTGCCGCGTCACGTGCGTGTTTTTTTTTTAATGTAGTATGCAGAATGAAATGCTAATATGAATGTTACGCAAAACTCCAGGTTCAATACAATAAAATAAAATAAAACTCGAAAACAAACAAAACGAAATAAAATGAGAATTAAAATTGAAAAGGAACGACCATACCGTGGTGGGTTGTCTCCCACCTAGCACTTTTAGTTAAAGTCCTTAAGTTGGACATTTGGTGAACTCCTTGTTATGGTGGCTTGTGCTTGAACTCATCCAGGAATCTCCACCAATGTTTGTAATTCCAATGGCCTCCGGGATCCCAAATCTTGTTGCTATACCCGTCTTCAAGTGGATTATCATGATTCCATCCGGGTGGTTCAGCCTTAGAATTCTCATTGAAGCATCCAAACAACTTCCCAGACCCATTCAATTGAGCTCTACACCAACCTTTGCGTTTAAACTTAAAGCTTCCAACCATAATGAACCTTGCAGGACAATTCTTACCACTGGCCATCTTCCTCTTACTCTTAATGCCACAAAGAGCTCTAAGTTGACCATCCGTCTCCAGTAGCCCATATTCAAGTGGAATTAGAAAGCTAAGGGATATGAATTTTACCCACTTGAATGTTGTAAAGGATGATGGCAACTTAGGGGGAGGGGTCTCCAACAACTTTGGCAAGGTAGTTGCAGGCTTTACTCCCTTGTGCTCTTCTCTAACAACTTCCACCTCCTTGTAAGCTTCTTCAATTTCAACCTCTTCCTCTTCACTGCTTTCCAAGGGCATGGGAGGTTGTGCTTCTTCTTCTTGAATCTCCATCTCTTGACCAACCTCTTCCAAGTCTTCAACTATGGTATGCCTTGGAGGTTGTACACCCTCCTCAGCATCAATTTTAATCGCCTTGGAAGGAGGCTATATGACTTGAGTTTCCCATGGAGGCTCCGCATCTCCTAAGTCTTCAACCACTTCTTCCTCCTCAATGGCAGGCGTAGCTTCTTCCAATTGTTTCAATATAAAATCGTGCTGCTCACTGTCCACCGGAGTTTCTAATATCTCCTTCATACTACGTTCTTCATTAGATTACCCACATGAGGTCATAGGGGTTCCTTGAGTGTCCGAACGTCAGGAACGTAATCGATTTATCGCTTGATCCAGTTGGCGAAGGGTTGCTTGAAGTTTTGCACATGTTTCCGTGAGACGATCACTTGATTCTTGTTGCGCTCGGCTATCATAAGTAGGATCATAGTGCTCTTGAATTGATGGATATGGAGATGGCAAATATTGAGGTGGTGGTTCTATATATGGTTCATAGGGTGGTTGGTATGGTGGATGTGGGTTAGGGTCATATGGAAGTAAATAGTGGAAAGGGGCTTATGAGTATGGTGGTCCAAAGTCATGTTGAGGAAAGGGTTCATAGGCATATGGTGGTGGTTGTTGATAGTCCATTGGAGGTGGTTGTTACCATGAGGGTTGATCAAATCCTTGTGGCTCCTCCCATCTTTGATTGTTCCAACCTTGATGCCTGTTCTCATTGTAATTTCCTCTTCCTGCAACATAATTGTAACCAGACTCATAGCCAAAGGGGTGAGAGTTCATAGTAGCAAATAAAAATTAAAAACAAAAATAAATTTAAATTAAAAGGTTATTGAAATTTAAATTTTTTAAATTTTTGAAATTTGAATTTTGAAAAAGTCAACAATATAAGATAAAAATTCGAAAAAGATTTAAATTTTTGAAAAGGTTTTATTTTTAAAATTTTAAAATTTTAAATTTGGATTTTGAATTTTAGAATTTAAATATTGAAATTTTAAATTTTGAAATTTGAGATTTGAATTTAATTTTTTTTTAATTTAAATTTTGAAAATTAAAATTTGAAAATTTGAAATTTTGAATTTTAAATTTTGAATTTTTGAATTTAATGAGGAAAGAGAAAAACAATAAAATGACACCAAGATTAAAATTTTTAGATCAAAATGAAGAAAACAACTAAGAATAACTTGAAGGTAGAGATGAACACGAAGAACAAATTTTTGAAAAAAAAATTTTAATAACTAAATAAAAACCAATAACCTCTTAATTTATGAAAAAGCAAAAATAAAAACAAAAATAAAAATAAATAAACAAGTAAAAAGCAAATATCTACATTAACCAATAATAAGGTACACGTTTGCAATTCCCCGGCAATGGCACCATTTTGACGTTAGGATTTTTGCCAGTAAAGAATGTTATAAAAACAATCGCGTTGTAGGTATAGTTTCTAAACCAACAGAAATCCCTTTGTACAAAGGTTTTGGTTGTCACAAGTAACAAACCCCTAAATAAATTGATAATCGAAGTATTTAAACCTCGGGTCATCTTCTCAAGGAACTGCAGGGAAGTATGTTCTTATTATCGGTTATGGAGATTGTAAATCGGGGTTTTGAAGATGAGGAACAAGTAATTTAAATTGCAATTGAATTAAGTAAAAGACTGTAAAATAAATAAATAATTGTAAAATAAACTTTTGGCAAGGTATGAGAAATTAGAAGTCCTATCCTAGTTATCCTTATCAATGATGATGAAGATTGAATCTTGATTCCACTCAGTTAGTCTTTACTTAAAGTAAAGAAAAGTCAAGTGACTAATTAGTTAAATCCTCAAATCCTAGTTAATCCCTAAGGAAAGATTGGGATTATTTAAGTTCAATTCAATTAGCAAAGATAATAATTATCAATCATGTTTGAGTTTGATAACTCCTGAGTTACTGATTTCTTAACCAAGACCAAAAAGGGAAAAAGTAAATCTACTGGAATAAAAATGTCTTCAGATTGGAAGCAACAATAATATAAATAAAGGAGAGCAATAATAAACTGAAATACCTCAATTAACATTAATTCAAAAGAGTAATCTGTAACATAGAAGAATTCATAAATTAAATTGAAAAGATAAATAAAAAGGAATGTTGAACCTGATAAAAAGATAATCCTGAAAGCGAATAAAATCCTAAATCTAAATCCTAATCCTAAAGAGAGAGGAGAGAACCTCCCTCAAAACAAAATCTAAATAATGAAATTGTGTATTATGAGCTTGTTTATGAATGGATGTATTCTCCCACTTTATAGCATCTAATCTGTGTGTTCTGGACTGAAAACTGGGTCAAAACCAGCCCAGAAATCGCCCCCAGCGTATTCTGGTACGTTCAGGTCGCGGCAAAGTGACGCGGAGGCGTCATCCACGCGTTAGCGTGGATTAAAGTTCGCAAATGCAATGCGGGCGCGTAATTCACGCATTTGCGTCACCTAACTTCAAGGCAACTATAGTAAATTATATATCGTTGCGAAGCCCCAGACGTTAGCTTTCCAACGCAACTAGAGCTGTGTCATTTGAACCTCTGTAGCTCAAGTTATGACCGTTTGAGTGCCAGGAGGTCAGGCTGGACAGCTTTAGCAGTTCCTTCAGTTTCCTGTTTTCCTTGCACTTTTGCATGCTTCCTTTCCATCCTCTATGCCATTCCTGCCTTGTAATCTCTGAAAACACTTAACACACATATCAAGGCATCAAATGGTGATAAGAGAGGATTAATATTAGCAATATAAAGGCCTTGCTGTTGAGAGCGCTAGCACGACCTGTGCGTACACACAACCAACGAAGTTTTGCAACCTGTGCGCACGCACATGTTGGAAGGTGCACTCTGTTGAGGGCATTCGCACACCTTGTGCGGATGAACAGAGTTGAAATTTTACTACCTGTGTGTACGCACACCTCTATGTGTACACACACATTTTGAAAATCCTCCTGGGCGTGCGCACACACACTCTTGTGCATACGCACATGCCATGTTTTTCAATTAAAATCTTGTTTTTAATTGTTTTACTTTCCCAACAAGCTTGTAAACTTCTGTGACACCTATTTAAGACTTTTTGACTTGTTTTTGGATGTTAAACATAGAGCAGGTCTTGGGTGGAATTATCTAGGTATTACCTTGAAAGGTTAGAGAAATGGAGGTTTAGGTTTCTGGTGTATTGAGGATGAGTTTGGTTGAGAGAGAAGGAAGAGTAGTGAACTTGGTGATTACTGACAATGAATTGAGAAACTGATGAACTAATGAGTTCAAAATGGAAATTATGAATTGATGATGGTTGTGATGAGTTAAGGACTCAAAAAGGAATGATGATCTTGTTGAATGTTGAGAGTGTGCCAGGCACTATATGCTTGGGTTAAGTATAATAATGTGCAGGGTATTATGTCCCTGGGATTGAATTATGATTGATAATCTTTTCTGCTGCAAGAGTGTGCCAGGAACTATACCCTTGGGTTGCGTATGCGAATGTGCCTGGCACTATATCCGTGGGTCAATAGAGTGTGCCCGACACTATATCCATGGGCGTGGCAGAAAAGCTACATCTGAAAGGATATGTCGGATTGGCATTTATAAACCAACAAGTGATATCATGAGCCAATAGGATAGGTATTCATCATAGGCATCTCTTATGTTTTTGTTCGCTTTGATTACTTGAGTTTGCCTAATTGTATAATATGCCTATGACGTGACAGAAATTGGCGAGTTAAGAAATCATTGTAAGAGATGCGTTGCAAGTATAGTTCTTAACCAACCAAAAATCCGCTTATCAATTTAGAAGGGGTTGTCACAAAATTAGAATTAAAATACTGGGAGTATGAATCCCAGGTCGTCTCCCAATGAGTTGCAGAAAGGTGTGCTATTTTATTAATCAGATATTTTCTAAAATGGTTTGAGTTGATAAGCAGGAAATTAAATCAGAGAATTTATGTAATTTAAATAAAAATCTTGACCGGGAGTAGATTAGTTGGAAAGCCTATCCTTGTTGGAGTTCTCCCAAGATCAATTGATAATTGAAGGTTGTCTGCTCAGTTATCCCTTACCGGATAAAGGAAAGTTAAGCAAGTTGAAAGTCAGTTTCTACTCACAAGTTCTAATCCTCTCCCTTGGGAAGGACTAGTGTCAGTGACCAGATGGCGACCCAACGCTAAACCCAACTATAATCTTACTCTTGAGCATTCCAACTCAAGGTCCTCCTTTCAACCAACTCCCAATCAAGTTATGGAACAACTCGCTCATTATGAATGTAAACTTCGCAAAATAGGAAAAGGGAATAAAGAAAGACATGATAAATAATAATCAAAAGGATCAATTAAAATAAAAATAGTTCTTGTATTAATAAACTCTAAAAATAATCCAATAGTAACTCTGAAGAAATTAGGGATATGAAAGAGTAAGTGACAAGTAAGGAAACAAACTAGAATGACAAAGCCTTGACGGAGGTAATAACTATTCTCAATATCCCAATCCAAAAAAGCAATAAAATCAAAATCCTAGGAACTATGAATATGTAGAGAGAAAACCTAGAGGAGAAGTAAATTCAGATCTAAAACTAAAATTATGCCGAATGAATGTTGTCTTTGGTCTCTGCATGTTCCCTGGCTCTAATATGCTTTTCTGGGCCGAAAATTGGGTCAAAATAGGGCCCAAAATCGCCCCCAGCAGATTCTGCAGATCGCGCACGTCACGCGATCGTGTCATCTACGCATTCGCGTCATCCAGCGTTTTGCCTTGCCATGCGTGCGCGTCGTCCACGCATTCGCGTCACTTGTGCAGTTTCCAATCCATGTGTTCGCGTCAAGCACGCGAGTGCGCCACTGCAATTTCCTCTAATTCGCGCGGTCGCGTGAGCCATGTGTCCGCGTCGTTTCTCGCTGGTCATCTCCTCAATTTCTTGTGTTCCTTCCATTTTTGCAAGCCTCCTTTCCAATCTCCAAGTCATTCATGCCCTATAAAGCCTGAAATACTTAACACACAGATCATGGCATTGAATGGAATAAAGGAGAATTAAAATACATAATTAAAAGTCTCTAGAAAGCAAGTTTTCCACCATGGAGTAATTTTGGGAAGGAATTGTAAATACATGCTAATTTAATGAATAAATGGGTAAATATTTGATAAAACCACACAATTAAACACAATATAAACTATAAAATAATGGTTTATCAACCTACTTGCTTCTTGAATTACTTGTTATATATGAATACTATCTGTCTTTTACTTGCTTGCATTATCTGTGATTGTCTGGTGCTGAGGAGGATAGGTAGGTGGTGGCGATGGGGTCGCATGGAGGGTAGGTTGGCGAAGGCTGTGGGATACAGTGGTGTGGTTTATTATTAGTTAGCAATTCCCTAAGTTTAGATAACCATGTTTATGGTTTATGGTTTAAGTTATTTTTTTGTGTTAAGCCTTGAATATTCTGTATCGACGTGAAGTTCTAGGATTGCCCTCGGTGTCCTGGAACCTTATATGTTACATTATTGGGCACTGTTACCATGCTGAGAACCTTCAGTTCTCATACCATATTCTGTTGTTATTTTTCAGATGCAGGTCACAACCCACCTCAGTGAGTTGTGTGACGGTGACAGAGCGGAGGATCTTTATCATGTTTTGGAGCCCTTTGATTTATTTCCTCACCAATGATGTGCATTCAATGGCAAGTCCTAGGGAAAACGACCCAGGATTCTACTCCCGATAATTGATTTGATTGTTGTGACATTCTTCTAAACTTTGATTGGGGATCACTTGCCAGTTTAGGCTATACTTGCGACACTTGAGTTTGAAAAATCCTTCTAAGCCGACATTTTTCCCACGTCAAGTTTTTGGCGCCGTTGCCGGGGACTTGCATATGTGTGCCATATTGTTGGTTGGTGTGAATATGTGCATATGTAAATATTCATTTTTTGATTGTTACTTTGTTCTTGGTTATTAGTTAGGATTTATAGTTAGTAGTAATTGGTGGTTACTTTACTTTAGTATTCCTTTCTGTCATGAAGTCTACGTTTCCTCTATTGAATGAAGCGTTCATTGCCAGATCCGAGTTTAGCCCCATTTGATCCTAAAATTGAAAGAACTTTATTACATATTAGGCAAGTTCGGCATCGATTGGCCTTTGGGGTTAGTGAATTGGCTTCCGCCGAGTCACCAACCTTTTTCGAGGTTGAATCTGAGGCGTCATTTAACGAAAGAATTGTTTATTCTTCTATTGATTCTATTGATGTTGCTTCTTCTGAATTAGGTACTGAGATTTTGGCCGCTCCAAGGAGAGTTACTCTCAAGGAAGCGGGTGCACCTGACACACTCTTCAACCACTCCAAGTCCGCTATCCCAACTTGGATGCTAACTTTGAGTTGAAGACCGGTTTGATCAATTTGCTTCCCAAGTTTCATGGCTTTACCCACTCAAGATCCTATCAAGGATCTTAAGGACTTCCAAGTGGTGTGTTCAACCACTAGGAGACATGGCTGGGATGAGCTTGCTATTTTGGTATTTGCTTTCCCTTTTTCTCTTGAAGGAAGAGCGAAAGAATGGTTTTATACTCAACCCGATGAAGTGGTCACGAATTGGGACTTACTCCAGAGAGAATTCTTGGATAAATTTTTCACACCAGAGGTGACAGATCGATTGTGGAAGGAAATCTTTTGCATTATACAAAGTGAAATGGAGACGCTCCATGAGTATTAGGAGCATTTCAAGAAGCTACTTGATTCTTGTCCTCATCACCAGATAGATGATTTGGTTTTGATTTGCTACTTTTCTCAAGGTCTCAACCCTCAAGACAAGATCCTCTTAGATGCCTCTAGTAATGGTTCTCTTGTGAAGTATAAGACAGTAGAGAAAGCTTGGCAACTCATCTCAAATCTAGCCGAGTCCATTCAACATGTGAGGTCAAGGAATAATCATTCAAAGGTCATTGTGAAAGTGTCCCCTAGTGAATCTGCCCTCACCAAGACTTTGGGAGAAATGACTACCATCCTTAAGCAAATTTACCAAAATCAACAACAAGCTCCAAGAGCTCAAGTGCCACCACAACAATACCAATCGGAAGCTCCACCAAGAGTGTACGATGTGTGTGCTTGCAATTCTCACTAACCGGATGAGTGCCCACAAATTCAAGAAGATAATATACTGGCGGTGGAAAATGCATTCTACAACTGCTCCAATTACCATCTGGAAAACTAAGGCTTTTATCAACAAGGGAATAATTACAACCAAGGGTGGAGAGATAGCTACAATCAAGGATGGAAATATAGTTCAAATCAAAGGTGGAAAAATAATTCCCAACCATACCGCAACCAATAAAACCCTCAATTTCAACAACAAAATCAAGGCCAAAGATACCAACCCCCTCACCAAAGACAAGCCCAAGTACCTCAACTCACATAACCTCAAGTTTCACAAATTACCTACCCTTCTTCTTCCTCAAATCAATCTCCAATGGATGATACCCTTCACACCATTCTCCAAGAACAAAGGGAATTTTGAACCATCCTCCAAGAGCAAAGAGATTTGCAAAAGAAACAAGATTCTTACATGGATACCTTGACCGAGGTTTTATCCCGGTTGACCCTACCATCTAACAATGACCAATGCACTTTTCAACTTTCAAGCTCAAATGTGATTCCCTCTCAAACATTTCCCAACCCCAAATGTAGCCTCAATGCTATCACTTTGAGGTCTGGCACTACACTAGAAGAGAGGAGTCCCAAGAATTCAAGTGAGAAGGAGGCCACTCATGAAGAAGATATTGTTGAACTAGAGAAAGTAGAAGAAGAAGAAGCAAAAAAGGTTGTTGATGAAGAGAAAGATCAAGCAAGGGCTAGAGACTCCAAGAAAAAAGATGTTTTGCAAGACCCTATCCCAATTCCATTTTCAACCTTGACAAAGAAGACTAAAAAGCATATGGAGTTGGATCCTAAAATGGTGGACATCTTCAAGAAAGTTGAGGTAACGATTCCTCTTTTTGATGCAATCCATCAAGTTCTTAAATATGCAAAATTTTTAAAGGATTTATGCATTAACAAAGAAAAGATCAATGATTTGGAGACCATTCCTTTCGGGAGTTCTATTTCTGCTTTAATGGGGGCTATTCCTGAAAAATGTGGGGATCCTGGACCTTGTTTATTCTCTTGTACTATTAGGGGTAACCAATTTATTGATTGTAAGTGTGACCTTGGAGCATGCGTTAGTATTATGCCACTTTCAGTATATGATGAATTGAATCTTCTGCCGTTGAAGCAGTCGGCGGCACATTTTGTGCTAGCTGATAAGAGCATAATTTTTGTTGTTAGTATTGTTGACGATGATTTAGTGACCATCAAAGGATTGATTTTCCTGGTTGACTTCTATGTCCTTGAGATGCCTCCAAATGATTCTAGGAGACCTTCATCCATCTTGTTAGGAAGGCCATTCTTAGAAATCTCCCGGCTTAAACTTGATGCCTTTTTGGGTACTTATTCATTTGAGATTGACGGAAGGGCCGTGAGATTTAACTTAGATGAAGCCATGAAGCATTCATCGGAGGACCATTCTATCTTCCAGTGTGACATTATTGATGAAGTTATGGCCGAGGTTCATAATGAGGCCTTTGATGAGATGAATTTGGGTAAAGGTACAAGTGTGAGGGAACCCAATGACTATAATGAAGACACTTTACCACCTCCAATGTTGTCGGATAATGATGTGCCAAGTCATGAGTTGAATGAGATGTTGAAACATCTACCTGTCCATCTAAAATATGCCTCTCTTGATGATAGTCAAAAGCACCCAGTGATAATTGCAAGGTGCTCAACTCCCAACAAGAAGAGAGATTGCTTAAAGTGTTGAGAAAGTACAAGAAGGCTATAGGGTGGAGTTTTGCAGACATTGTGGGTATAAGCCCACGCATTTGTGAGCACCGTATCTTTCTAGAAGATGGAGCCAAACCCGTCTGTCAACCCCAAAGGAGGTTGAACCCCACCATCATAGAAGTTGTTAAAAAGGAGATCACTCGATTTTTGGAGGCCGATATTATCTATCCTATTTTGGATAGCGAGTAGGTTAGCTCGGTGTAAGTGGTGCCGAAGAATTTGGGTGTTACCATGGTTAAGACTGAGAGTGGAGAGCTCATGGTGGCAAGAGTGCAAAACTCAGGGAGAGTTTGCATTGATTACCGGCGCTTGAATCTAGCAACCCGAAAAGATCACTATCCACTCCCGTTTATTGATCAAATACTTGACCAATTGTCAGATAAATCTCATTACTACTTTTTGGACGGTTACACTAGCTCTTTTCAAATCTATATAGCTCCTAAAGATCAGGAGAAGACTATTTTTACATGTCCCTTTGGAAAGTATGCATACAAGAGGATGCCATTTGGTTTATATAATGCACCGGCAACATTCCAAAAGTGTATGACTAGTGTCTTCTCGGATCTAATAGAAAATTGCATGGAAGTCTTTATGGAAAATTTTAGTGTCTATGGCAACTCATTTGATATGTGCTTGGATAGCTTAGCTAGGGTGTTAGAGTGGTGTGTCGATACTAGCCTTGTACTAAATTTTGAAAAGTGTCATTTCATGGTAAATCAAGACATAGTATTGGGTCACATTATCTCAAGAAACGGAATTTCCGTGGACCCAGTCAAGATTGATGTTATATCTATCTTGTCTTACCCCTCCTCGGTGAGGGAGATACATTCTTTTCTGAGCCATGCAAGTTTCTATAGGCGGTATATCAAGGATTTCAATAGGATTGCTTTACCACTCTCAAGATAGCTTCAGAAGGAGGTGACGTTTGATTTCAACGACAGTTGCAAGGAGGCATTTGACTGATGAACGAAAATTGTGCGTTGGTAAAGAATTTCACAAATAAATTCTCATTGCAAGTATAGTTCTAAACCAACAAAAAATTCCTCAATCAAAAATTTTTTTGTCACAAGTACAAACCCCAATAAAAATAACCGAAGTATTCAAACCTCAGGTCGTCCCTCAAAGGAATTGCAGGGAAGTGTTCTTGTTATTGGTTATAGGACAAGTATTTGGGGTTTTGAATAACGGACAAGAAACTTAAATGACAAGAAAGTAAATGGAAACTCAAATAATAAAAAGGTCTTGGCAAGGGTTGATGGTTAAGGATCTTCATCCTTGTTACTAACCACAACATGATAATTGTAATGATCAATCTCATTAAGTCATCCTCTAACAAGTAAAGAAAAGTCAAATGAGCTACACTAATCCTAATCCATAAGTCCTAGCCACTCACTAATTAACTTAGTGGAAGCTAGTGTCAATGGACACTAATTATCAACACTTGGACATTAGCAACTCAATTTCACCTAAGATAATCCAACAATGAATATAGCAATTATGCTAAAACAGCATTCAGTTAATACTAAGCAGCAATAAATAGTAAACAAAATTAATAATCCAACTCTTATCAAAGAAAATAGAAAATTAAACAAAAATGAAACTTACTAAATAATTATCTAAAAGAAATGCTGTTAGATGGTGATTGGTAGTGTTGGATGATGGTTGAAGGGTGGAAGGAAAAGAGAAGAAGAGAGAAGAAGGAAAGAAATGGAAAGAAGAGAAGAAAAGAAGAGTGGTGAAACAGGGTTATCCACGCGTATGTGTGGAGTGACATGTGCGCGTGGTGAGGTGAAATGGGAGCGACGCGTATGCGTGATGGGTTATTCAGAGAGGTGACGCATACGCGTGAGGTGACGTATACGCGTGGATGAGCTTGTGCCAAAGACATAAAACATGCACAAGGTAGGCATAACTCTCTGGATTTTGTATGGAGGTGAAAATTTAGGATCCACGCGTACGCGTGAGTGACGCGTGCGCGTGGGTGTTGGAAAAACTTGGGGTCACGCGTACGCGTGGGTGACGTGTACGCGTGGGTTGGTGCTCTGTTTTTCAAAATATTTCCAAATTCTTGCACCAAACTAAGCATTCCAAACCTCCAAACAGCTACCAAAACGCCATAAAAACTTATTTAACATACTAAACTACCAAATAAACTCAACTAACCAATCAAAACATGAAATTAAACTAATTTTACCAATATTTACAAAAGAGAAAAAAAAGAAAGATGTTACCATGGTGAGGTGTCTCCCACCTAGCACTTTTATTTATTGTCCTTAAGTTGGACTTATGGGGAGCTCCTCATCATGGTGGCTTGTGATTGAACTCTTCCTTGAACAACCACCAATGCTTGGACTTCCAATAAGCTCCATTCTTCAAAATTAATGTTACTAAGCTTTGATGGAGTTCTTCACAAACCGTGAGCTCCCAAAATTGATTCTCCTTGTGCGATCCGGGATCCCACACTTTGTTTTGACACCCATCTCCAAGTTGATCATCATTATTCCATTTGGGTGGCATGACCTTGGAATTCTCACTTAAGCGACCAAACATCCTCCTAGACCCAAGCAATCTAGCTCTACACCAACCCTTGCTTTTAAGCCTTGAACATGCAACCATCATGAATTTTGATTTACAATGCCAACCACTAACCATCTCCCTTTTGCTCTTAAAGCTGCAAAGAACTCTAAGTTGCCCATCCGTCTCAAGCAAACCATATTCAAGTGGGCTAATTAAGCTTAGAGGTGAAAGATTTACCCTTGAATGTAAGAATGGATGGTGATGGCCTGTGGAGAGGTGTTTCCAATGTCCTTGCAAGCTCTACTCCCTTGTGTTCTTCTTTGATTACCTCCACCTCTAAGCAAGCTTTTTCAATTTCAACATCTTTCTCTTAGTAGCTTTCTTCCAATTCAATCTCTTCTTCATTGCTTACCAAAGGCATGGGAGGTTGTGCCTCTTTTTTATTAATCTCCATATCAAGTTCAATGGGGGAGGATTTGATTGTGGATAAGAATTCACCAATAATTGAATCCATCTCTTGATAAACCTCTTCAAAATCTTCAACCATGATATGTTTTGGAGGTTGTACACCCTCCTCAACATCAATTTCAAGCTTCTTGGAAGAGGGCTCCATGATTCTACATTCCCATGGACTTTTAATGTCTCCTAAATCTTCAACCACTTCTTCCTCTTCTTCAACAATCATAGGCTTCTCCAATTGTTCTAATACAAAATCTAATCCCTCATTTTCCACTAGACTTTCCAATCTTTCCTTCATGCTACACTCTTCTATTGATTCTCCACATGTGGCCATGGGATCTCCTTGAGTGCTCAAACATTGGGAGGCTAATCGGTTTACCACCTCACCCAAGGCGGCCGTGGATTCTAGTACCTCCCTCTTCGTCTCTTCTTGCCTTTGAAGGAATAAAGTGAAAGAATTATCCATTGGGGCTTGGGGTGGATAGGAGGGTTCATTATTTTGGAGAAAGGGTTCATAATAGGAAGGTGGTTCTTCTTGATGAAAATGTGGAGGTGGTATATATTGAGGTGATTCTTGGGGGTATTGATGAAGGAATTGTGGTGGTTCTATGGATTTTCTAACATAATGGTCACAAGGATGAGGTAAGGGTGATTGGTCATATGATGGATGAGGGTCATAGGAAGGTATTTGGTAAAAAGGGGCTTGTGAGTATAGTTGAGGGCTATGTTGAAGATGAGGCTCATAGGCATGTGGTGGTGGTTGTTGACTAGTACAATGAAGATTACCACATCCACTAGATTGATATGCATAAGGAGTAGAATTATACCTATACAAAACCGGAGGAGGTTGTTGCCAAGAAGGTTGTCCATAAGCTTAAGGCTCCTCCCACCTTTGATTATCCCATCCTTGATGCATATTCTCATTGAAATTTTCATTTCCTACAACATAGTTGTGACCAAACTCATAGCCAAAAAGGTGAAAATTCATAATAGCAGGAGCAAATGAAAACAAAATCCTAAGACTAGAAAAAGCTAACAAACAAACCAAAAATTAAGCTATTCACAATATTAACATATATACAATAACCAATAACAAGGCACACATTTGCAAGTCCCCGGCAACGACGCCATTTTGATAAACAAAAATTTTGCGTCGATAAAGAATTTCACAAATAAATTCTCGTTGCAAGTATAGTTCTAAACAACAAACAATTCCTAAATCAAAAATTTGTTTATCACAAGTACAAAACCCAATAAAAATATAGAAGTATTCAAACTTTGGGTCATCTCTCAAAAGAATTGCAAGGAAGTGTTCTTGTTATTGGTTATGGGACAAGTATTTGGGGTTTTGAATAAGGAACAAAAAACTTAAATGACAAGAAAGTAAATGGAAACTCAAATAATAAAAAGGTCTTGGCAAGGGTTGATGGTTAAGGATCTTCATCCTTGTTACTGACCACAACATGATAATTGTAAGGATCAATCTCATTAAGTCATCCTCTAACAAGTAAAGAAAAGTCAAATGAGCTACACTAATCCTAATCCATAAGTCCTAGCCACTCACTAATTGACTTAGTGGAAGCTAGTGTCAATGGACACCAATTATCAACACTTGGACATTAGCAACTCAATTTCACCTAAGATACCATCCCAAGCCAAGAACACAAAAATCTACTCTAACATCCTTCCAAGCATTTTGTCAAACACTTGGAAGGCATAAAAGGAAGGCAAAATAAGATTGTAAGAATTGTATATCTGCAACTACCACTTGCAAGCAAATTAACAACGACAATTCAAATCAACAATAAAAGAAATCAAACATAAATTGCATTAAAGGAAATTAAATGAAACAAGAGTGCATCAACAACAAAGTAAACAAATACAAGGAATGAGATACTAAACTAGGAAGGTAAAGGTAAAGGAACAAGAAATTGGAAAGGAAAAGTAAATCAAAGCATGAATTAAACCTAGATCTAAGAAATCCTAATCTACATCTAACCTAATTCTAGAGAGAAGAGAGAGCTTCTCTCTCTAGAAACTAACTAAAGCATGATGAAAACTAAAATATGAGCTTCCCCCAGCATTTTCACTTTAATGAGTTCACGTGTCAGCAGCGACGCGTACGCGATTTTTACTTCCCACACATACCCATCATGTCACGCGTACGCGTCGCCATGCGACTTCATATTCACGCATGCGCGTCGATGTGTGCACACCAAATCCTTGATTTTCCATGAGTTCTCCACTTTGCATGCTTTTCTCTTCACACCTTTGATCCATTCCTAGCCTTTTGAATCTGAAATCACTCAACAAATGCATCAAGGCATCTAGTGAAATCAAAGGTGAATTAAAATTAGCAATTTAAGGGCCTAAAAAACATATTTTCACATTTAAGCACAAATTAAGGAGAATTTACAAAACCATGCTATTTCTTTGAATAAGTGTGAGAAAACGTGATAAAATCCCCTCAATTCAGCATAAAATCCACCACGAAATAGTGGTGTATCATTGACACCTTACAGGATGCCTTAACCAAAGCTCCTATAGTGCAAGTGCCGAATTGGAGTAGCCCATTTAAGATTATGTGTGACGCATCTAATCATGCAGTGGGGGCCGCCCTTGCACAGCGTGATGGTAAGGATCCTTATGTCATTGTCTATGCTTCTAAGACTCTAGATAGTGCACAATCCAATTATACTACCACTGAAAAACAGTTGTTGGCTATTGTTTTTGCTTTAGATAAATTTTGGGCCTACTTACTTGGCTTTAAGGTGGTAGTATATTCGGATCATACGGCTTTAAAGTCTTTTTAACAAAAAAGGAGTCTAAACATAGATTGATTTGACGGATATTGCTATTGCAAGAGTTTGATTTAGAAATCAAAGATAGTAGTGGATCACAAAATTTAATAGCGAACCACTTAAGCCGCTTTGAGCATTTAAAGTTTGATTGCACCCCTATCGATGATTCTTTTCCTTTAGACACCTATCAAGCAATTTCTCAAGTCACCCCATGGTTTGCATCAATTTCTAATTACTTGGTAGGCCGCACATTCCCTCAAAATTTTTCTAAATACCAAAAGGACAAGCTGAAAAGCGAGTCCAAGTAATATATCTGGGATTACCCTTACTTTTGGAGGTGTGGGGCCGATCATTTGATTAGGAGGTGTGTGACTCATTCAGAATTCCAGTCTATATTAGAGGCGTGCCACTCTTTCAAAAGTGGTGGACACTTTGGGCATCAAAGAACAGCAAGGAAGGTATTAGACTGTGGATTTTGGTGGCCAACACTATTTAAAGATGCATCTCTATTTTGCAACGCATGCCATTAATGCCAAAGATTTGGTAATGCATCCAAGAGGGATGAAATGCCTCAACAATCTATGTTCTTTTACGAGATTTTTTATGTTTGGGCCATTGACTTCATGGGTCCATTCCTAAATTCAAATGGATTTCTGTATATTCTGTTAGCCATTGATTATATTTCTAAATGGGTGGAAGCAATTCCAACCCGCACTAATGATGCTAACATTATTGTCTCTTTTGTGAGAAATCACCTTATTTGCCGCTTTGGATCGCCACGAGCAATTGTGAGTGATCAAGATTCACATTTTTACAACAAAAGAATGGCAACATTAATGCAGAAGTACGGCATTATTCATAAGGTGGCCACTGCCTACCATCCCCAAACCAATGGCCAAGCCGAGGTTTCTAACCGGGATATTAAGCAAATTTTGGAAAAGATAGTGAAACCTCATAGGAAGGGCTAGAGTTCTAGACTTGAGGACGCTTTGTGGGCTTACCGAACGGCCTATAAAATACCAATAAGCATGAGTCCATTCCAGTTAGTCTACGGGAAAGCATGTCACCTTCTGGTAGAAATTGAGCATAAGGCATATTAGTCTGTAAAAGAGTGCAATTTGGGTTTGGAAAAGGCCGGAGTTGAAAGGAAGTTGTAATTAGAAGAATTGGAGTGCTTAAGGTTGGAAGCATATGAGAACTCAAGGCTTTACAAAGAAAGATTCAAAGCGGTGCATGACCGGCATCTCAAAAGAAAGGAGTTTAGAGTGGGTGATCAAGTGCTACTATACAACTCAAGGTTGAGATTGATGCCCAGAAAGTTGAGGTCAAGATGGGAAGGCCCTTATACGGTAGAGAAGGTTGAACCCTATGGTGTCATTCATTTGAGCTATCCCTTAAGTCCTAGCTTCCTCAAAGTGAATGGTCACTGATAGTATGCATATGATCTTACATCTAGTGCAACCATTGATTTTTTATTGTTTTCATATGTGCACTTCACATGGTTCAAGTGTTTTAATTATCTCATTGCTACTTGGTTGCTCAACACATAGCATTGCTTCATTCTCTTTTCAAGATGTCAACAAGCTGAGGAAAGAAACCGGCCACCCGACCTAAGAAACCGATCGAAAATGTGAAAGTGCTTCGAGCCCTGCTGCATGAATTTGTGACTTGCACAACTGAACTGGCAAGTGTACAGGGTCGTCCAAGTAATACCTCAGGTGAGTGAGGGTCGAATCCCACGAGGATTATCGGATTGAGCAAGCTGTGGTTATCCTACAAATCTTAGTCAGGCGAATAGAAGGATAGTTATTGTTTCTTGTAGGCGCTAAACAAGCAATAATAATAAAACGTAGAAACAGTAGTGAGAAATCAGTTAAGGCCTCGGAGATACTTATTCTTCTGGATTAACACGTCATACTAACTATTCCAATGATGAGTGATTCCCTCAATGGCAAGGTTATAAGTGATTAAGCCATGGGTCGTAGTCATTAATCTCCTCTAATCCAAACCAAACGCCCGCACAGGCTAGATAAATCTGAGAGAGGATGAAGCTCACGCGATTCAATCTCTGATGATCCTACTCAAAACGACACAGACAAGGTTGGATCTTCCGGATCGGAGAATGAAGCTCTATGATTCTAACCCTTAGAGTCACAGAAACCTCAATTACCCCTGACTAACGGGATTTCATGTCGCATATCCCAATTAGCCCAAGTAACTTGTTGGAACCCATGATGTACTCTCAAGCTATAGCTCAATATTATCCGGGTCAGGACTCGTAAAGAACTCATGCAGAATAGGGGGCCACACTTTCGTTCCACTCCAAATTCATAAAGATGAAGAACGACAATACATCAAAATCCAACCACTGCTGGATGTGATTCTAAGAGCCAAACGAGAATAAATACCACACAGAAGAGTAAAGACCAGGCTCCCTAATAGAATGTTTAACCGATCTATTCTGGATCGACCGAATTGGTATAGAATAGAATCAAACATATATTGAAGTAGGGAAGTAATTGTATTAATCCATAGGAATCAGCAGAGCTACTAACCTTAACCTAGGAGGTTTAGTTGCTCATACTGTACAGAAAATAATGTATGATAAGTTCTGAGGGGCTGAAGATCCTAAACATGGGTGATCTTCGCCTATATATACTAATCTAATAATTAAAAATTACAAAAGTGAAATAAACTAAGCAGAAAGGTGCGAAAATCCACTTCTGGGCCCACTTGGTGAGTGTTTTGGGCTGAGCTTGGTGTCCAACTTAAGGGATGGGCATTGAACACCTACTAGAGGGTAGATATGCTGTTCTTTGCTCCCCTTGTAGCATTGAATGCCAGTCTTGGGCGTTCAACGCTGGCTTCAGTCCTTTTGGGGTATTGAACGCTAGACAGGGGGTAGTTTGGGCGTTCAACCCCCATTTTGTGCCACATTTCCAAAGAAAGGTATAGACTATTATATATTGCTGGCAAGATCTAGAAGTTATCTTTCCAACGCCGTTGAGAACACATCATTTAGACATCTTTAGCTTCAGAAATACTCATTTGAATGCACGGAAGTCAGAATTTGGCAACATCTACTATGCTTTCTTTGCCCCAGAATCAGACTTTGCCAAAACTTGCCAAATTCATCCAAAAATCATCTAAAATCATAGGAAAAGCACAAAAGCTCAAAGTAGTATCCAAAAAGTAAATTTTGCACTTAAACCTACTAAAACATAATAAAACTTAACAAAATATACTAAAAACAGTAGAAAAATAGCATCAAAAAGCGTATAAAATATCCGCTCATCAAGCCCCGATTTAGCCATATTGGCTCAAGACCCAATTAGATTTGCCAACTGGTATTGTGCTCCACAATATAGCAAGTTCCATGAGAAAAAGAAACTGCATGTAGAGCGACAGCTTCGAATGTATAAGCTACCTCCCGACCTTCAGATACTAGTGAATGATCACATTGAAAGCCGTGGTTGGGGCTTCATAGAGAGGAAGGTGGTGGAGGCTAACGAGCCTTGGGTGTTAGAATTCTATGCAAAATTCCACAATGCCAACCTCAAATCCGTCGCAAATCCCCATTTCTGAAGTGGTAATACCTAAGATCCTCAAAATCCCGCCTAAGCTGAAAGGGCGGTGTGCCTATGCCAAGGCTCAAGCTGACCGCCAATTGGGTACTCTGGATTGGGACAAGGTCTTAGAGAGGATTTCTATTCCTGGATCGGCATGGATGATGAATACTGAGACGGATCCCAAGCCGATTGGACTTCCAGTTAAACAGCTCACTCACGAGGCTCGCATATGGCAACAACTGCTGGCTAACTATGCCATACCGACCACTCATGAGATAACCATCAGTTGGGAATTGTTGTCCTAGTTTGGACTGTTTTGAAAGGAGTGACTGGTGCGCATAAACTTGTTATGCTACGATTTAGGAAATTGCACGATCGGCAAAATTCCTTCCGGCAAGTGCACCGGTTATCGTCAAGTAAAAACTCACAATAGAGTGAGGTCGAATCCCACAAGGATTGGTTGAGTGAGCAATTCGGATTAGAAGTGTGTTCTAGTTGAGCTAGGGTAACTTAGTCGAACACGTTTAAGCTTCAGTGTAAGGTTAAACTGAAGCTTAAACGTGGAGGTAGAAAAGGCAACCCTGGAGGTCGAACACGTTTAAGCTCCAGTTTAAGGTTAAACTGGAGGTTAAGCGTGGAACTGCCCCCTTGGTGCCCTTCTCACTTCTGGCGTTTAACCTCCAGTTTAAGGTTAAACTGGAGGTTAAACGTGGAAGTGCTTCCTTCAAGAAAATGCATAAAACAACTAAAACTAACAGAAAAATGCTAGTGAAACTAGCCTAAGATGCCTTGGCATCAGTGACAGACGATAAATGTCGGTAAAGAATTTCTCAATAAAATCGCGTTGCAAGTATAGTTCAAAACCAACAAATTATCCTCAGTCAACGTTTAATTTGTTTGTCATAATGCAAACCAATAAAAATAACCAAAGTATTTAAACCTCGGGTCGTCTCTCAAAGGAATTACAGGGAAGCGTACTTGTTATTGGTTATGGGAAAGTATATTTTTGGGATTTTTAAATGATGAACAAGGAATGTAAATAACGAGAAAATAAACTAACAACCAAGAAAAGTCCTAGCAAGGGTTGAGAATTGGAATTCCTATCCTCATTATCATTGTCAATTGTGATGGTAATTGCCTTTTGCTCTCACTTAGTCAACCTCTAACAATTGAAGGAAGTGAGCAAATCAACTTGAGTTCACAAATCCTAATCAAAGACTAGATTTAGTGAAGCTCAAGCCAACTAGCAACTTTCAATCACCAATCAACAAGAGACTTTGACAATTCAAGAGTCTCCAAATTACTCAATCCAAGTCAAGAACACAAAAATCTAATTTAAAATCCAATCAAATATTTTATTAAACACTTGGAAGGCACAAAATAAAAACATAGAAAATTAACAAGAAATATTAAAATCTAAAACTAACAATTGCAAAGAAACAATAACCACAAATTAAAGAAAACGACAATAAACATGAAATACCTCAAAGTGCATTAAAATGAAATTGGAATTAACAAAGAGTCATGAACAATAAAGCAACAAGGTAAAGGAAATAACATATAAAACTAAGAAAGCAAAGAGGTAATAATAAGAAATTAAAAGAAGAACTTGAATCAAAATAAGAAGTAGAACCTAAACCTAAATGAAACTGAAAATAAAAGAAGAAACCCTAAACCTAGAGAGAGGAGAGAGAGCTAGAATTCTACATCTAAAACTCAAGTGTGTGAATGAATAGCCCATTCTTTTCCAGCTCCACTTCCCAGCCTCTTGTCTTCCTTTTCGGGCTTGAAACTAGGTTAAAAGCAGCCCAGAAATTGTCCCCACCGAATTTCCTTTACTGAGGCACGTGACACTTGTCACGCGTACGTGTCAGTCATATGTGCGCGTCACTTAGGCTCCGTTTGGTTTATGTATGTATTGGGACATAAACATTAAGACATAGACACTTGAGACATAGAAGTAAAATATTTGTGTTTGTGTATAGTATTTGGAAATAATAGACATGACACTAGTGTAGTGTCTAATATTATGTTTGATTGCAAAACTCAAGAACACTACATAACTAAAAATGACTATTTTGTCCTCATAAATTAAATTAAAAAATAATTAATATTAAAGTAAAAAAAAAGAGTGAGATAAAAACCCCTATTCTACATCATTTATCGTCAGTTATCCCTACCCCCAAAAACCTTTCTTCTCCTTAGTTGTTCTCCTCCTTCGTGGATGTCTTCACCTTGCACGCATCTACCCTAAACCCTCTACTCCATCTCTGTATCCAGTGCTTATTTCCTCGTGTGGCTCTATCCCTTGTTTTGTTTGTCGCGAATTCCTCTTCTCCACTGTGTATGCGTTCAATTTCTATGGAGGCCAGGTATAATGTTCTTCTTCCCATCAATTTCTTGCTCTTCCAAGGTTTAATTGAGAATCAGTGGAGGAAAGTTGCTGCTTAATTTTTTTGGTTATGTTGAAAAAATCAAGAATTGGTGACATTGAATGAGTGTTAATTGTGTTAGATTGCTAAACATATATGTAAATTGGATAATATTTGAAGCCTTTAAGCCCTTGATCACAATGTTTTTTCAAATGGGTATTGCTTTGACACTTCAAAATTTGTATCTTTTTAGTTGAAAATCATATAGGCGTTATGATTCCCTCTCTTTCTTTAGTATTTTATTTAATTTATTATTTTATTTTTTCCATTAGTGAATGTAGTAGTAAATGAAATTTATTTTGGCATACAAAATCTTTATAGACTATGTTAATAATGTTAGTTATAGCTACTGTGGCAGCACTTGATGCTGATGCTCACCAATCTCTTGCTCAGCTTACTAATTGTTCATTTTTCCGTAACTTCCATTTTAGGTTTGATGAAATGTTACAATAAATCTTTTTCTAGCATGTGAGCTGGCTATAAGCATGTTTTACAATTACTATCCTATGTATGTTAATGAGTGCCTTTTATACATCATCAATGTCATTGTACTTTTTAAATTCCAATTGAGTTTCTTATGTTATTGTATCAAAGAATTGAATTCTAGTACTCCAATTGAATTAGTACTCCAGTTGAGTTCTCATATTTTAAACACATTGTCCAATTTACATATAGGAAAAGAATCAAACTTTAGTTGAGTAATTAGAGTTGACCTCTACTTAGTACTGTATGATATACATTTGATATAGGCTTGGAAAAAGCAAACAATAAGGAGCAAAATTGGAAGAACCAAATAATAAAGCTACAAGTTATGAGGAAAAAGTGCTAGTAGTTGTTAATGGCTCTTAGGATGACATAGACTTTTTCCCTTTTATTTCTGTTGTTATCTTAGTTGGCAATGTATTTATAGAATGAAGAATGACAACTAATAGTATTTGGTGTACTTCACATTATTATACAATGTATTTATACAATGTATTTGGTTTATTGTTTCTTTTTAGTTAACAATATTTGGTGTACTCCACATTTAATTTATATTGGTTTGCCCAAATATAATAAAGTGCAGAATTTTAAAACCAAAGCTATTACAATCAGCATGCATGAGCCATAAGGCTTATATAATTTTTTTGTCTTTCATAATTGTAAAATTGCACGTTATTAGAGTTTAAGATAATAAATATATAAATCAACAAAGAGAATGCAGAATTTGATTGTAAATATGAAAAAGTAAATAATTTTAAGAATAAAATTACACAATACATTCAAAAATTGATACAGAATTACACAATTTGATTCCAATAATGCATAATTGTACAATATGAAGTGTAAATTTGCCTAATATAATTAATAAACACTAGAGGCATAACTTAGGTACATAAACTAAAAAATCAACACATAGAATTGCAGATTACAACTAGAAGTCAGTTCATGCATAGATTAGGTGCAAATATAGCTATTTCACTTTAATAATATAACAACTACTTAAACCCTTATAGATAATAGCAAAGCACCCATAGTATGTTTAGCAAATAGACCATAACAAACTAACAACTAATTAAACTAACTACACCAATAATAGCTAAAAGTTATCCATTATATCTCGTACGAATGCCACCTTTTTCTCGTCCAAACTCCAAAAGGTTGCCTTCAATTCTGGATTTTGCACAAATTTTTTTGCAACTTGCACTATCTCCATTGTGTCAAAGCCAAGACTCTTCAATGTTCGGCCCATATTCACTTAGTCATTTACCCCACTCATTGCATTTGCTAGTACTTGCACATGCTTTCCTTGATCTTCTACTACAGACTTAAAAGTTTCAGCCAAGTTTGATAGGATTGCAGTATTATTGGTTTTTTTAGTTGCAGATTGCCGTCCTTGATTTTTCTCACTTGATGAAGCAAAATAGGTTGAAAAGGTGTTGGGTAATTCACTCTCAGCAGCAGCTAAATCCTCCATGTCAACATCCTCGCCGCCTAATCCCAAGCCACCAGTTGTGGCCGCAATCTACTTTAACACACATCTTTTCCGAATTCCATCCAAAGACACTACAATCCAACATCTCAGCCACATACATATATTTTTCTTTTAGTCGCTTGTGTTTATTTCTAATGTACTTCACAGTGAGGCCACATCCAGGAAACTTCTCATTCATCTTATCTGTAAGCTTTTAAAATGCCCCGGGTTTAAATTGGCCGGCATCCGCCCTCTTGCCTTCAACAACCAATTCCTCCATGAAGACCACAAATTGTTCAGTTTTTTGTTCAGTCCACTAACGTGGTATGGAAGCCATTGATGCTTAGTATCAGATGAACACTACAATAAATTAACAATTGCAACAAAATTTAAATAATTACTTAGTAGAATATCAACATAATTCACCAATTTCAATAAAATTAGAAACAATCAAGTCGTACAATAATACAACCAACTGTATCTTTAATTAGAATACAACTAATTAACCCAAGTATGCAAATACATTATGCCTAAAAAAAACTCAAATAATTTCTAGTACAACAATTTATAGTCCACGACAATTGTAGATATAATAAAATTAGGAAAAATTTGAAACTCTACGCATCATGTTCACCTCTCCATATTTCCCACATTTCAGTTGCTAAGTCCTCCCGCCATTGAGTGCACTCATGGCTACTTTCCACAACATCAATTATGTCAGCTTCATCAACAATTGTGTCATCTCCTACGGGTATATGCTCTGGTAAAAGAGTTGCATCTTCCTCGGGATCAACATCCATGTTCATCCGAATAAAATTTTATAACAAACAACACGCAATAATAATGTGGCTTTGAATTCTAATTGGATCGAATGAGGGGCTTCGTAGAATTGCCCATCTCTTCTTAAGCAACCCAAAGCACCGCTCAATCACATTCCTAGCTGAAGAGTGCTTCTTATTAAATAACTCTAGACGATTTTGTGGGTCACGGTGACCTTGAATCCACTCATTCACATGATACCTGACATTTTTATAAGGAGATAAAAAACCTCTACCATTGGTATAGCCAGCGTCCACTAAATAATAAGACCCTAAAATGGAATGATGGAAAAATTATAAGGGGTATATTGTAATCCTTTAATAGATAACTAATGCACTTATCAAAAGATTAATTTAAACATACCAACAAGTATTTTCAAGCCATTACGTCGAGTAATTGCATCTCTAAGTACCCTTGAATCAGATGTCGATCCTTCCCAACCGCTAAGGACATAGACGAAATTCATATTCCGATTGCAAACTCCTAAGACATTGGTGGATATTCTAGATTTTCTTGTCCGATACCTAGATTTATCATCCTTGGGGACTGTGACATCTATGTAAGTGCCATCTAATGCTCCTAGACAACCCTATCAAATGGACAAAACAAAATAGTTATTACATACAAGTAAACTTGACCAATAAAAATTTAAACTTTATGCAACACCTTAATACCTTAAACCATTTCCATCTGGATCTATACAATCCTCTGGTACAGGGTCTGCCTTTGCAAATAACACACTGTGGACACGCAAAATTGAACCTAATACCTTATGAAAACACCTATTAATAGTTTCACCAGACCTATAAAACCTAACTTGTACGCTGCGATTTTTGGTATGATGAGCTAATATGATCAAGAAAGTTGCTACTTGCTCGCCTATGCCAACATGACCATCTTCGTCTAACCCACCTTGAACTTGTAGCAATTCACACAAATTTGCAAATGCATTCAAACTCATTCTTAACACCCATATGCAATTTCTATCTCCACCCGCCCCAATGATATTATCTAATGCATCTCGCCTTAATGGCAATGTGTTCACTCTTTGCCCAATTGAAGAATGACCCCACCTTCTATTCCTAATATACATATATAAAGTAACTAAAAAAAATAACATCAACGTGTCAAATTGCATTCTCATGATCCAGTAATATCCAACACATAGCTTAATTTGTTCAGAATGATCCATCATCACTTCCTAACAAACAATAAAAAGTAAATGCATAAAAATAAAATAAATTCTAATATCCAGTATGACAACACTAAAAAATAAGCTTTTCTTTATCATTTCAATTAAACTTCAAATAGAGAAAACACTCATTACATAATCATATACTCATATTATCAAATTAATAGTTTTTTATACATAAATAGAGAACTCTTAATTTAGTTATGGTGCACGAAATTGTGATCTCTGGTAATGGCTCCAAAAACTTGGTGCTCTAATCTCAATTCATAATTTGTCACAACTTCGATACAACTAATCAGCAAGTGCACTGGGTCGTCCAAGTGTCCAAGTGGTTTAGACTTTCCGGATTCTCATGAATGCCGCCATCAATCTAGCTTACACCACGAAGATTCTGATTAAGAGATCCAAGAGATAATCATTCAATCTGATGTAGAACGGAAGTGGTTGTCAGGCACGCATTCATGGGGAATGATGATGATTGTCACGTTCATCACATTCAGGTTGAAGTGCGAATGAATATCTTAGAAGCGGAATAAGTTGAATTGAATAGAAAAACAGTAGTACTTTGCATTAATCTTTGAGGAACAGCAGAGCTCCACACCTTAATCTATGGAGTGTAGAAACTCTACCGTATGAAAATACATAAGTGAATAGAGGGTAGGCATGGCTGAGTGGCCAGCCCCCAAACGTGATCAATAGATCAAAAGATAATCCAAAGATATCAAATACAATAGTAGAAAGTCCTATTTATAATAAACTAGCTACTAGGGTTTACAGAAGTAAGTAATTGATGCATAAATCCACTTCTGAGGCCCACTTGGTGTGTGCTTGGGCTGAGCTTGAATGTTACACGTGCAGAGGTCATTCTTGGAGTTGAACGCCAGCTTTTGTGCCAGTTTGGGCGTTGAACTCCACTTTGCAACTTGTTTCTGGCGCTGGACGCCAGAATTGGGCAGAGAGCTGGCGTTGAACGCCAGTTTGCGTCATGTAAACTTGGGCAAAGTATGGACTATTATATATTGCTGGAAAGCCCTGGATGTCTACTTTCCAAAGCAATTAAAATCGCGCCATTTTGAGTTCTGTAGCTCCAGAAAATCTATTTTGAGTGCAGGGAGGTCAGAATCCAACAGCATCAGCAGTCCTTCTTCAACCTCTGAATCTGAATTTTGCTCAAGTCCCTCAATTTCAGCCAGAAAATACCTGAAATCACAGAAAAACACACAAACTCATAGTAAAGTCCAAGAATGTGAATTTAACATAAAAACTAATGAAAACATCCCTAAAAGTAACTAGATTCTACTAAAAACATACTAAAAACAATGCCAAAAAGCGTATAAATTATCCGCTCATCACAACACCAAACTTAAATTGTTGCTTGTCCCCAAGCAACTGAAAATCAAATAGGATAAAAAGAAGAGAATATACTATAAATTCCAAACTATCAATGAAACATAGCTCCAATCAGATGAGCGGGACTTGTAGCTTTTTTTGCCTCTTGAATAGTTTTGGCATCTCACTTTATCCATTGAAGTTCAGAATGATTGGCTTCTATAGGAACTCAGAGTTCAGATGGTGTTATTGATTCTCCTAGTTCAGTATGATGATTCTTGAATACAGCTATTTTATGAGTCTTGGCCGTGGCCCTAAGCACTTTGTTTTCCAGTATTACCACCGGATACATAAATGCCACAGACACATAATTGGGTGAACCTTTTCAGATTGTGACTCAGCTTCGCTAAAGTCCCCAATTAGAGGTGTCCAGAGTTCTTAAGCACACTCTTTTTTTGCTTTGGACCTTGACTTTAACCGCTCAGTCTCAAGTTTTCACTTGACACCTTCACGCCACAAGCACATGGTTAGGGACAGCTTGGTTTAGCCGTTTAGGCCAGGATTTTATTCATTTAGGCCCTCCTATCCACTGATGCTCAAAGCCTTGGGATCCTTTTTATTACCCTTGCCTTTTTGTTTTAAGGGTTATTGGCTTTTTGCTCTTGCCTCTTGGTTTTAAGAGCTTTTGGCTTTTTCTGCTTGCTTTTTCTTTTTCTTTCTATTTTTTTCGCCTATATTTATTTTTTTTTCTGCAAGCTTTGTTCTTTGCTGCTTTTTCTTGCTTCAAGAATCATTTTTATGATTTTTCAGATTATCAAATAACATGTCTCCTTGTCATCATTCTTTCAAGAGCCAACATATTTAACATTCATGAACAACAACTTTAAAAGACATATGCACTGTTCAAGCATACATTCAGAAAACAAGAAGCATTGTCACCACATCAATATAATTAAACTAAGTTCAAGGATAAATTCGAAACTCATGTACTTCTTGTTCTTTTGAATTAAAACATTTTTCATTTAAGAGAGGTGATGGATTCATAGGACATTCATAACTTTAAGACAAAGTTACTAACTACTAATGATCATGTAATGAAGACACAAACATAGATAAGCACTTAACATAGAAAATGAAAAACAGTGAATGTAAGAACAAGGAATGAGTCCACCTTAGTGATGGTGGCGTTTCCTTCTTGAGGAACCAACGATGTCCTTGAGCTCTTCTATGTCTCTTCCTTGTCTTTATTGCTCCTCCCTCATTGCTTTTTGATCTTCTCTTATTTCATGAAGGATGATGGAGTGCTCTTGATGTTCCACCCTTAGTTGTCCCATGTTGGAACTTAATTCTCCTAGGGAGGTGTTGATTTTCTCCCAATAGTTTTGTGGAGGAAAATGCATTTAAGGCATCTCCGGGATCTCATGATGATGAGCTTCCTGCGCCTCTTGAGCTTCATGAATGGGCTCTCTTGCTTGCTCCATCTTTTTCTTAGTGATGGGCTTCTCTTCCTCAATGTGAATGTCTCCTTCTATGAAAGCTCCAGCTGAGTAACATAGATGGAAAATAAGATGAGGAAAAGCTAGCCTTGCCCTAGGGGAGGGCTTTTCGGCTATTTTGTAGAGTTCAAGGGAGATGACTTCATGAACTTCTACTTTCTCTCCAATCATGATGCTATGGATCATGATGGCCCGATCCACAGTAACTTCAGATCGGTTGCTAGTGGGGATGATGGAGCGTTGGATGAACTCCAACTATCCTCTAGCCACAGGCTTGAGGTCTAGTCTTCTTAGTTGAACCGGCTTGCCTTTAGAGTCAATCTTCCATTGAGCTCCTTCCACACATATGTCCATGAGGACTTGGTCCAACCATTGATTAAAGTTGACCCTTCTAGTGTAGGGGCGCTCATCTCCTTGCATCATAGGCAAGTTAAACGCCAACCTCACATTCTCTGGACTAAAATCTAAGTATTTCCCCCGAACCATTGTAACATAATTCTTTGGATTCGGGTTCTTACTTTGATCATGGTTCCTTGTGATCCATGTATTGGCATAGAACTCTTGAACCATTAGGATGCCGACTTATTGGATGGGGTTTGTTAGAACTTCCCAACCTCTTCTTTGGATTTCATGTCGGATCTCCAGATACTCATTTCTCTTGAGTTTGAAAGGGACCTCGGGGATCACCTTCTTCTTGGCCACAACATCATAGAAGTGGTCTTGATGAGCTTTGGAGATGAACCTTTCCATCTCCCATGACTCAGAGGTGGAAGCTTTTGTCTTTCCTTTTCCTTTTCTAGAGGATTCTCCGGTCTTAGGTGACATCAATGGTAATGAAAAAACAAAAAGCTTATGCTTTTACCACACCAAACTTAGAATTTTGCTCGCCCTCGAGCAAGATAAGAAAGAATAGATGAAGAAGAAGAAGAAATGGAGGAGAGGGAGAAGGAGTTGTGTTTCGGCCAAGAAGAGAAGAGAGGGTTGTGTTGTGTGAAAATGAAGAAGAATGGAGGGCTTTATATAGTAGGGGGAGAGGGTGTTAAGGTTCGGCCATATGGGTGGGTTTGGGTGGGAAATTGATTTTGAATTTTGAAGGTAGGTGGAGTTTATTGGGTAGGTTTATGGGGAAGAGTGGGTGGATGTGAGTGGTGAAGTGGTGATAGGGAAGAGAGATTGAGGTGATTGGTGAAGGGTTTTGGGGAAGAGTGTTTATGGGATTGTGTGAAAGAGGGGTGAGAAGAAGTGAGTGGAGGTAGGTGGGGATCCTATGGGGTCCACAGATCCTGAGGTGATCCTGTGGGGTCCACAGATCCTGAGATGATCCTGTGGGGTCCACAGATCCTGAGGTGTTTAAGGATTTACAACCTTGCACCAAATTAGGCATGTAAAATGCCCTTGCACACAACTCTGGGCGTTCAGCACCAGGTTGGTGCCCATTTTGGGCGTTCAACGCCCATTTCTTGCCCATTTCTGGCGTTGAACGCCAGAACCATGCTTGTTCTGGGCGTTCAGCACCAGCTCTTCTCCAGGGTGCAATTCTGGCGTTCAGCACCCAAATGCTGCCCATTTCTGGCGTTCAGCGCCAGAACCATGCTCTGTTCTGGCGTTGAACGCCCAAAACATGCTTCTTACTGGCGTTTAAACGCCAGTAAGGTCTTCCTTCAGGGTGTGATTTTTTTTTCTGCTATTTTTGATTCCGTTTTCAATTTTTACATTTATTTTGTGACTCTACATGATCATGAACCTAATAAAACATGAAAAAACAATGAAAATTAGATAAATAAACATTGGGTTGCCTCCCAACAAGCGCTTCTTTAATGTCAATAGCTTGACAGTGGGCTCTCATGGAGCCTCACAGATGTGCAGAGCTTTGTTGAGACTCCCCAACACCAAACTTAGAGTTTGGATATAGGGGTTTAACACCAAACTTAGAGTTTGGTTGTGGCCTCCCAACACCAAACTTAGAGTTTGACTGTGGGGGCTTTGTTTGACTCTGCTTTGAGAGAAGCTTTTTATGCTTCCCACAGGTTCGGCCATGGTGATTAGTTCAATGGCCTTGCACTCTCCTTTTGGATTCTCTTTTGTATTGCTTGGGAGAGTACTAGGAGGGATTTCAGTGATCCTTTTACTCAGCTGGCCCATTTGTGCTTCCAAATTTCTAATGGAAGACCTTATTTCATTCATGAAACTTACAGTGGCCTTGGACAGATCAGAGACTAAGTTTGCTAAATTAGAGGTATTTTGTTCAGAGTTCTCTGTCTGTTGCTGAGTGGATGATGGAAAAGGTATACTATTGTTAAACCTATTTCTTCCACTATTATTAAAGCCTTGTTAGGGCTTTTGATCCTTCCATGAGAAATTTGGATGATTTCTCCATGATGGGTTATAGGTGTTTCCATAAGGTTCACCCATGTAATTTACCTCTGCTATTGCAGGGTTTTCAGGATCATAAGCTTCTTCTTCAGAAGTTGCCTCTTGAGTACTGTTGGATGCAGCTTGCATTCCATTCAGACTCTGAGAAATCATATTGACTTGCTGAGTCAATATTTTGTTCTGAGCCAATATGGCATTCAGAGTATTAATTTCAAGAACTCCCTTCTTCATAGGCGTCCCATTATTCACAGGATTCCTTTCAAAAGTGTACATGAACTGATTATTAGCAACCATGTCAATGAGTTCTTGAGCTTCTACAGGCATTTTCTTTAGATGAATGGATCCACCTGCAGAAGTATCCAATGACATCTTTGATAGCTCAGATAAACCATCATAGAATATATCTAGGATGGTCCATTCTGAAAGCATGTCAGAAGGACACTTTTTGGTCAGCTGCTTGTATCTTTCCCAAGCTTCATAGAGGGATTCACCTTCTCTCTGTCTGAAGGTTTGAACATCCACTCTAAGCTTGCTCAGCTTTTGAGGAGGAAAGAACTTTGCTAAGAAAGCCGTGACCAGCTTATCCCAAGAGTTCAGGCTGTCTTTGGGTTGAGAGTCCAACCACACTCTAGCTCTGTCTCTTACAGCAAAAGGGAAAAGCATGAGCCTGTAGACTTCAGGATCTACTCCATTAGTCTTAACAGTATCACAGATCTGCAAGAATTCAGTTAAGAACTGAAAAGGATCTTCAGATGGAAGTCCATGAAACTTGCAGTTCTGCTGCATCAGAGAAACTAGCTGAGGTTTCAGCTCAAAATTGTTTGCTCCAATGGCAGGAATGGAGATGCTTCTTCCATGTAAATTGGAATTAGGTGCAGTAAAGTCACCAAGCATCCTCCTTGCATTATTATTATTTTCGGCTGCCATCTCCTCTTTTTGTTCGAAAATTCCTGACAGATGCTCGCTGGATAGTTGTAATTTAGCTTCTCTTAGTTTCTTCTTCAGAGTCCTTTCAGGTTCTGGATCTGCTTTAACAAGAATATTCTTGTCCTTGCTCCTGCTCATATGAAAAAGAGGGAACAGAAAAATAATAATAATAGGGATCCTGTTTACCACAGTATAGAGGTCCCTGTGTGAGTAGATGAATAAATAAATAGAAGGAGATGAGAGAGAAAGAGAATTTTCGAAAATAATTTTTGAAAAAGAGTTAGTGATTTTCGAAAATAGTTTTTGAAAAAGGTTAGTAATTTTTTCGAAAATTAAAATCAAAAAATAATTAGTCAATAAAAAAGAAATTTTGAAAAAGAGGGAAGATATTTTCGAAAATTAGAGAGAGAGAGAGAGTTAGTTAGGTAGTTTTGAAAAAGATAAGAAACAAACAAAAAGTTAGTTAGTTAGTTGAAACAAATTTTGAAAAGATAAGAAGTTAGGAAGTTAGAAAAGATATTTTGAAATCAAATTTTTGAAAAAGATAAGATAAGAAGATATTTTTGAAAAGATATGATTTAAATTAGTTTTTGAAAAAGATTTTATTTTTAAAATCACAATTAATGACTTGATTCACAAGAAATCACAAGATATGATTCTAGAACTCAAAGTTTGAATCTTTCTTAACAAGCAAGTAACAAACTTGAAATTTTTGAATCAAAACATTAATTGATGATGTTATTTTCGAAAATTATGAGATAAAATTAGGAAAAAGATTTTTGAAAATATTTTTATAATTTTCGAAAATAACTAAGAAAAATGAAAAAGATTTGATTTTTGAAAAAGGTTTTGAAAAAGATAAGATTTTTAAATTAAAAATTTGATTTGACTCATAAAAACAACTAGATTTTAAAAATTTTTGAAAAATTCAAATCTAATTTTCGAAATTTTGAGAGAGAAAAAGGGAAAGATATTTTTTTGATTTTTTTGAATTTTTATGATGAGAGAGAAAAACACTAAAAATGCTCAATGCATGGAATTTTTAGATCAAAACAATGAATGCATGCAAGAATGCTATGAATGTCAGGATGAACACCAAGAACACTTTGAATGTCAAGATGAACATCAAGAACTTATTTTTGAAAATTTTTATATGCAAAGAAAACATGCAAGACACCAAACTTAGAAATCTTTCATGTTTAGACTCTATGAATGCAAGAATGCATATGAAAAACAAGAAAAGACACAAAACAAGAAAACATCAAGATCAAACAAGAAGACTTACCAAGAACAACTTGAAGATCATGAAGAACACTATGAATGCATGAATTTTTCGAAAAATGCAAGATGAGTATGCAATTGACACCAAACTTATAACATGACACAAGACTCAATCAAGAAACATGAAATATTTTTTATTTTTTTTTATTTTATGATTTTTTTGTATTTTCTTTTAATTTTTTTCAAAAATCATTTAAAAAAAAAGAAAAATAAGGATTCCAAAATTTTTAATATGAATTCCAGGAATCTTATGCTCTTTAGTCTAAATCTCCAATCAAAGGGTCAGGCATGGCTTAATAGCCAGCCAAGCTTTAGTATGTAACTCAGACATGACATGCCTGACATACCCATTCCAGAAGAATTAGGTATGGCTTTACAGCCAGCCAGGCTTCAACATGCTTCATGAAACACTAGAATTCATTCTTAAAAATTCTGAAGAAAAATATATTTTTGAAAACATTTTTTTTTCGAAAACAAAGGAGAAATTTTTGAAAGATTTTTTTTTTGAAAAATTTTTGAAAACTTTTTGGAAAGAAAACGAAAAGAAAGTTACCCAATCTGAGCATCAAGATGAACCGTCAGTTGTCCAAACTCGAACAATCCCCGGCAACGGCGCCAAAAACTTAGTGCACGAAATTGTGATCTCTGGTAATGGCTCCAAAAACTTGGTGCTCTATTCTCAATTCATAATTTGTCAAAACTTCGATATAACTAACCAGCAAGTGCACTGGTTCGTCCAAGTAATAAACCTTACGTGAGTAAGGGTCGATCTCACGGAAATTGTTGGTATGAAGCAAGCTATGGTCACCTTGTAAATCTCAGTCAGGCGGATAATAATTGATTATGGAGTTTTCGAAATTAAATAATAAGTAAACATAGAATAAGGATAGAAACACTTATGTAATTCATTGGTGAGAATTTCAGATAAGCGTGTAGAGATGCTTTCGTTCCTCTGAATCTCTGCTTTCCCGCTGTCTTCATCCAATCAGTCTTACTCCTTTCCATGGCTGGCTTTATGCAAGGGCATCACCGTTGTCAATGGTTACTTCCCATCCTCTTGTGAAAATGGTCCAAATGCTCTGTCACAGCACGGCTAATCATCTGAGGTTCTCGATCATGCTGGAATAGGATTCACCCTCCTTTTGCATCTGTCACTACACCCAGCACTCGCGAGTTTGAAGCTCGTCACAGTCATTCAATCCCAGAATCCTACTCGGAATACCACAGACAAGGTTTAGACTTTCCGGATTCTCATGAATGCCGCCATCAATCTAGCTTACACCACGAAGATTCTGATTAAGAGATCCAAGAGATAATCATTCAATCTTATGTAGAACGGAAGTGGTTGTCAGGCACGCGTTCATGGGGAATGATGATGATTGTCACGTTCATCACATTCAGGTTGAAGTGCGAATGAATATCTTAGAAGCGGAATAAGTTGAATTGAATAGAAAAACATTAGTACTTTGCATTAATCTTTGAGGAACAGCAGAGCTCCACACCTTAATCTATGGAGTGTAGAAACTCTACCGTATGAAAATACATAAGTGAATAGAGGGTAGGCATGGCCGAGTGGCCAGCCCCCAAACGTGATCAATAGATCAAAAGATAATCCAAAGATATCAAATACAATAGTAAAAAGTCCTATTTATAATAAACTAGCTACTAGGGTTTACAGAAGTAAGTAATTGATGCATAAATCCACTTCTGAGGCCCACTTGGTGTGTGCTTGGGCTGAGCTTGAATGTTACACGTGCAGAGGTCATTCTTGGAGTTGAACGCCAGCTTTTGTGCCAGTTTGGGCGTTGAACTCCACTTTGCAACTTGTTTCTGGCGCTGGACGCCAGAATTGGGCAGAGAGCTGGCGTTGAATGCCAGTTTTCGTCGTCTAAACTTGGGCAAAGTATGGACTATTGTATATTGCTGGAAAGCCCTGGATGTCTACTTTCCAACGCAATTGGAAGCGCGCCATTTTGAGTGCAGGGAGGTCAGAATCCAACAGCATCAGCAGTCCTTCTTCAACCTCTGAATCTGATTTTTGCTCAAGTCCCTCAATTTCAGCCAGAAAATACCTGAAATCACAGAAAAACACACAAACTCATAGTAAAGTCCAGAAATGTGAATTTAACATAAAAACTAATGAAAACATCCCTAAAAGTAACTAGATTCTACTAAAAACATACTAAAAACAATGCCAAAAAGCGTATAAATTATCCGCTCATCAAGTTACCATCACTTATAATCTATTTTATTGACCAAAACAGAGAAAACAAGATAACCAACATAATACTCCAATTGAACCTTAAACATAATACTCCAACCAAACCCCATTAAAAATATAATCATTTCAGATATTTAAAAATATAAATTTGCATACCCAGAACAGGGAGAACAGAAGAGTACCTAAAACATATGTGCTCAAAAAGAAAAAAAGAATATCCAATATAGCAACATACAAATACAACATACAAACAAATAATAATATTATAATTATTTCAAACCTTAAGTTGAGTTTTTTAGTACAGATGAAGGAGAAAAATTGTGATAGAACAATAAAAAACTTCAGAAAAATGGCAGCACACACAAGTGACGAAGACACAAAGCTGCAAAAGCCAGAAACAGAGGAGAAGAGATTAGAATTAGTTAAAGTTTGTGAAAAGGAGAAGGAGATTATCTTAGAATAATAAAAAGCTACATAAAATCAATCAACACATACCCACAATGAAGAACACATGAAGCTTCAGAAAACAGAAGACAAGAGCTCAGAATTGATTAGGGTTTGTAAAAAGAGAAGGAGAAATTTGGAATTTCAAAAAATGATAAGGATAAAATGGTCCAAAAAATTTTTTAGATCCGTGTCCATGGCTTCAAGTCCGTGTCTCATCATTTTAGTGAGACACTAAAAACATGTATATTGTGTATGTTTGTGGGTAAGCGTGTCTCTCCTATTTTTGAATCTCACAAACCAAACATGAGACATGTTCCACCATGTCTATGTCTTAGCCATACACACACACACTAAACAAACGCAGCCTTAGACTATGGCTTGGTCACACGTACGCGTCAGCCATGCATACGCGTCGGCACCAGCTTCTTAAATCTCGAAATTCTTCTGTTCCTTCCACTTTTGCATGCTTCCTTTCCATCCTCTAAGCCATTTCTATAAATCCTGTAATCACTTAACAAACAGATCATGGCATCGAATGGTAATAAAAGATAATTAAAAATAAGCAATTTTAAGGCCTAGGAAGCATGTTTTCAATCATAGCACAAAATTAGGAAGGAATCTCAAAAACATGCAATTTACATTAATAAGTGTGAGTAAAGTTGATAAAATCCACTCGATTTAATCTAAAATAAGTCATAAAATAGTGGCTCGTCAAGGAGAGTCGGTGAATTTGCCTAAGGTCATCAAACACTCAATATGGAAGGTGCATGTTTCCCTTTAGAGGATGGCAGCCTTCCCTGTTATGATCACTGAGATTATTGCCAAGGCTGGCCTTGAGTGGGAGGAAGACGATTATCCGCCTACCATACCCAACAACGATTTGTACATCCCTCACGGCAACTGGATGAAGGAGGACCTAGCCACTAGTGCAAAGAAGAAGCAGAAGAGTAGGGCAGCCGCAAGAGGATCGAGCCAACTGTCGAAAGCCACATCATCTGATTCTCAGATACCTATGACTCACAAGGATGGGCTCAAATCTTAGAGCAGCTGCAGCGCCTAGAGAGGCCGATGAACAAAAAATTGAAAATATCAAGTTGTAGAACCGAGAGTGGGATGACATGATTGAGACCCTGGACACCCCTGAGGAGCTTTCCGAGGCAAAGGATCTTGAGGCACAGAGAAGTGATGTTGAGACACAAGCAAACGACGTTGAGGTATCTCCTCCCCTCAGCCTGAGGCAGCATCACCCACCCCACCAGTGGAGTGACATTTTCTGATAGCACAGAGGACCGTGCTAAGCTTAAATGTGGGCGGAGAATTTGCAACTTATGGGCCGTAAACCTCTATTCTACACACTTTGCACTTCATTTTGCTTTAGTTATACTTTGTTTTTCTTTCAATAATTATATTTTTGTGGATATTTTCTAGCACTTTCGACTATTGCACTGTACTTTTTCTATTTTTCTTATATACATATCTTAGTATATTTTGAGCTTTATTGAAGCTATTGCACATTCATAGCATTTTCATCTTGCTTGGCATATACTTTAGAGATAGTAATGGTAATTGGATGTTATGAATAGTATAGTACCTAGCTCGTTGTATCTTAAATCCTCATGATGATTTTTTTTTTTGAATTTCGGGAAGTTAGGAACAAAAGCTAGGAGTTTTGAATTACATCCAATGAACCATACATACATGCATAGAAAATAAATTTGGTAAAAACAACAAAAATTTCTAAGAAAATTTCTTTTTAGGGCATTCATTGATTTGATTCGGAAAATCCTTTTTAACTTGCTTGAATTGTTTTGTGGACTATAGAAAAGAGATAGAACAAATAAACAAGTGAGATTTGAGCCTTTAATGTGTGGTTGCACATTATAACCACAAATTTTTGTTCTTGAGTGCTATGCTCCTTCTATGATTGTAATACGAGATTTACTTAATTCTTTATGTCCAATATTTGATGTTTGGATGCATTTAGAATGATTAAGGCCACTGTATGAATTTAAAGCTTACTCACCCATATAGCCTTACCCTTATATCTAAACCACTTTTGAGCCTTATAATCCCCTTTTGTTCTAATTTTCAACACATACAAACCCTTAAGCGAAAAACCATAAATGTCCTTGAATTGCATCTTTGATTAGCTTGGGTTAAGGTATATCTATTATCTAAGTATGGAGGAATTGTGGGAAACTTTGGTAAAGGAAACGGGTATTCATGGAAAAATTTGGGAATGAGTGCATTCATGCCATGAATTGCTTTAATCATATGCATTTATTTTGTATATATGACGACAACCAAGAGCATAGGTTTGGATTTTCACACTAAAAATAGGATTTACGTTGCAAGTATAGTCCAAACCCAACAATTGATCATCAATAAAATGTTATCACAATTCAAACCAAATATAAACCGAGAGTATTTAACTCCCGGGTCGTCTTCCCTAGGAGTTGCAATTAAGTGTCATATTTTTGGCTATGCAAGAAAATGGGGGTTGGATAATTGCAAGAGAGCAAGTAATGTAAATGGCAAAAAAGTAAATGATCATGCAAGGAATTAAAGGAAAGCAAATAAAGGCAATGAAAATGGAAACTGAATGCTAAAAAAAGCTCTTGGTGAGAATTGGGGAATTAAGGATTCTTATCCTAGTCATGGACCACAAACATGGCAATTGTGTGGAATTAATCCCAATTAGTCAATCCTACTTGAGAATTAGTCAAAAGGGCATAACTGATTCCAATCCCTAAGTCCTAAGTCAACACTAGTGGGTCACTTAGAGTCAAGGGAAACCAAACCAATTAACAATCCTCACACAATTCAGAATGGACATCCACAACTCAATTCCACCCAAAAACCCAATTTCTCAACCAAGAGTGTGAAAACTAAACATGCAAGAAATAAAAGTCAAAGCAATAAAACTTCAAATGCAAGAAACCTCTTGGCAAGTAATTGAGAACTAAGATTACCTATCCTAACCATTGACCACAAACACATGGTGATTATGAAGAGTTAATCTTATTTAGCCAACCTTACATCAAAGATAAGTCAAACAGGCATAGTTGATTTCAATCCATAAGTCCTAAGTCAACACTAATGGGTCATTTAGAGTCAATGGAAACCAAATCAACTAACTACTCTAATATATGAAACAAGAATGGACATCAATGACTCAAGGAGCACCAAAGTCATCAATTCCAAGCGAAGAGTGAAGAAAAACTAAGAAAAAACTAAGCCAAACATTTTATCAAACACTTGGTGTGCATGAAAATAAAACAATATTAAAATACATTAAAAATAAATCTATAACTACCAATTGCATGAAAATGAAAATAACACCTAAAGAAAACAATAAATGAAGATGAAAACATAAATTGCATTAAATGTAAATTAAAGTAACAAAGTGTGCATAAATATAAAAGTGACAAAAGAAATGAAATAACAAATAGAAGGAAAGAACAAAGATGCAATAACAATAAATGATAAGGAAAAGTAAATGAAAACAAGAATTAAAAGTAGAAATTACAAGAAATTAAACTAAGAAACCCTAATTCTAGAGAGAAAGGGGAGCTTCTCTCTCTAAAAAACAACCTACATAATGCTACATTAACCCTAATTTCTCCCCCCCCCCTTTCACATGGAGTGAGGCCTTCTTTGATATAGGAAGAATCAGCTTCAGAAAGTCTAAAAACTGGGCTCTGGAGGCCCAGAAATCGCCCCCAGCGATTTGCAATAAGTGAGTCACGTGCTTGGACTTGTGCGTATGCACACATGCTGATTTTTCTCCTGTGCGTACGCACAGAAGCTGTGCATGGTAACACTTGCTGATTTCCATTCTGTGCGTGGGCACAGCCCTGTGTGTGGGCACAGGTGCTGATTTTGACCATTGTGCGTGGGAATAGGTTGAAATGCTTCTCTCCTTTGATTTCTTCATGCTTTCTCCCAATTCCATGCTTTTCTTCCACTCTTATCAAGCCATTCCAACCTATTACACCTGAAATCACTCATCAAAACCATCAAGGCATCGAATGGGATAAAAGTGATTAAATTAAGCACAAAATAGCATGATTTCACAATTAAGCTCAATTAAGGGAGATAACACAAAAGTATGCTATTTGGATGAATAAATGTGGGGTTAAGTGATGAAATCCACTCAAATCAAACCAAAATATATCGTCAAATATGGACTCATCAATTCCCCCATACTTAAACAATAGCATGTCCTCATGCTAATCACAATCCATGGAGAAGGATTAAGGGGAAAGCAATTTATTCAATGCAACTACCTACATGCATGCAACTACACTAAATACTATCTATCTATATATATATATACTATAATTCCTATTGAGTTTGGCAAAAACAAACAAAAGAATCTCAATCAATCCAAAGTAGAAACTTAGGGCCAAGACAAGAAATCAATGCAATATGATCAAAGTCCAAAGATTTGATTTGAAATTTTCAAAAACTAACAAGCAACTTGCAAGAAGATAAGGAGAAGAGAAGGAAACATAGAATTGAGCGATCGAACCCCTCATCAGATGTGTATACACTCTAGTCGCTCAGTGTTTAGGGCTTAATCACTCAAAGCTCATTTAATCATGTTTTCTAGGATTTGCTAGTCATCTAACAATCAACTAATATTTGATGTATGAATGCAAATATCATGAGGTCTTTGGAGGGTTGTAATGGGGCTAGGGTAAGGGTAGGATTAATATGGTTAAGTGGGCTAATAGATTGGATCTTTGATTAGCTCAAGTATCTCACCTAATCCTATATCAACCTATGTACACAAAAGAGAACAACCTAACTACCCATTCATCTCCTTTTTCACACTCACTCATGCATCTTCTTGCTAATTCACACACATATGCATCCTTTATTTACATTCTTATTGTCATTTCTTTTCATTTCTTTTCTTTTTCTCTTTTTTTTTATAAACAAAGTATTTACACAAAAAAAAAATTCTTTTATCATATAAGAGAGATGCATATATTTTAAGTAGTAGATGCATGAGTGTTTACCCATTTTTCCAAAATTTCCCAATGAAGACCCAAAGTAAATTAACTACCAATGTTTCCCACAAATTTTCCCCACACTTGAATAACACACACTCCTCAAACCCAAGCTAATCAAATATACAATACATGGACATAATGGTTTTCCGCTTAGGGCAAAAGATGTGCTTAAAATTAGAACAAAGGGGAAATATCAAGGCTCAAAAGTGGTTTACAAAGGTAGATGTAAAGGTTGGCTATATGGGTTAGTGAGTTCAAATTCAAAAAAATGGCCTCAGTCATACTAAATGCATTCAAAACAACAAATATAAGACATAAAGATCTAAGATCACAATCATAAAGGAGTATAACACACAAGAACAAAAATTGTGGTTGAAAATGTGCAACCACACAATTAAAGCTCAAATCTCACTAGGTGTTTTGTTCAAGCTCTTTTCTATGTTCCATAAAAATACTTCATGCAAGTTCAAAAAACAAGTTTTCAAATCTCATCAATGGAACGCCCTAAAAGGGATTTCATGAAAATTCTTTGTTGTTTTACCAAACTTATTTCCTATACTAGGTAACATGCAAATATTTACTACAATAAAACTATAACCAAACTAAGATATATACAAGCAAACCAAGCAAACTATAATGCAATAAAATACTAACAAATATTCACAAAAATATAGCTATCAAAATAAGAAAATGATGCAAAATGTTGAGAAAGAGAAATTTTACGCCCCAAAAATTGTGGATCCTCCCCCACACTTAAACGTTGCACGGTCCTCCGTGCATGCACTCGATCCGGGGGTGAAGAGATGTGAGGCTCCACCTTCAGCTGGTGGACACCGGGGCTCCGGGTTGCTATAAAAAATAAGAATTGAGGAAAAAGTCATAGTAATGTGGTATGATAAGAGGCAATGTACGTATTCTAAATCTGCATGATTTAGAACACAACACATTGGTCAGTTAAAAAGGTAACCACATAATCAACAAAAAAGCATGTATTCCTCCATTAAGTGGCCTAGGTTACAAGTGAAGAAAAACACAGAGATAGGACACAAAAAAACCTAGATAGCCACAACTAAAGTGAATTGAATATATAAGACATTGGTTATTGAAGTTGTGTAAGTGAAAGCGCAAAGTGAATAGAAAATGACACAATCAACAATAACCAATTCGATGATGAAAAGCAAACAACTTGTTCCTCACGAAAAATAATGAAGTACTCACATGGTAAAGGTACTTGTTGCAAAAAGTGAAAAGCTTGATAAGAATCAAGTTAAGTCACTCAAACAAATGCAAAGCATTAAAAAGAAACAAGTACCGGACATGTGATGAATTTGATATGAAAATCATGATGAACAAGTAATTACAACTCAATTCACTAAAGTAAAAGTGCACAATTCAAGATGCCAAACAAGGATAAAATCTAACACATATGGTCGCGACAACATATGAATCAAACTCACAATTCAATTAGGCAATCAAACAAAGGCTTAATGCTCAGTGCACATATTCATCAACAATTAAACCAAGACTTAAGTAAGAAGCAACCCATTCAACATCAATCAAACACTTGCAATTTATTTAATCACAAATACTTAAACTAAAACTAATATAATCCCTAAAACAAAAATGAGATTCAACGAAAACTAACAAGAACAAGTAGAAAATAGGGTAAAAGAGGGAATACGAGAGGGGTGGAGGGGAAAAGAAGAGAAGAAGTAGAGAGAACAGAAGAAGAGAAGTATAGTGGTGAGAAAACAGGGGTGTGCGTACGCATAGGTACGTGTGCGTATGCACACTAGGTGGAAAAGGGGAAGTGTGCAAGCACACACTCTATGCGAGTGCTCCGAGCAGAAGAAGAATTAAGAAGTCTACGTGCGCACGTACAAAAGGGATTTTTTTTTTAGAAGGATCATGTGTGCGTGCACACACAGGTCCGTGCACGCGCACAAGGACAGAATTGGGGTAGGGGTTCATACGCACAGGCTGTTCCAGCACTGCGAACAGAGGGCAATATCATGCGTGTGCGTGAGCACAGGTCGGTGCGCACGCACAGGAAGCAGAAAATAGAAGTTGTGTGCGCACGCATAAGTGTGTGCACACGCACAGATGCCCTATTTTTCAAAAATTTTTCTTTCAAATTCTAAGGTACCAAGCCTTAGCTCAATCAAAACTCAACATCAAAACATGAAAAAACCCATAAATTCATGATCCAAACCAAAATTAACCTATCTAAACTCAAAATTGAACTAATCCTAAGCTAACCAAGACAAGCAAGCATGCAATAAACCAAAACTATAAACAAGGAAAGGGTAAGAACAATGTTACCATGGTGGGGTGTCTCCCACCTAGCACTTCTATTTAGAGTCCTTAAGTTGGACTTTATTGAGAAGCTCTCACCCAAGCTTGTACACCCAAATCTTCTTGTTAGTTCCTTTCATTCTATCTAGGTAACAAGCAATTGAAATTCCCAATTTCTATACATAATAGCAACAAAACTCACAATACAATGGGTGAGAATTCTTAGGTTAAAAAGAAAATAAAAAATCAAAGGAATGAGAACAAATAAAATAAACTCCTAAAACTAGCAAAATCAAGCAATCAATCAAAAACAAACTATTCACATATTCACATATTAACATATTCACAATAACAAAAAATAAGGAAGCAACATATGTACAATCAACCAAAAATAAGCTATTCACAATATTCACAATATGCACAATAGCCAATAATGTAACACTATTGCAACTCCCCGACAACGGCACCAAATTTGACGACAACTAAGAGCATAGGTTTGGATTTTCACACTAAAAATATGATTGACGTTGCAAGTATAGTCCAAACCCAACAATTGATCATCAATAAAATGTTATCATAATTCAAACCAAATATAAACTGAGAGTATTTAACTCCCGGGTCATCTTCCCTAGGAGTTGCAATTAAGTGTCATATTATTGGTGATGGGAGGAAATGGGGGTTGGATGATTGCAAGAGAGCAAGTAATGTAAATGGCAAGAAAGTAAATGATCATGCAAGGAATTAAAGGAAAGCAAATAAAGGCAATGAAAATGGAAATTGAATGCTAAAAAAAGCTCTTGATGAGAATTGGGGAATTAAGGATTCCTATCTTAGTTATGGACCACAAACATGGCAATTGTGTGGAATTAATTCCAATTAGTCAATCCTACTTGAGAATTAGTCAAAAGGGCATAATTGATTCCAATCCCTAAGTCCTAAGTCAACACTAGTGGGTCACTTAGAGTCAAGGAAAACCAAACCAATTAACAATCCTCAAACAATGCGGAATGGACATCCCCAACTCAATTCCACCCAAACACCAAATTTCTCAACCAATAGTGTGAAAACTAAACATGCAAGAAATAAAAGTCAAAGCAATAAAACTTCAAATGCAAGAAACCTCTTGGCAAGTAATTGAGAACTAAGATTACCTATCCTAACCATTGACCACAAACACATGATGATTATGAAGAGTTAATCCTATTTAGTCAATCTTACATCGAATATAAGTCAAATAGGCATAGTTGATTTCAATCCATAAATCCTAAGTCAACACAAATGTGTCACTTAGAGTCAATGGAAACCAAATCAACTAACTACTCTAATATATCAAACAAGAATGGACATCAATGAGTCAAGGAGCACCAAAGTCATCAATTCCAAGCCAAGAGTGAAGAAAAACTAAGCAAAACCTAAGCCAAGTATTTTATCAAACACTTTGTATGCATGAAAATAAAACAATATTAAAATGCATTAAAAATAAATCTATAACTACCAATTGCATGAAAATGAAAATAACAACTAAAGAAAGCAATAAATGAACATGAAAACATAAATTGCATTAAATGTAAATTAAAGTAACAAAGTGTGCATAAACATAAAAGTGACAAAAGAAATGAAATAACAAATAGAAGGAAAGAACAAAGATGCAATAACAATAAATGACAAGGAAAAGTAAATGAAAACAAGAATTAAAAGTAGAAATTACAAGAAATTAAACTAAGAAACCCTAATTCTAGAGAGAAGGGGAAGCTTCTCTCTCTAGAAAACAACCTACATAATGCTAAAATAACTCTAATTTCTCCCCCCTCCCCTTTCACATGGAGTGAGGCCTTCTTTGATATTGGAAGAATCCACTTCAGAAAGTCCAAAAACTGGGCTCTGGAGGCCCAGAAATCGCCCCCAGCGATTTGCAATAAGTGAGTCACGCGCTGGGACTTGTGCATACGCACAGGTGTGTGCGTATGCACACATGCTGATTTTCCTCCTGTGCGTACGCATAGAAGTTGTGCATGGGCACACTTGCTGATTTCCATTATGTGCATGGGCACAGCCCTATGTGTGGGCACAGGTGCTGATTTTGACCCTTGTGCGTGGGCACAGGAGGTGTGTGACGGGCGGAAAAATACCGATTAAGAATTTATAATGGAAATAACGTTGCAAGTACAGTTCTTAACCGACAAAAATTTTGCTTATCAATTTAAAAAGAATTGTCACAATTTAGAATCAATTAACTGGGAGTAGAATTCCCAGGTCGTCTCCCAACGAGTTGACAAAAGAGTGCAATTTATTGGTCAGGAGTTTTCTGAGAAATTTTAGAGTTGGGGAATCGAGAAATAAATGACTATCAATTAAAGCAGTAAAAATTAACAAGAGATTTTATATAATTAAAATAAAAGCCGTGACTAAGAGAAGATTAATCGGAATTTCTATCCTTGTTGAATGTTCCCAAGCATAATAGTAAAAGGTTATTGCTTCAACTTAGTTATCCTTTATCTAATAAAGGAAAGTCAAGTAACTAACCAACCCTGATTCACAAGTCCTAATCCATTCCTAGGGAAGGATTAGATTTAGTGACTAGAGAGTCAGCTAAGAACTTCCAATTAAAAATTAATACTTGAGTATTCCAACTCAAGGGTCTCCTATTAATCAACTCCAAGGTCAAGTTAGGAGTCTACTCCATTGACATGGTTGCCATTTTTGCAAACATATAAAGGGAGTAGAAAGAAGACATGGTAATTAAAACTAATTTAGTAAAAGCAATTTTTGAGCTAATAAATCAATTGGAGATAATCAAACAAATAATGAAATTAAATGTAAAAACAACTCTTGCATTAATAATTCCTAAAATCAAAGATATCCATATGTAACTCTGAACAAACTGAATGGAAAGCAAAAGAGTAAGGAAATAAGAAAGCAAACTGTAGTGATAGAGACTTCAATCGAAGGTAGTAACTCTCTCAAGATCCAATCCAAAAGCATAAAACTAAAAATCTAAGAATGTGAAGAACCCTAGAGGAAGTAGTGTTTTCTTCTCTAAGATTCAAAACTAAAACTAAAAACTGAGTAAATGTTAATGTGTGTTGAGTCTCTGCTTGTCCCCTGGCTCTAGTCTGTGTTTCTGGGCCGAAAATTGGGTCAAAAACCAGCCCAAAATCGCCCCCAGCGTCTTCTGCAGTTGTAGTACGTGACGCACGTCACGCGTATGCGTCGATGGTCTTCTGTGTATGCGTCAGTCACGCGTACGCGTCGCTATGCAACTTTGCTGATCACGCGTACGCGTCAGTTACGCGCACGCGTCACTGTGAAAAGCTCCAAGTCATGCGCACGCGTGAGCCATGCGTGCGTGTCGATACTCGCTGGTCATCTCCTTTGTTTTTTGTGTTCCTTCCACTTTTTGCATGCTTCCTTTCCATCCTCTAAGCCATTCCTGCCCTATAAAGCCTGAAAACACACTTAACACACAAATAACGGCATCGAATGGTAAAGAGGGGAATTAAAAATTAGCAAATTTAAGGCCAAAGAAGCATGTTTTCAATCATAGTACAAAATTAGAAAGGATTTGTAAAACCATGCAATTTGTATGAATAAGTGTGCGAAAAACTGATAAAAACCACTCAATTCAGCACAAGATAAACCGTAAAATAGCGTTTTATTAGTGTGCGTGGGCACAGGCTGAAATGCTTCTCTCCTTTGATTTCTTCATGCTTTCTCCCAATTCCATGCTTTTCTTCCACTCTTATCAAGCCATTCCAACCTATTACACCTGAAATCACTCATCAAAACCATCAAGGCATTGAATGGGATAAAAGTGGGATAAAAGTGATTAAATTAAGCACAAAATAGCATGTTTTCACAATTAAGCTCAATTAAAGGAGAGAACATAAAAGTATGCTATTTGGATGAATAAATGTTGTTTTAAGTGATGAAATTCACTCAAATCAAACCAAAATATATCGTCAAATATGGACTCATCAATATACATATAGATATATATAAATTTTGCATAGATATACATATATAAAATGAAAATGTTCCAAAAAAAAGGAAACAAAGGTCATCTTAAAGAAATTAGGTTGATATAGGTTAGGTGAATACTTGAGCTAATCAAAGATTCAATCTATAAGTCCACTTGACCATATATATCCTACCTTGACCCTAACCCCATTACAATCCTCTAAAGACCTCATGAAATTTGTATTCTTGTATCAAAAATTTGTTGATTATTAGATGAAGGGAAAATCCTAGAAATTATTATAAGAGGAGAATTTAGTGGATAAACCCTAAACATCGAGCGCTTGATGTAAGACCCAAAACTTTTGAAAAGTCTTATTATGATCAAGTCTCAAATCATATGGTTATTTATAGCCTTAATTTCAGAAATTATTTTATTAAAGATAATTAAGGCAAGTTTTGATTTATTGAATTTGAGATAAGTTATGGTTATTATCCAATTTTATAATTATTGGATTATTTTCTATATTTAAATCACAAAGTTGGTGGTTGTGAAATAATAAGGATTTTTATATGATTTTGGACTAAATGATTAATATTTTAAAATATTGATACTACTATTTTGAAAAAATAAAGGATTTAATTATATTATTCCTAATTATCTGATTTGGACATTTTATTGAAAATAATTTGTGAAATTGAGGAGCAAATAGTATTTTCTATATTTACAATTAGTGTTGAATTTAATTTGGGTTTCAATTACTATATCATTCCCAATTTTATGTGAAATTACCAAATTACCCCTAACTCTAATTTTCAAAACAAGGAAACCCTAACCCAATAACCCGTTCCCCGACCCGGTTCTCTTTCAACCCCACTCAGCCCTTCCCCCCCAAACACAGCTGCAACACACAGCAGCAATAGCTGCCAAGAAAGAAAGAAAGAGAGATCTGAGGGGGAGTAGAGGAGAACAAAAGAAGAAAAAAGGCAAGGGAGGCCTCGCCACCGTCGGTCCGCCGCCCTGGAGCTCACCGTCGAGCTGTTTTGCAGCGCCATCCATGGAGCCACGAGCTCGTGTCACCGCCGTTCCGTGGAGCCATCGCCGGACCGCCATCCATCTCACGTCGCCGTCGATTCGCCGAACTGCTTCGTGGTGCCGTCTTGTTCCGACCACCGCCATTGGGCCGCCGAACCGAGTTAAGACAGATTGGATCTGGTGGTGAGAGAGAGAGCAATTCTTGTGAGGGAGAGGAGGCGCCGCTGCTTCTGCTGCCTCACCGTCGCCGATTGATGGAGGGGGAACGCGTGTCTGAGGGAAGCACGAGGAGGGACCACTGCTGTCGCTGACGATGCGAGAAAGGGAAGAGCCGCCGCGCTCTACTGCAGCCAGCACCATTGTTTCCTGTGCTGCCGTCGTCCTCTTCATGGAGCCAGCCGCTGCCGAGCTTCCATAGCCGCTGCGTTTCACTGCGGATGAGGGCGTCTCCACCACCGCACCTTGGCCGACGGTACTGCCGAAGGAGGGAGAAGCTGTGCCGCTGTTCTGGCCGCCAGGAGGAGTCTTCTGGCCACCAGAAATACCGCCGGAGATGCCGTCACTGGGCTCAGTCACTCTTTCTTGGTTACGTTGCCGCCTCTGTCGCCGGAAAATGCCACTGCCGTCGCCGGAGAATTCTGTGGGTAAGGGTTTTAAGCTGATTCTCTTTTCCGTTGAGTTTCCGGGAACTTCATCGTCATTGCATGTGGTTCAGATCGCCGCTGTTGCTTGGGGCTGACTGTCGGGGCTGCCGCCGAAGCGATTCGGAGACCGCCGCTGTTTCGGTTCAGCCGTTCCTTCTTCGTTCGGTAAGCGTTTTTGATTTGAAAGCCCTTTAGATTATTGTTCTGATAATTTAGGCTGAGGTGTTGTGGCATTATCAGTCGTAGGGTTGTGTATCGATGCTTGCGTGACGTGCTCGGTGTTCGCGACTGCTTCGTTTCGCCAGTTCAGTAAGTATTTATGTTTTGGAATGTCTTGCGTTAGTATTCTAGTATGTCTGGTTATAAACTCTGAGGTTTGGTAACGTAGGTTCGAGTTCTATATGTCGAATACCATTTCTAAGTTGCTGTGAGTGCTGGGAAAGTGATCAGGGGCTGAGTTTGTGTTTGCTGTTGATTTCGGGTTGAGCTTAAAGGTTTCGTTAGTGCGTTTTGGGTTATGGTTCGACGAATGGAGGTAGGGGCTTTTCATACAAACTAATTTATTTTGAATTGGAAATTGTTATAAATAGATATGATGTGCAAATTGCATTTCTGGTGATTAAGTGAGTCTTATGAATTGTCTGATTTGTATTGGATGAATATGATTGCTTGTTTGATTGAAATAATGTTTGATTTTGTCCAAAATGGAGGTTTTTGGTTGTTTTGAATTGAAAGGATTTCAGTAATTAAAGTCTGAGTTTTCTTACTGGAAACTGATTTGGTCTTGAATCCCTTGGAAAAAAAGTTGATTGGTTTGGTTGGGACCTGAAAAGGGTGGCAAAGTCCAAGTTTTAGGGGAGATGCTGCTGGAATTTCTATAAAATCTAATATTTGGAATGAAACGTTATTTTGAAAATAATGAACTATGTTTGAATTAAATGTTTGGTAAATAAATTATGTTTGAATTTACTTTATTAAGAAAATTATATGTTTTGGATGCAATTTATTTAAGAAAGGAATTATGTTTTAAAGTCAATTTAAATATGAAAGTTCTCCTGTTTTGGAATTTGATTTAAGTAAACAAATTGGAGAAGTTTTAGTGGATTTAAAAGAAACTGGATTTCGATTGACTGATTTTACTTTACAACGTTTTGAGAAAAAGTATGAAGTACTCTTTGAATTCTTGATTTAGAAAAAGGAATACAATTTTTGAACCCTTTGGAAACACTTCAGATTTTGGAATGAAACTGAAATTTATTTTTGGATCCAAATGACTTGATTTTGGGTTTAACTTCCCCTTTATTTACTCAAATTAAGAAGCTAAAGTTTTAGAGGTTTTTGATGAACTTAAGGGAATCTGTTGGTTTATTCTCCCCTGAAGTCTTGCGACTCCGTTGAGGAATTTTTATGACCATACCTTGATTTAGAAACGAAGGATTTTGAGTCTTTGAAAAGAGATTTTGAATTTGGCCTGGTTTTGAGATTGTTTGGAAGTTCTGGAAAGATGTGGAAAGTGGCTCCGTTTTGAAAAGTGATTCTTGGCAAGATGTGAATTGAATATGTTTGTTAATTAAAAGTAAATGGGCCAAGAATGAGTTTGAAATAAGTTGTTGAGCCTGATTAATTGTGGATATCATCAAGATTGATGAGTTATTACTTGGTAGGCGTAAGGGCCGGGTTCGTCCCGCTTATGCTGAGAGATTTGATAATTGACGAGATTGTTGATAAGTCGTTTGCGCCTGGCAAGGACGGTGGTTAATCCCGCTTGTCGAGGTTGCGGCGCCCGCGTAAGGACGGTGGTTAATCCTGCTTACGTGTAGATGTGAGGTCGGAGGCAAAGTATCCCGCTCACATCCTTTCGGATCACAGGAGTGTGCAGGCACTGACATCCTGGACCGTGTGGCTGGCACGTTATCCCAGAGGGTTCCCATTTATACATGATCGAAAGGCAACATTCCCATAGGAATGTGTCGGGTTCGCAATTGAACCGGCAATGTGATATCACAGCCAGTAGGACAGGCATTCATCATTTGCATCTATATGATATTGTTTGGGTGTGCATATTGTATTTGGTTTGCCTATGTGAATACTTATGTTAATTAGCAAGTCTTGAAAAAGGAATTTTCTGGATTTCGAATGTGAACCTATGGTTTTTGGAAAGACTCATAAGACGAGCAATGATCATTGAACACTAAGAATGATCTTATCTTTACGTATCTTGTTATAGCAAATTCTGTAATCCTATAGTGAGAACAAGCGAGGACGACGTTCTCACTCCCCTACAGGTTATTCCTTTTCAGGATATGGAAGACGAAGCTTCAGGAGAGTTATGTTTATTTTCTATTTATTTGGTCTTTTTGTATCACCGTAGCTATTATTTTTCCCTCACATTTATCTTTATGAAGCTTGTAAGAGGGATAGGAAATTATGATATGTATAATTGTAAACTAGTATTATGGACTCTGAGCGTTTGTCATGTATTAGGTCTTGTCGAATGACGAGAATTAGAGCTTTATGCACATGACGGTCTATTGATTAATGCCATTAATCTTGTATTGCGTAATTCCTGATATTAAGTTTGGCCGGCTTAATACTAGTGAATTACGTATATGAAAGCACTGATGGGTTATCATAGATGATATACGAGTTTTGAGTAAAGTAAATCGTGGGTTTTGGGAACGTTAGAGATGATTTCTCGAGGTTACTCAGTTATGTGCTTTGAATTCTATTGGATGTCATGTGACTTATTGTTTCTCAATTTATCTTGATGTTCTTGTTGTCATTTCTTTTGAGAAGCAGTTTGGTGTTTTCAATCCTATTCTTCTCTTCATATGCATTCTTCTTTGATCCTAAATTGCATATGCCGGTTGAATTTCTTGGTGTATCTATCCTTCTCTGTTTGGACTCTTTTTCTTGACCCATGTAATTTTTCGACATGAATTTGAACTTGTCTTGATGCAGTCTGCCTTTTTATGTCCTTACTCCTAGTCTTGTTTAAAGGAATGGTAATTCAGTTTTTCTTTTAATTGACTATAATTGTAAACAATTTTCAAACTTTTATAAAATCGCTTTTGATTTGATATACACCTATTTATATGGAACTTTGAAAATTCCTTATGTAATTTAAAAACTATTTATTTCTAGTACCTCGCATGTTCTTTTACTAGTTTACGGAACTACACTTGTTTTAAGTACAATTTGACTTTTCAAATAATTTTACTACGGTTCCTATATGTAACTTTATTTGATTATGTACTTAGGTAATTTCCTAAATTCTTAAACGAAAGGATTTTTCTTTCATTTCATTTAGTTTTCGTTTGACAAATTGACTTTAATTTACATGATACATTATTTACGCATTTGTTGTTCTTTTGAAAATATTGGGTTCATATCTTTCCTCTCGAGTATGGGCTAATTCTTTAAGCTTTTGTATCTATGGTTGCGATACTTGATTTTGTTTTTAACTAATCTTTTTCTTTTATGAACACCACCAGTAGTCTCAATTTTCCTTCTCTTTTGAATTTTCTACTCTTCTAAGTTAGCTTGAATTTGTTTCTATCTAGTGTGTTATTTGTCCTCTTAATTGTCCTTCATTAGTCAAAGGTTCCTTCTTGAAACTTCATTGTTGATTGAGTTGCCTTTCCTGACGAGTGTTGCATTCTTTTGGACCAATGGAAAGCTTGTTTGGTATCCCATGCTTTGTGGATCTTGTTTGAACTCCCTTGATTTAAGATCCTTTCTTGTTTGGTCTGATTTCTTTTTAAGTACATCTTAAATATTCTTGAATGTTCTTATGTGATGACAATTTCAAGTGTATTCTTAGAGTTTTGATGTGAACTTCTGAAACAAGTTTTGGGGTTCTCTTAAGAAGTCTAAATCAATTCTTCTCGCTTAAATTGCATCCATAGTAATTCTTTAAATTGACAAAGTTGTTTTGAAGTTGGCATGCACTAGTTTAAATGAAGTTTTGAAACCGACTGATAAGCAAACTTTTACCTCAGAGTTTTCTTTTCTAAATAGAGTTTAACTTGTTCCATAACTGCTATAAAAATTTTATACACGCTTGTTTGAATTTAAACTTTGAGAGTTCTTGAGCACACGTTTAATTTTCTTACAACCTTGCCACAATATCAGTGTATGCCTTTATCTGATTGAGTACCTGAATGTCTTTCAGGATTTTCAAAAAAAAAAAAAATTGTGTCGGCCTTAACCCAATTGACTTTCATTTTTCAAACCCCACCTATTCTGTCTTTTACTTGGAAACTATTTAGACAAAATGCAATTTAGTTTTCTTTTAACCATATTGCAGTTTTGACATGTGTTTCTGTCACCCTTTTTGTGAAATGCGAGTTATATACCTTTCTTTTAGCACATGAGGTGATCTTCTTTCAGTTTTTCATTCCTTATATTCAAATGTATTATGTGTACTAAAACATAAATTTTAAACCTTGAGAGTGTCATCACTAGCTTTAGTTAACTTTCTTCTATGATTTTATACTTGTTACCTCAGCTTGATTTAGTTCCAAACTACTGCCTTGCTTATCCTTTTTGTGTTCCTATCAGTTATCTCTAATTCAAGAGTCTTCCTTGAGGTTGTTAAACTGAATTTCTTTCCAATACTCTTCATCGATTGTACATCCTTGTTTACTTGTAGATTCTGCAGTTCTTTCAGAACTCTTGCGGAGATTATCCTTGTTGTTTGTCCTTCTTTTTCAAAGTCTTTTACCTTTCTGAGTAAACTCGAGAATTGTTTTGATGTCACGTGTGATATTGAAGTATAGTAATGCGATGCGTTAGTTCTTTAAGACCTGTTTGTGGATACGGAAGGTGAAGCCGTAAGTGTGCAACATTATGAGAAGTTGTGGGAGTTTTGTTTCTCGTAGAAGGGCTTGCGGATGTTAGGTTTGTGATCTGTTATGGAGTTGTGAAATGATTGGTGGAGTTGCGGAAACTGAAGTTCTGAAGTGGGAACGAGATTTGTCAGCGAACGTTATGCCGCTATTTAAATACCAACATGCTTTGCAGCCTTTTACCTCACTAATTACCACTTTGGTTTGTGAACGCCTATCTTGATTTGCACCCTATTTTGGCACCTCAAGTTTTTGTAAAGCCTTGAGATCATATGACCTTGTGCATTGAGCCTATCTTGTAACATTTGCTTTGCAATCACACTCCTACCTTTGTATCTTTATGCATACGACCATCCAAGTATTTGAAAAACCATATATATGTTATATGTTGAGATATTTTTGCTTTTTCCTTAAATGTGTTCAAAGGTGAAATGTTAAGAGATTTTTTTTCATTTTGTATCAATTTTCGAGGGCAAAATTTTTTATAAGGTGGGTAGAATGTAAGACCCAGAACTTTTGAAAAGTCTTATTATGATCAAGTCTCAAATTATATGGTTATTTATAGCCTTAATTTCAGAAATTATTTTATTAAAGATAATTAAGGCAAGTTTTGATTTATTGAATTTGAGATAAGTTATGGTTATCATCCAATTTTATAATTATTGGATTATTTTCTATATTTAAATCACAAAGTTGGTGGTTGTGAAATAATAAGGATTTTTATATGATTTTGGACTAAATGATTAATATTTTACAATATTGATACTACTGTTTTGAGAAAATAAAGGATTTAATTATATTATTCCTAATTATCTGATTTGGACATTTTATTGAAAATAATTTGTGAAATTGATGAGCAAATAGTATTTTCTATATTTACAATTAGTGTTGAATTTAATTTGGGTTTCAATTACTATATCATTCCCAATTTTATGTGAAATTACCAAATTACCCCTAACTCTAATTTTCAAAACAAGGAAACCCTAACCCAATAACCCGTTACCCGACCCGGTTCTCTTTCAACCCCACTCAGCCCTTCCCCCCCAAACACAGCTGCAACACACAGCACCAATAGCTGCCAAGAAAGAAAGAAAGAGAGATCTGAGCGGGAGTAGAGGAGAACAAAAGAAGAAAAAAGGCAAGAGAGGCCTCGCCACCGTCGGTCCGCCGCCCTGGAGCTCACTGTCGAGCTATTTTGCAGCGCCATCCATGGAGCCACGAGCTCGTGTCACCGCCGTTCCGTGGAGCCATCGCCGGACCGCCATCCATCTCACGTCGCCGTCGATTCGCCGAACTGCTTCGTGGTGCCGTCTTGTTCCAACCACCGCCATTGGGCCGCCGAACCGAGTTAAGAGAGATTGGATCTGGTGGTGCGAGAGAGAGCAATGCTTGTGAGGGAGAGGAGGCGCCGCTGCTTCTGCTGCCTCACCGTCGCCGATTGATGGAGGGGGGAACGCGTGTCTAAGGGAAGCACTAGGAGGGACCACAGCTGTCGCCGACGATGCGAGAAAGGGAAGAGCCGCCGCGCTCTACCGCAGCTAGCACCATTGTTTCCTGCGCTGCCGTCGTCCTCTTCACGAAGCCAGCCGCTGCCGAGCTTCCATAGCCGCTACGTTTCACTGCGGATGAGGGCGTCTCTATCACCGCACCTTGGCCGACGGTACTGCCGAAGGAGGGAGAAGCTGTGCCGCTGTTCTGGCCGCCAGGAGCAGTCTTCTGGCCGCCAGAAATACTGCCGGAGATGCCGTCACTGGGCTCAGTCACTCTTTCTTGGTTGCGTCGCCGCCTCTGTCGCCGGAAAATGCCACTGCCGTCGCCGGAGAATTCTGTGGGTAAGGGTTTTAAGCTAATTCTCTTTTCTGATGAGTTTCCATGAACTTCATCGTCGTTGCGAGTGGTTCAGATCGCCGCTGCTGCTTGGGGCTGACTGCCGGGGCTACCGCCGAACCGATTCGGAGACCGCCGCTGTTTCGGTTCAGCCGTTCCTTCTTCGTTCGGTAAGCATTTTTGATTTGAAAGCCCTTTAGATTATTGTTCTGATAATTTAGGCTGAGGTGTTGTGGCGTTATCAGTCGTAGGGTTGTGTCTCGATACTTGCGTGACGTGCTTCAGGAGAGTTATGTTTATTTTCTATTTATTCGGTCTTTTTGTATCACCGTAGCTATTATTTTTCCCTCACCTTTATCTTTATGAAGCTTGTAAGAGGGATAGGAAATTATGATATGTATAATTGTAAACTAGTGTTATGTATATGTATATATATATATATATATATATATATATATATATCTTAAGGTTATATCTGAATTGTATGTACATGTATGTTTAGGTTTTCACGAAAAAGAGTTATCGAAGTGTTATGCGGTTTTAAGTTTTAAACAGGCTCATATTTTAGTCTTAAATATTATAAAAGTCGTGGTAATACTCGAGCTATCAGAGTGGCGCAGCCGGAAGCGTGACATTTTGATAGTTAGGGTGTTACATTTGTG
>NC_029791.2:59452001-59459425 GCF_000816755.2 Arachis ipaensis
GATATGTATAATTGTAAACTAGTGTTATGTATATGTATATATATATCTTAAGGTTATATCTGAATTGTATGTGCATGTATGTTTAGGTTTTCACGTAAAAGAGTTATCGAAGTGTTATGCGGTTTTAAGTTTTAAACAGGCTCATATTTTAGTCTTAAATATTATAAAAGTCGTGGTAATACTCGAGCTATCAGAGTGGCGCAGCCGGAAGCGTGACATTTTGATAGTTAGGGTGTTACACTTGAAGTGTATACACATCCGGTGAGGGTTCGATTGCTCAATTCTATACATCCACCTCTTATTTTGTGTTATCTTGCAAGTGGCTTTATTATGAAACTCGAATCAAATCTTTGAATTGTGATTCCATTGCAATATCTTCTTGTTCTAGCCCTATAAGTCTACATGCTTACTTGGAATTTTGTTTGTTTACTTTTGCCAAATCAATAGGATATTATAGTATAGATATAAGTAGATAGCATCGATAAACCCCAATTTTGTGGTTTACCTTGTGCTTATTTTGGGAGATTTTATCACCTTTTCTCACATTTATTCAATGAAATAGCATGGTTTTGTAATTCTCCCTTAACTTGTGCTTAAGTGTAAAAACATGCTTTTTAGGCCCTAAAACTGGTGATTTTAATTCGCTTTAATTCCATTCGATGCCTTGATGTGTTTGTTGAGTGATTTCAGGTTCATAAGGCAAGTATTGGATGGAAGAAATGAAGAGGAAAGCATGCAAGTGGAGAATTCAGAAGAAATGAGCAAAATGGAGAATTGAGGGCCACGCGCACGCGTCATGCACGCATACGCGTGCATTGAAGATTCGCAAGCCACGCGCATGCGTCAAGCACGCGTACGCGTGAGTAGAGGTTTTGCCAGCGACGTGCACGCGTCAACCACGCGCACGCGTGACGTTCGGCACGTGACCCACTTAAAGTGAAATCGCTCACTTAAAGTGAAATCGCTGGGGTGATTTTTGAGCTGCCCAGGCCCAATTCCAACTCATTTCTGAGGGTATTTGATGCAGAATTGAAGATTGAGCATGGGGGAGCACTTAGTTAGTCATGATGAGCCTTTAGTTAGTTTTCTAGAGAGGGAAGCTCTCTCTTCTCTCTAGAATTAGGTTAGGATTAGGTTAATTTCTCTTAGATCTAAGCATGATTTCTTGATTTCATCTTGTTTCCTTTACAATTTCTTGTTTCTACTACTTCATTCTTCTTAGTTCTCTTGTTAATTTTACTTTTATGCCTCTTTTATGTTCATGCACTCATGTTGGATTTAAATCCCTTTTAATGAAATTTGATGATTAATGTTCTTTTATTGATAATTTGAGTTGTTGGTTTTCTTTTCTTGAAATTGGTAGTTAGTAGATTTACATTTCTTGTACTTTTACTATACTTTCCTTTTATGCCTTCCAAGTGTTTGACAAAATGCTTGGTTGGATGTTAGAGTAGATTTTGAGCATTCTTGACTTGAAAAGAGAAATTAGGTGATCTTGAGTCATTAAGACCCAACTCATGTTGGCGATCTAGAGTTGTTAGCTAGTATTGTTTTCGTTAACTCTAATCTCTTGCTAATCCGATTAGTGAGTTGATTAGGACATTTGGATTGAGATTAGTTAGTCTTATTAGACTTTCTTCGAGTGTGAAGATAATATGATACCGTCTTCCATCGTCGAGGATGACGTAGTAAGATAAATTCTTGTTTATTATTGTGACATGATTAACTAGTCTTGTTTGACGTTCTCCCTATGTGAAGATAACATGATACCTTCTTCCATTTGTTGGAGTTGACTAAATAAGATGAATTAATCATTGTATGACTAGGATAGAAAGCCTATATTCTCAACCCTTGCCATGAATGTCTCTCTCTTGATTACTTGCTTCCTTTAATTGCTTGCTTGATTTACTCTTCTTGTCATTTAAATTCTTGCCCAATTAATTTTTTGCCCTTTTACCAATCAAACCCCTTGTCCCTTCATAGCCAATAATTGACCACTTCATTGCAATTCCTTGTAAGATGACCCGGAGTCTAAATACTTCGGTTAATTTTCATTGGGGTTTGTACATGTGACAAAAAAACCAAATTAAATTTGATATGAGAGTTGTTTGTTGGTTTGGAGCTATGCTTACAACGAAGTAATTCTTTTCTATAAGAAGAAAATCTAGACCGACGATAATTTTCGTGTCAAATTTACGGCGCCGTTGCCGGGGAATTGCAAGGGTGCTATGTTATTGGCTATTGTAAATATTGTGAATATGTTTGCTTTTTTCTTCTTTGTTAGTTTTTGCTAGTTTTAGGATTTGGTTTTCTTTGTTTCTTGTTAGAATGTTTTTGTTTTCTCTTATCACCATGAGTTCTCATCACTTTGGCTATGAGTTTGATTCAAACTATGTTGTAGGAAATGGAAACTTCAATGAGGATGTGCATCAAGGATTTGGAAATCAACGGTGGGAGGAGCCCCAAGCTTATGGACAACTCTCTTGGCAACAACCTCCTCCGGATTCCTATGGGTACAATCCAAATCCTAATGCATATCAATCTAATGTGTATGATGACCCTTATTTCAATTGTCAACCACAGCCACCACATACATATGAACCTTTCCCTCAACATAGTCCCCAACAACCTCATTTACAAGCCTTATACCAACACTCACCCCCATATGACCCTAACCTATATCCACTATACCAACCACCATATGAACCATATCTAGAGCCACTACCATTCCAACACCAATACTCCTAAGAACCACAAATTCTACATACACCACCTCAAGACTTTCACCAATATGGACCACCTTCCAACTACAATCCCTTTTCCTCAATCAATGAACTCTCTCTTCCACCACCGCCCTCTGATGAAGCCCTTATGCTAGAACTAAGAGATCTTGAATCTCGTATTCTAAGGCAACAAGAGGGGATGGAAAAGGAGTTTAAGGAGCTAGAAGCCAAGATAGCTATCATGGTAGAAGCGGTTAGCAACATAGTCTCATCCCACCTAAGCTTATGCGATCAAGGCACTCCCATTGTTGAATGTGGAGAAGCACCCAAAGAGCTTAGCGAGGGAGTGAATTTGGAGCTCCAAGGTGAGGAAGAGGAGTTAAAGCAAGAAGTACGACAAGAGGAGGAGGTATAGATTATTGGACAAAAGGAAGTAGTAGTCGGGTATTTAGGATATGTTGAGTACATAGAGGAATCTCAAGTTGAAGAGCCTTCTTCCATGGAGTTTGGAAGGGATGTTAAAGAGGAGAGTAATGTTAAGGATGTGGATAGAGAGTTGAGGGAAATTGATCAAGAAGTGGATTCCATCTTTAGTAATTTTTTGTCCACATTGATCAATCCCCTTGATGATCTTGTTGAGCCTTCTTCCATTGGACTAGAAAGCAATGTTGGGGAGGATGTGCAACCTCCAAGGCATATTGTAAGTGAAGAATTGGAAGAAGTGTTCCAAGCAACAAGCCTTCCTATCTATGATGATTTCGCATCAACATATGATCTTTTTGAGCTTGATGAGTCCTTCCCCCATTATGCTTGGAATTGATGAGGAGGTAGATTTCACTAAACCTCCTCTTTATGATTTGAGTGATGGGGAAGAGATAGAAGAATTTGGTGAAGAAGAATGTGAACTTGAGGAAGCATGGCAAGAGGTAGAGCTTGAAGGACCTTGCCAAGTGGTGGACGCCTCTAGAAGAGGATGGACGGGAGTGGAGTGTGCTTTGTCAAGACCGTTGGGAACTCCTCCACCTAGGTTGTCATCCAATCCTTCATTCAAGTGGGTAAAACTCCTAACTCTTAGCTTTATTATCCCACTTGAATTTGGTTTGCTTGAAACGGATGGCCAACTTAGGGTGCTTTGTGGCATTAAGCGTAAGAGGAGGATGTTTAGTGGTTGGCGTTGTAAGTCTAGACTCATTATGGTGGGAAGCTCAAAATTTAGGAGCATGGATTGATGTAGTGCTCAATTGAATGGGTCTAGGAGGATAGTTTGGTACCTTCTTGAGAATTCAGCTTCTTTACCACCCGGAGGAAATCACCATAATCAATTACAAGACGGGTGTGAAAATAAAGTATGGGATCCCAGATTACAAGGTGTGGATCAACTTTGGGAGCCTATGGTTTGCGAAGAACACCATCAAAGCTTGGAGATATTAACTTGGAATGATGAAGCACAATGGAAGTCCAAGTATTGGTGGATGTTCAAGGATGGATTCAAGCACAAGCCACCTTGATGAAGAGCTCCCCATAAGTCCAACTTAAGGACAATAAAAAAAAGTGCTAGGTGGGAGACACCCCACCATGGTAACATCTCTCCCTTTTTTCCTTTTTGTAAATATTGGTAAAATAGGTTTAATTCCTTGTTTTGATTGCTTAGTTGAGTTTATTTAGGAGTCTAGTAGGTTAAATAAGGTTTTAAGGTATTTTGGTAGCTCTTTGGAGGTTTGGAATGCTTGATTTGGTGCAAGAACATGAAAAAACCTTTGAAAAATAGAGCACCATCCACGCGTACGCATGACCCAAGTATTTTCAATCATCAACGCACACGCGTGGATTAAAAATTTTCACCTCCAAGCCACTTTCCTGAGAGTTGCGTGAACAGTGCGCGCACACTGTGCCATTCGCGCAAGGCTACCCATGCGTACGCGTACCTCACGCGTACGCATCGCTCTCTAACTAACCCATCGACGCGCACGCATGAGGCACGCATACGCGTCGCTCCCATTTCGCCATTTCCACGCGCACGCGTCATGCACGCGTACGCGTGGACGCCTTTCCTTCACTACACTTCTTTTCTCATCTTCTTTTCATTTCTCTCCTTCTTCTCTCTTCTCTTCTTTTCTTTCCACCCTTCAAACATCATCCAACACTACCAAACACCATGTAACACCATTTCTTTTAGTTAGTTAGTTAGTTTAATTTTGTTTAACTTTTGTTTTTCATTATAAGTGTTGGATTACTAATCTTGTTTACTGTTTACTACTGCTGACTACTAATAGGATGTTATCCAAACATCAATTTTGTTTATATCCCTTGTTGGATCCTTTGTTGAGGTTATATTTGATTACTTGGTTTGTAACTTTTCATGCTTAATATTTTTGAATACCAAGTACATGTTACATTGCCTTCATGCATCTTAACTCTTTGAATTACATGTTTTGGCCACCATGCATTCATCATCCATTGTTAGGCAACTGTGCAGTATCAATGCATTTTTTTAGGATGCTTGCTCTAATTGAGCATCACCTATGTCATTGATATGAGGAAGAATTTATGCCAATTCTGAAAACTAGATAAAGTAATTCTGTTGTGAGTATAGTCCAAACCGGCAATGGATCCTCTCAATCAAAATTCAATTCAAGATAATGTCACAATTCAAACCAATTTATAACCGAAAGTATTTCTACTCCCGGGTCGTTCTCCCTAGGAACTAATGCCAACAAATGCACAATTTTGGTTGTGAAGAGCCAAAGGGGTGTTTTCAATAATAAGGAAGCAAACAAATAAAGAGATAAAAGAACTAGACAAAATTGCAATTAATAAAGCAATAAAGGAATAAAAGAACTATGTATGTAATATGAACAAGTAAAACTCAAAATGATGGAAAAGTGATTCAAACATAAATGAAACCTTGACTTGGGATGAGTTATGGAATCCCTTCCTTTCCATAACCACAACTATGATAATTATCATGAGTTAATCTCTCCTAATTAACCCCAAACATCGAGGAGTAAGTCAAGCAAGCATAATTGACCTTAATCCATAAGTTCTAACCAACTTACCAAACTAGTTGATAAAAGGCTAGCTTTAATGAAAACAAGAATCAACTAACTCCCCAAGAATTACCACTAAATGTTGGACATTATGGCTCTAGTAATCCATAGACTCATTTTCCCCAAGCCAAGGGGTGGAAATTACCCCATAACTAAAATTGACATTTTATCAAACACATAGAGGGCATAAACATAAAACATGGCAAAATTGGGAAAATGATAAAAAGTATGAACCATAGATGATCAAAATCAATAAAGGCAACTCAAACAAACATATAAAAGCCATCAAACATCAAATTAAACAACTAAAAATCCAAAATTGCAAAACTATATAAATTGGCAAGAGAAATGAAAATATGAGAAAGTGTAGAACAAGTAATGTCATAAAAGAGAGAATTAAAGAAATACTTACAATAAAATTTCTATAATCCAAATCCAAACTTGAAGTATAAAATGCTACAAACCCTAACTAAACCTAAGAGAGAATTTCCTAATCTACACTACTCCTACTCCTACTATGTGTTTTCCTATTCTAAGATGGCTCTCTTGTTATGTGTTGCATTCCCCTTCATATAGCCTCTTAACTCAGCCTCCAAGCCTTCAGAAATGGGCCAAGAAAACCCCAAAATTGCGAGTCACATGCGTTTTTAATGGAGGCATGCACTGGGACTTGTGCAGACGCACAGACGTGTGCCTCCGCACACTTCGCTAAAATTCCACTTGTGCGTACTGGTGCACGAAATTGTGATCTCTAGCAACGGCGCCAAAAACTCAGTACGCACGTTCATAATCTCAAATTTCTTTTTGTCACAACTTCGATACAACTAACCAGCAAGTGCACTGGGTCGTCCAAGTAATAAACCTTACGTGAGTAAGGGTCGATCCCACGGAGATTGTCGACTTGAAGCAAGCTATGGTTACCTTGTAGATCTCAGTAAGGCAAATTCAAATGGTTATGGGATTTTGATAATTAAAATATAAAATATAAACTAGGATAGAGATACTTATGCAATTCATTGGTGAGAATTTCAAATAAGCGTATGGAGATGCTGTTGTTCCTTCTGAACCTCTGCTTTCCTACTGCTTTCATCTAATCATTCATACTCCTTTCTATCGCAAGCTGTATGTTGGGCATCACCGTTGTCAATGGCTACATCCCATTCTCTCAGTGAAAATGGTCCAAATGCACTGTCACCGCACGGCTAATCATCTGTCGGTTCTCGATCATGTTGAAATAGGATCCATTGATCCTTTTGCATCTGTCACTACGCCCAACACTCGCGGGTTTGAAGCTCGTCACAGTCATCACATCCCAGATCCTACTCGGAATACCACAGACAAGGTTTAGACTTTTCGGATCTCAAGAATGGCCGCCAATAATTCTAGCTTATACCACGAGGACTCCGATCTTTTGGAATGGAGGCTAAGAGATAAACGCTCAATCCAAGGTAGAATGGAAGTGGTTGTCAGGCACGCATTCATAGGTTGAGAATAGTGATGAGTGTCACGGATCATCATATTCATCATGTTGAAGTGCAAGCAAATATCTTAGAATAGGAATAAGCTTGAATTGAATAAGAAAACAATAGTACTTTGCATTAATTCATGAGGAACAGCAGAGCTCCACACCTTAATCTATGGTGTGTAGAAACTC
>NC_029791.2:59465757-59539014 GCF_000816755.2 Arachis ipaensis
GCTGTCACCGCACGGCTAATCATCTGTTGGTTTTCGATCATACTGGAATAGGATTCAATAATCCTTTTGCATCTGTCACTACGCCCAGCACTCGCGAGTTTGAAGCTCGTCACAGCCATCCCTTCCCAGATCCTACTCGGAATACCACAGATAAGGTTTAGACTTTCCGGATCTCAAGAATGCTGCCAATAATTCTAGCTTATACCACAAAGACTTCGATCTTTTGGAATGGAGGCTAGGAGATAAACGCTCAATCCAAGGTAGAACGGAAGTGGTTGTCAGGCACGCGTTCATAGGTTGAGAATAGTGATGAGTATCACGAATCATCATATTCATCATGTTGAAGTGCAAGCAAATATCTTAGAATAGGAATAAGCTTGAATTGAATAAGAAAACAATAGTACTTTGCATTAATTCATGAGGAACAGCAGAGCTCCACACCTTAATCTATGGTGTGTAGAAACTCTACCGTTGAAAATACATAAGTGATGGAGGTCCAGGCATGGCCGAATGGCCAGCCCCCTAAACATGATCTCTGAACATCAAATTATTCAAAAGACTAACCAGAGATATAAAATAAATCACTAAAAGTAGTTTTTATATTAGACTAGTAGCTAGGGTTACGGACTCCGATCTTTTGGAATGGAGGCTAAGAGATAAACGCTCAATCCAAGGTAGAATGGAAGTGGTTGTCAGGCACGCATTCATAGGTTGAGAATAGTGATGAGTGTCACGGATCATCATATTCATCATGTTGAAGTGCAAGCAAATATCTTAGAATAGGAATAAGCTTGAATTGAATAAGAAAACAATAGTACTTTGCATTAATTCATGAGGAACAGCAGAGCTCCACACCTTAATCTATGGTGTGTAGAAACTCTACCGTTGAAAATACATAAGTGATGGAGGTCCAGGCATGGCCGAATGGCCAGCCCCCTAAACATGATCTCTGAACATCAAATTATTCAAAAGACTAACCAGAGATATAAAATAAATCACTAAAAGTAGTTTTTATATTAGACTAGTAGCTAGGGTTACATAAGATAAGTAAATGATGTAGAAATCCACTTTCGGGCCCACTTGGTGTGTGCTTGGGCTGAGAATTGAGCTTTCATGTGTAAAGACTCTTTTTGGAGTTAAACGCCAGGTTGTAGCCTGTTTCTGGCGTTTAACTCTGATTTACAACCTGTTTCTGGCATTTAACTCCAGAATAGGGCAGGAAGTTGGCATTTGAACGCCAGTTTGCGTCATCTAAACTCGGGCAAAGTATGGACTATTATATATTGCTAGAAAGCCATGGATGTCTAATTTACAACGCAAGTGAGAGCACGCCAATTGAGATTCTTTAGCTCCAGAAAATCCATTTCGAGTGCAGGGAGGTCAGAATCCAACAACATCTGCAGTCCTTCTTCAGCCTCTGAATCAGATTTTTGCTCAAGTCCCTCAATTTCAGCCAGAAATTACCTGAAATCACAGAAAAACACACAAACTCATAGTAAAGTCCAGAAATGTGATTTTTATTTAAAAACTAATAAAAATATACTAAAAACTAACTAAATCATACTAAAAACTATGTAAAAATAATGCCAAAAAGCGTATAAATTATCCGCTCATCACGTACGCACAGAGGGTTGTGCGCACGCACACTTCGCGATGCTCTGGACTCGCTCTGCTTGGGTGCACAAGTAGCTGTGCGCACACACGCATGCTGATTTCCATTTTGTGCGTACGCACGCATCTCTGTGCGCATGCACGCATGGCTGAGCTCTCTTCCTTTGTTTTCTTCATGCTTTCTCCCAATTGCATGCTCCTCTTCCCTTCCCACCAAGCCTTTCCTACCTTATTCTTCTGAAATCACTCACAAATAACATCAAGGTATCAAATGGAAGGTCAATGGAATAAAATTAGTCAAAATAAGCACAAAAGTGCATGTTTTCACATTTAGGCACAATCTAGGGATCAAACACAAAAGTATGCTATTTTTAGTGAATAAGTGTGAGTTTATATGATGAAATCCATCTGATTCAAGCTAAAATATGTCGTCAAATATGGACTCATCAGTCATGCATTGAGATATTGGAATTGTGAAATTGGATCGAAAGCTTACCAAGTGATATATTTTTGAGCTTTGTAAAGCTTTGTGGACCATGCTTGCTATGTGATTGATTTTTACTTCTATCTTCTTTTTCCTAAGTTCCATAGAATCTATGTGTTTTACCTCTATGTCACTTAGGTGTAGCAACAACTCCAATATGTGTCATTGATTGTTGTGTAAGTTTCATATACCGTCTTGTTCACTAAGTTCACTTACACATCAATCAATTCCCATGAACTATCCAATTTTACTATTGCTTGATTAATTGCTTGAATGCTTTCATGCCTCTTCACTACTTGCCTGGTTGACTTAACCTACAAGTCTTTTGAAGTCTTTCAAGCACACTAGAATGGGTGAAGTGCATACATCTTTTGTATAATTGTGACATAGCTTTTAAATACTAGGGTGTAGATTCTAAATCGCATGCAATCTAGGACCCACACACCTATTTTTCATTAATATCACACTAATTTACTCACTCAATTCAAGTGATCCACCTCATTCCAACAATTTACGCTTCCTTGCTTGCACATTCACTTTTCTTACTATCCTGTTTTCTATTGTTCAGGATGAATCATCATAAGCAAAAATGGAAGTGGAAAAAGGAACACACAGCATCGGTTGATCCGCCAGCTGAAGGTGGCAACTCGGAGAATCATTGTACCCCCTTGCTCATCTTTGAATGCATCGAAGACGGTGCAAACTTTTAAGTGTGGGGAGGTCGTCCGACCGATCGGAGTTTATGGGTGACAAGTCTCTAATCCCAACACTTTTGCATTTCATTTTTTAGGTCTTTTAGAATTTTTAGTTACATTTTTTTAGTTTGCATATATAATATAATAAGCTTAGTCAAAATAATGAAATTTTTCAAAGAAGTTTATCTATAGGGTACCCCAATTGATTGAAAAAAAATTTTTAGAACTTGCTTGAATTACATATATTGTGGAACATGATTTTTGAGCTAAGAATACAAGCATGTGAGATTTGAGCCTAATTGTGAGGTTACATTATACAACCACTTAGTTTTATTCTTGTGTGCATTATTCTCTTTCTATGAATGCAATCTTTGATTTGTTTGATTCTTTATGTCCATTATTTTGTGTATACATGCACTTATATGATTGAGGCCATTGTTTCAAATAGCTCACTTACCCAAATAGCCTACCTTTTATCTTCCATTGTTAGCCAACTTTGAGCTTATGCTAAACCCATTTGTTCGTAATTTTAGCACATTACAAGCCTAAGTGAAAGACAATAAATGTCCCTTGTTTGGATCTTTGATTAGCTTAGGCTAGTGAGAGTATTTATCATTTGATTTTGGGAAAGTTGGGAACATAGGTAGAGATAAAAGTGTATTTCGTGGTTTTGTTGAAAATTATGGGAATGGGTACATATTCATGCATCAATTATATTTATACCATATGCATTGATGCTTTTGTGTATATTTTAGTTTAAAAAAAATCAGAAAAATAAAAAGAATATATATATATATATATATATAAAAGAAAAAAATATATAGAAAAAGAAAGAAAAAGAAAAGCAATAAAAAGGGGACAAAATGCCCCAAAGTAAAGTCAATAAAAATCAATGCATATGTGTGGTGATCAGAAAGAGAATGCATGAGTGTGTGGAAAAAGTGAAGAATGGGTAGTTAGGTTGTTTAGAATTGTATAGGTTGCTATATAGGTTAGGTGGGAAGTTTAAGTTAATCAAAGATTCAAATCTCAAGCTCACTTGACCATATGCATCCTTACCTTGACCCTAGCCCCATTACAACCTATGGAAAAGACCTCATGATATTTGTATGCATGCATAAAATAATTATTGATTGTTAGATGAAAAAAATCGTGGAAAGCATGATTAGGGGAGAATTGAGTGAATCAACCCCATACACTTGAGTGACTAGAGCGGATACACATCCGGTGAGGGTTCGATCGCTCAATTACATGCTTCCACCCATGATCATCTTTTCTTGGAAGTTTGTGAAATCTTTCAATAATTCAATTCAATTATGGGTTTGCTTTGATTGCTAATGCTTTAGCCCTTGTACTTATATACATATTCTTGGAAGTTGATTTATTTTGACCAAGTAGATGCATTCATGTAGATAGATTGCATATAGATAGGTTGCATATAGTTACCTTGCATTGAATAAATGTTTATATCCTTTATTTCTTTCTTGATTTTAGCATGAGGGCATGCTTGGTTTAAGTGTGGGGAGGTTTGATAAACCCCAATTTTATGGTTTATCTTGTGCTTATTTTGGGAGATTTTATCACTTTTTCTCACATTTATTCAATGAAATAGCATGGTTTTGTAATTCTCCCTTAATTTGTGCTTAAGTGTAAAAATATGCTTTTTAGGCCCTAAAAATGGTGATTTTAATTCACCTTAATTCCATTCGATGCCTTGATGTGTTTGTTGAGTGATTTCAGGTTCATAAGGCAAGTATTGGATGGAAGAAATGAAGAGTAAAGCATGCAAGTGGAGAATTCACGAAGAAATGTGCAAAATGGAGAATTGAGGGCCACGCGCACGCGTCATGCACGCGTACTGATGATTGGATTTTTGACGGTTTAGAAATTCACTAATAAAATCTCGTTGTAAAGTATAGTTTCTAAACCAAGCAATAATCCTTAAGAATGAAGCAAAGGCCATGGCATTTATTCAATGGAAACTAATTAAATGCAATATACCTATATGCAACTATCTAAATGAATGCAAGTGCTTGGTCAAAATAAATCAATTCCCAAGAAACATATATGCACAAGGGCTAAGGACTAGCAAGTCTAATCCACAATTGAATTGAGTTATTAAATATTTTTACAAACTTGCATGAAAAGAGATGATCATAGGTGGAGACATGTAATCGAGCATCGAACCCTCACCGGATGTGTTTGCACTCTATTCGCTCAAGTGTTTTGGGTTGATTCACTCAATTCTCTCCTAATCATGCTTTCTAAGATTTGTTCTTCTTCTAACAATCAACATATATTTCATGCATGCATACATCTATCATGAGGTCTTTTTCCTTAGGTTGTAATGGGGTTAGGGTCAAGGTAGGATGCATATTTGGTCAAGTGAGCTTAAAATTTGAATCTTTGATAAACTTAGACTTCCCACCTAACCTATGACATCCTATACAATTAAGTTCTAACCTAACTACCCATTTTCTCACTTTTTCACATACTCATGCATTTTCTTTTCATTTCACAGCACTTATGCATTGATCTTATTGAGCTTCACTTTGGGGCATTTTGTCCCCTTTTTATTATTTTTCTTCTTTTTCTTTCTTTTTCTATTTTTTTCTTTTCTTTTCCATATTGTTTTTCTCTTTCACTTTTATTTCTTTTTCTTTTGTTTTTCTTATTTTTTTTTCTTTTTATATACAAGAACCTCAATGCATAAGGTTTTACATTTGATCAATACATGAGTATGTACCCAATTCCCAATATTTCCAATAACATTACAAAACTACCCTTTTATTCCCCCAATGTCCCAAGGTTCCCACGCTTGAATGATACTCACACACACACTAGCCTAAGCTAATCAAAGATCCAAATGAGGATAATTATGGTTTTACGCTTTAAGGCTAGTAATGTGCTAAATTAAAGAATAAGTGGGTTAAGCGTAGGCTCAAATTTGGCTAACAAAGGAAGATAAAAGGTAAGGCCATTTGGGTAAGTGAGCTAATGAAATGATGGCTTCAATAATATAGATGCATGAATACACAAAATAATGGACATAAAGAATCAAACAAATCAAAGATTACAATCATAGAAAGAGAATAATGCACACAAGAAGAAAAAAATAAATGGTTATAAGATGTAACCACGCTATTAGGCTCAAGTCTCACAAGCTTGTGTTCTTAGCTCAAAACATGATCCATAATATATATAATTCAAGCAAGTTCTATGAAAAGTTTTCACTCAAATCAATTGACATGCCCTATAAATAGAAATCTTGAAAAATTCTCATTATTTTGACTAAGTTATTGTGTATACATATGCAAAAAATAAGAAAATGCAAGTAAAAATCCTAAGAACCTAAAATGAAATACAAAAGTGTTGGGATTAGAAATTTGTCACCCAAAATCGCCGACCGGTCGGACGACCTCCCCACACTTAAAAGTTTGCACCGTCCTCGGTGCACTCAAAGATGAGCAAGGGGGTGCGGCGACTCTCCGAATTGCTATGTGTTCTTTATTCCGCTTCCATGGTTGCTTGTGGTGCATTCGTTATGAAAAAAAACAAAAATATAACACCATAAGATGAGAGAACACAAAAACAAGAAAGCATACATTGTTGGAATGAGGTATTAATCACTAGAATTGAGTGAATTAGTGTGACATTAAGAAATATTAGGTGTGTGAATTCTAAATTGCGCGGTTTAGAATACACATTAGCATAAAAGCTATGTCACAAAAGAAGCATGCACTGTACTCATTCTAGTGTGCTTGAGATGCTTTAAGTAAGCTTGTAAGGTAAGACAAGCATTAGAGAAGCATGAAAGCATTCAAGTCAAACATATGGATGGATATAATCATGAAATACAATGCATTAAGGTAAATGATCAACATCATCCAACAAGAGATTGCCTAATCAAAGAAAAGGATTCAAATCACATGGTGGCCAAATCATGCAATTCAAAAGAATTACAAGTTCGAAGGCAATTCTCATCACTTGGTAGTTTTCAAAAGGTAAGCATGAAAAACTCAAAACCAAGTAGCAAAATATAACCTCAATCATAGAATCCAACAAAGATTATCTAAAAACATTAATGCTAAAATAGCATTTAGGCAATAAGGGATATAGCAATGTATAGTAAACAAAGTCAATAATCCAACACGTATAATGAAAAGAGAGAAAATAAAATGAAAACTAAACTAAAACTAACTAATCAACTAACTAACTAACTAATTAACTAACTAAAATAAATGGTTATCGATGGTGTTTGGAAGTGTTGGATGAGGGGTAGTAGGAGGGAAGAAGAAAGGAGAAGGAAAGAAATAGAAAGAGGAGAAGAAAAGAAGTGGATGGGAGAAAGGGTATCCACGCGAACGTGCACATGGCGCGGGCGCGCGGATTGTGGAAATAGAGAGGGAGGCGCGGACGCATACTCTGCGCTCACGCGTAGATGGGGATGTGGGCATGGGCGCGGACGCGTACCTTGCGCGTCTGCGTGGATGGCTAGCCAGGCCGGCGGCCTAATGTTGGCCCAGAGTTGGCACAACTCTCTGGTAAAAGTACTAGGAGTGCAGGTGGCCTAATCGACGCACGCGCGGCATGTGCGCTTGCGCATGTATTGCGAATTCAGCATGATGGGCGCGTACGCGCCAGGTGTGCGGACGCGCGGATGGTGTTGGGCCGGGGGCTCAACATTCGCACAGTGAAGGCCTAACTCTCGGGTTTGCTAGCTGGGAGTGGAACTTCTGCATCTACGCGAATGCGTGAATGGTGCTCTGTTTTTCAAATTTTTCTATGTTTTTGAACCATTCCAAGCTTCCAAACATCTACCAAAACACCCTAAAACCTTATTTAACATACTAAACTACCAATTAAACTCAACTATCTAAACAAAACATGAAATTAAACTAATTCTATCAATATGTACAAAAGAGAAAATGAAAGGATTTTACCATGGTGGGTTGTCTCCCACCTAGTACTTTTGTTTATTGTCCTTAAGTTGGACTTATGGGGAGCTCCTCATCAAGGTGGCTTGTGCTTGTATTCATCTTGGAACTCCCACCAATGCTTGGTTCTCCATTGTGCCCCAAGATTCTTCATGGATTGAGCCAAGTCTTGATGGAGTTCTTCACAAGCTTGGGGCTCCCAAAGTTAATCCTCTTCTTGTAATCCGGGATCCCACACTTTATTTTCACACCCGTCTTGAAGTTGATCATCATTATTAATCCATCCGGGTGGTGAACAAGATGAATTCTCTATGAAATGCCCAACAATCCTCCTAGACCCATCTATTTGAACACTATTCCCACCTTTGTATTCAACTCTTGAAGTATCAACCAAAATGAGCCTTGATTTGCAACACCAACCACGAAACATCTTTTGCTTACGCTTCATCCCACAAAGCATCCTAAGTTGACCATCCGTTTCAAGCAAGCCATACTCAAGTGGGACAATAAAGCTAATAGAAATGAATTTTACCCACTCAAGTGAAGGGGTAGATGACAACCTAGGCAAAGATGCTTCCAACGATCTTGACAGAGCGTATTCCACTCTCATCCTTCTATTTCTAAGGACTTCCACCTCTTCACAAGATCTCTCTAATTCAATCCTTTGTTCATTAATACTATCTAAGCCTTTTCCCTTAATCAAACTATAATTGGGAGGGTGAAAGAAGTTTACCTCCACAACATTTTCAAATGCACCGGGAGAAGGTTCTTCAAGTTCAAAGGATTCTCCACCACTAGGACTTGATGCTTGCTCTTTATTGCCATGGGAACTCAATTCTTGCTCTATCCCATCCAAGTCTTCATATGGAATATGCCTTGGAAGGTGTGCACTTTCCTCCCTAGCATCAATTTCAATCATCTTGGAGGGATTTTCTTCAACTCTATGTTCCCATGGAGGCTTCGCATCTCCTAAGTCTTCTACCACTTCTTCCTTGTCTTCAACAATTAAAGCTTCCTCCAATTGTTCCAATACAAAGCAACTTCCTTCATTTCCCACCGGAGTTTCCAATCTCTCCTTCATGCTACATTCTTCATTTGATTCTCCACATGTAGCCATGGTAGTTCCTTGAGTGTTCAAGCATTGGGAGGCTAATTGATTTGTTACCGCATCCAAGGCGGCCATGAAATTTTACACATCCCTTTTCATCTCTTCTTGCCCTTGAACAAGAACACCAAAGGTTTCATCCATTAGAGATTGGGGTGGGTGGAAGGATTCATCATTTTGGGGGAAGGGTTCATAGTAGGAAGATGGTTCTTCTTGGTAGGGTTTTGGTGGTTCAATATTCTCCACTCTTTCCACTTGTTGCACAACACACTCCATGGTTGCTTGAAATTGATCCAATGCTTCCTTGAGACGATCCCTTGACTCTTGTTCCGCTTGGATATCATGATAGGGATCATATGGGTCTTGGATCGATGGACATGAATATTCTTCCATGTGAGGTTGTGGTGGAAGGTAGAATTCCTCTTGTGGTTGAAAATTTTCATATATTGGAGGTGGTTCATCTTGGTAATAATGTGGAGGAGGTGGCTCTTGAAAATATTGATGTTGGAATGGTGGTGGCTCTATATGTGGTTCATATGGCTCATACGGTTGTTGTAATGGTGGATATGGATGAGGGTCATATGAAGGTGGTTGGTGAAAAGTGGCTTTTGAGTATGGTTGAGGGTTATGTTGAGGGTATGGCTCATAGGCATATGGTGGTGGTTCTTGAAAATCACAAGGTAAGTCACCATAGCCATTGGATTGGTATGCATCATAGAATGGCTCTTCTTCATAGTGCATTGGTGGAGGTTGTTGCCATGAAGATTGATCATATGCATATGGCTCCTCCCACCTTTGGTCATCCCATTCTTGATACACATCTTCATTATAGTCCTCATTTCCTACAACATGTTGATAACCAAACTCATAGCCAAGGTGAGAATTCATGATAGCAAGAGGAAAATGAAAACAAAATCAAATAAGAAGCAAGAAAATTAAATCCTAAAACTAGCAAGAGCTAACAAAAGCAAACATATTCACACTATTCACATATATACAATAACCAATAACTTAACACCATTGCAATTTCCCGGCAACGGCAACATTTTGATGATTGGATTTTTGACGGTTTAGAAATTCACTAATAAAATCTCGTTGTAAAGTATAGTTTCTAAACCAAGCAATAATCCTTTCATACAAAAAGTTGTTTGTCACTAGTACAAACCCCTAAAATTTATAAACCGAAGTATTGGACCTCGGGTCGTTCTCCCTAGGAATTGTAATGAAGTGTCTTGTTATTGGTTGTGAGTTATTTTGGGGTTTTGGATAAGAAGCATGAAAAGTAAATGGCAATGAAAATAAACTAACAACTATAAAAGGCTCTTGGTAAGGTGTGAGATCTAGAAGTCCTATCCTAGTTATCCTTCTCAATTGTGATGAGAATTGTTCATTGCTACCACTTAGTTAACCCTTACTAAATAAAGGAAAGTCAAGTGGATGAATTGACTTGAGCTACAAGTTCTAGCCAACTCCCAAGGAAAGACTAGCTTTAGTGCACTCCAAACCAATTAGCAATCTCTCCAATTATCAATCAACAAAGGAATTAGATAACTCAAGTGTCACTAATTACTCTACCTAGGCCAAGAGGAACAAAATCTACACTATAACTAGAAGAGACATTTCAACAAACACATAAAGTGCAATAGAAGTAAACATTATTAATGGCAAGAATTAAAGGAATCTACAACTACAAAGGCAAGAGATCAACAATAGAAAAGCAAAGAAGAACAATTATTATGAATTACCTCTTATTGAATTGGAAGAATGTAGAAGGAACAATACTAGATCTACAACAAAATATAAGAACAACATAAAGGAAATTATAACAAAAGAATAGAAGAAGATGAATGTAGCAACAAAGAATTGAAAAATAGAAGTAGAAGAAAGCAAAGATTAAAATCTAGATCTAAGAACTAAAGCTAATCCTAATCCTAATTCTAGAGAGAAGAGAGAGCTTCTCTCTCTAGAAACTAACTCTAAACTAATCCTAATAAGTGTGTATGATTTTGGAATCCCCCTTTCTCTTCAATCCTTGGCTTTAAATAGCATCTTTGGCGCCAAAATTAGTTGAGATTGGGCCCCACAACCCTTGAGAATTCGTTGGTTACTATTTCATTAAAAATCATAAACCAGCTCCGACGCGTACGCACACAGCACGCGTACGCGTCCATGGGGTGATTCGCAGGTGCGCGCAAGCGCCAGGTGCGCGCGCGCGTCCATGGGCGAGTTCAACTTCTTTGACTTTTCATGATTTCTCCACTTTGCATGCTTTCCTCTTCACTCCTGTGATCCATTCCTAGCCTTTTCAATCTGAAATCACTAGCAAACATATCAAGGCATCTAGTGGAATCAAAGGGAGATTAAAACCATCAAATTAAGGATCTAAAAGCATGTTTTCACATCTAAGCACAAATAAGGAGACAATCACAAAACCATGCTATTTCATTGAATAAATGTGGGTAAAAGGTGATAAAATCTCTTAAAATCAATACAGGACAAACCGTCAAAACGGGGTTTGATGATTGGATTTTTGACAGTTTAGAAATTCACTAATAAAATCTCGTTGTAAAGTATAGTTTCTAAACCAAGCAATAATCCTTTCATACAAAAAGTTGTTTGTCACTAGTACAAACCCCTAAAATTTATAAACCGAAGTATTGGACCTCGGGTCGTTCTCCCTAGGAATTGTAATGAAGTGTCTTGTTATTGGTTGTGAGTTATTTTGGGGTTGTGGATAAGAAGCATGAAAAGTAAATGGCAATGAAAATAAACTAACAACTATAAAAGGCTCTTGGTAAAGTGTGAGAACTAGAAGTCCTATCCTAGTTATCCTTCTCAATTGTGATGAGAATTGTTCATTGCTACCACTTAGTTAACCCTTACTAAATAAAGGAAAGTCAAGTGGATGAATTGACTTGAGCCACAAGGTCTAGCCAACTCCCAAGAAAAGACTAGCTTTAGTGCACTCCAAACCAACTAGCAATCTCTCCAATTATCAATCAACAAAGGAATTAGATAACTCAAGTGTCACTAATTACTCTACCTAGGCCAAGAGGAACAAAAAAGTAGAAGTAGAAGAAAGAAAAGATTAAAATCTAGATCTAAGAACTAAACCTAATCCTAATCCTAATTCTAGAGAGAAGAGAGAGCTTCTCTCTCTAGAAACTAACTCTAAACTAATCCTAATGAGTGCGTATGATTTTTTGGAATCCCCCTTGGTCTTCAATCCTTGGCTTTAAATAGCATCTTTGGCCCCAAAATTGGTTGAGATTGGGCCCCACAACCCTTGAGAATTCGTTGGATACGTTTTCATTAAAAATCATAAACCAGCACCGACGCGTACGCGCACAGCACGCGTACGCGTCCATGGGGTGATTCGCAGATGCGCGCAAGCGCCAGGTGCGCGCGCGCGTCCATGAGCGAGTTCAACTTCTTTGACTTTTCATGATTTCTCCACTTTGCATGCTTTCCTCTTCACTTCTTTGATCCATTCCTAGCCTTTTCAATCTGAAATCACTAGCAAACATATCAAGGCATCTAGTGGAATCAAAGGGAGATTAAACCATCAAATTAAGGATCTAAAAGCATGTTTTCACATCTAAGCACAAATAAGGAGACAATCATAAAACCATGCTATTTCATTGAATAAATGTGGGTAAAAGCTGATAAAATCTCTTAAAATCAATACAGGATAAACCGTCAAAACGGGGTTTGATGATTGGATTTTTGACGATTTAGAAATTCGCTAATAAAATCTCGTTGTAAAGTATAGTTTCTAAACCAAGCAATAATCCTTTCATACAAAAAGTTGTTTGTCACTAGTACAAACCCCTAAAATTTATAAACCGAAGTATTGGACCTCGGGTCGTTCTCCCTAGGAATTGTAATGAAGTGTCTTGTTATTGGTTGTGAGTTATTTTGGGGTTTTGGATAAGAAGCATGAAAAGTAAATGGCAATGAAAATAAACTAACAACTATAAACGGCTCTTGGCAAGGTGTGAGAACTAGAAGTCCTATCCTAGTTATCCTTCTCATAAGCAAAGATTAAAATCTAGATCTAAGAACTAAACCTAATCCTAATCCTAATTCTAGAGAGAAGAGAGAGCTTCTCTCTCTAGAAACTAAGTCTAAACTAATCCTAAAGAGTGTGTATGATTTTTTGGAATCCCCCTTGCTCTTCAATCCTTGGCTTTAAATAGTATCTTTGGCGCCAAAATTGGTTAAGATTGGGCCCCACAACCCTTGAGAATTCATTGGTTACGTTTTCATTAAAAATCATAAACCAGCTCCGACGCGTACGTGCACAGCACGCGTACGCGTCCATGGGGTGATTCACAGATGCGCGCAAGCGCCAGCTGCGCGCACGCGTCCATGGGCGAGTTCAACTTCTTTGACTTTTCATGATTTCTCCACTTTGCATGCTTTCCTCTTCACTCCTTTGATCCATTCCTAGCCTTTTCAATCTGAAATCACTAGCAAACATATCAAGGCATCTAGTGGAATCAAAGGGAGATTAAACCATCAAATTAAGGATCTAAAAGCATGTTTTCACATCTAAGCACAAATAAGGAGACAATCACAAAACCATGCTATTTCATTGAATAAATGTGGGTAAAAGGTGATAAAATCTCTTAAAATTAATACAGGATAAACCGTCAAAATGGGGTTTATCACGTACGCGTGCATTGAAGATTTGCAAGCCACACGCATGCGTCAAGCACGCGTACGCGTGAGTAGAGGTTTTGCCAGCGACGTGCACGTGTCAAGCACGCGCACGCGTGACGTTCGGCACGTGACCTACTTAAAGTGAAATCACTGGGGGAAATTTCTAAGCTGCCCAGGCTCCATTCCAACTCGTTTCTGAGGGTATTTGATGCAGAATTGAAGATTGAGAAAGGGGGAGCACTTAGTTAGTTATGATGAGCCTTTAGTTAGTTTTCTAGAGAGAGAAGCTCCCTCTTCTCTCTAGAATTAGGTTAGGATTAGGTTAATTTCTCTTAGATCTAAGCATGATTTCTTGATTTCATCTTGTTTCCTTTACAATTTCTTGTTTCTACTACTTCATTCTTCTTAGTTCTCTTGTTAATTTTACTTTTATGCCTCTTTTATGTTCATGCACTCATGTTGGATTTAAATCCCTTTTAATGAAATTTGATTATTAATGTTCTTTTATTGATCATTTGAGTTGTTGGTTTACTTTTCTTGCAATTGGAAGTTGGTAGATTTACATTTCTTGCACTTTTACTATGCTTTCCTTTTATGCCTTCCAAGTGTTTGACAAAATACTTGGTTGGATGTTAGAGTAGATTTTGAGCATTCTTGGCTTGGAAAGAGAAATTAGGTGATCTTGAGTCATTAAGACCCAACTCATGTTGGCGATCAAGAGTTGTTAGCTAGTATTGTTTCCAGTAACTCTAATCTCTTGGTAATCCGATTAGTGAGTTGATTAGGACGTTTGGATTGAGATTAGCTAGTCTTATTAGACTTTCTTCGAGTGTGAAGATAATATGATACCTTCTTCCATCGTCGAGGATGACGTAGTAAGATAAATTCTTGTTTATTATTGTGACATGATTAACTAGTCTTGTTTGACGTTCTTCCTATGTGAAGATAACATGATACCTTCTTCTATTTGTTGGAGTTGACTAAATAAGATGAATTAATCATTGTATGACTAGGATAGAAAGCCTATATTCTCAATCCTTGCCATGAATATATCTCTCTTTATTACTTGCTTCCTTTAATTGCTTGCTTGATTTACTCTTCTTGTCATTTAAATTCTTGCCCATTTAATTTCTTGACCTTTTACCAATCAAACACCTTGTCCCTTCATAGCCAATAATTGACCACTTCATTGCAATTCCTTGTGAGACGACCCGGAGTCTAAATACTTCGGTTAATTTTCATTGGGGTTTGTACATGTGACAAAAAAACCAAATTAAATTTGATATGAGAGTTGTTTATTAGTTTGGAGCTATGCTTACAACGAAGTAATTCTTTTCTATAAGAAGAAAATCTAGACCGACAATAATTTTTGTGTCAAGCATCCATTAGTATAGTTGCATGCATATAAAGTAGTTTCATTCAATAAGTTGTCATCCTTTTAAGCCTTCTTCTTTTTGATTAGCATGAGAACATGTTATTATTTAAGTTTGGAGAAATTGATGAATTCATATTTGATGATAAATTTTGGCTTGAATTCAGTAAATTTCATCACATAAATTCACATGTGTTCATCGAAATTTATGAGAAAATAAGAGAAAGATATTTTTTTTTTTGAATTTTTAATGAGGAAAGAGAAAAACACAAAATTGACACAAAACATGAAAATTTAAGATCAAAGCACAAAATGCATGCAAGAATACTTTGAATATCAAGATGAACACCAAGAACACTTTGAAGATCAAGATGAACATCAAGACTTATTTTTGAAAATTTTTAAGAAAAGAAAAACATGCAAGACACCAAACTTAAAAATTTTTAATGTTGAGATACTGACAAATTGAAAATGCATATGAAAAACAAGAAAAGACACAAAACAAGAAAATGCAAAGATCAAACAAAGAAAATCATCAAGAACAACTTGAAGATTATAAAGAACACATGATGAATTTTCGAAAATTAAAGGGAAATTAAAACACATGCAATTGACACCAAACTTAAAAATTGACACTAGACTTAAACAAGAAACATAAAATTTTTGGTTTTTATGATTTTATAAATTTTTTTTGTATTTTTCGAAAATTAATTGGAAAAATAATGAAAAAGAAGAAAAATTTTTTTGTATTTTTCGAAAATAAGAAATAAAAACCTTAAAAATAAAATAAAATTACCTAATCTGAGCAACAAGATGAACCGTCAGTTGTCCAAACTCGAACAATCCCCGGCAACGGCGCCAAAAACTTGGTGCACGAAATTGTGATCTCAATGGCGCCAACAACTTGGTACGCACAATTGTAATCTCAACTCTTTTTCACAACTTCGCACAACTAACCAGCAAGTGCACTGGGTCGTCCAAGTAATAAACCTACGTGAGTAAAGGTCGATCCCACAGAGATTGTCGGCTCGAAGTAAGCTATGGTCATCTTGTAAATCTCAGTCAGGCAGATTCAAATGGTTATGGGATTTTTGATAATTAAAATATAAATAAAACATAAAATAAGATAGAGATACTTATGTAATTCATTAGTAGGATTTCAGATAAGCGTTTGGAGATGCTTTGTTCCTTCTGAACCTCTGTTTTCCTATTGCTTTCATCCAATCATTCATACTCCTTTCCATGGCAAGCAGTATGTTGGGCATCACCGTTGTCAATGGCTACTTCCCGTTCTCTCAGTGAAAATGATCCAAATGCGCTGTCACCGCACGGCTAATCATCTGTCAGTTCTTGATCATGTTGGAATAGGATCCATTGATCCTTTTGCGTCTGTCACTACGCCCAACACTCGCGAGTTTGAAGCTCGTCACAGTCATCCCTTCCCAGATCCTACTCGTAATACCACAGACAAGGTTTAGACTTTTCGGATCTCAAGAATGCTGCCAATTGATTCTAGCTTATACCACGAAGACTCCGATCTTTCGGAATGGAGGCTAAGAGATACACGCTCAAGCTATTGTAGATAGAACGGAAGTGGTTGTCAGGCACGCGTTCATAAGTGAAAATGATGATGAGTGTCACGGATCATCACATTCATCAGGTTGAAGTGCGAGTGAATTTCTTGGAATAAGAATAAGCTTGAATTGAATAGAAAAACAATAGTACTTTACATTAATTCAAGAGGAACAGCAGAGCTCCACACCTTAATCTATGGGGTGTAGAAACTCCACCGTAGAAAATACATAAGTGATGAAGGTCCAGGCATGCCCGTGAGGCCAGCCCCCTAAACGTGATCAATGATCAAAAGTGATACAAAGATAGTCTCAAAAACGATCAAAAGATGTGAAATAAATCAGTAAAAGTAGTTTTTATACTAAACTAGTAGCTAGGGTTACAAAAATAAGTAAATGATGCAGAAATCCACTTTCGGGCCCACTTGGTGTGTTCTTGGGCTGAGCATTGAAGGTTTGCACGTGTAGAGGCTTCTCTTGGAGTTAAACGCCAAGTTCTAGCCTGTTTCTGGCGTTTAACTCTGGTTTGTAACCTGTTTCTGGCGTTTAACTTCAGAATAGGGCAGGAAGTTAGCGTTTGAACGCCAGTTTGCATCGTCAAAACTCGGGCAAAGTATAGACTATTATATATTTCTGGAAAGCCCCGGATGTATACTTTCCAAGGCAATTAAGAGCGCGCCATTTGGGTTTCTGTAGCTCCAGAAAATCTACTTCGAGTGCACAGTGGTCAGAATCCAACAGCATCTGCAGTCCTTTTTCAGCCTCTGAATCAGATTTTTGCTCAGGTCCCTCAATTTCAGCCAGAAAATACCTGAAATCATAGAAAAACACACAAACTCGTAGTAAAGTCCATAAATGTGATTTTTGAATAAAAACTAATAAAAATATAGTAAAAATTAACTAAAACATACTAAAAACTACCTAAAAATGCCAAAAAGCATATAAATTATCCGCTCATCACAACACCAAACTTAAATTGTTGCATGTCCCCAAGCAATTGAAAATCAAATAGGATAAAAAGAAGAGAATATACTATAAATTCCAAAATATCAATGAAGCTCAGCTCCAATTAGATGAGCGGGACTAATAGCTTTTTGCCTCTGAACAGTTTTGGCATCTCACTTTATCCTTTGAAGTTCAGAATGATTGGCGTCTATAGAAACTCAGAATTCAGATAGTTTTATTGATTCTCCTAGTTCAGTATGTTAATTCTTGAACACAACTACTTTATGAGTCTTGGCCGTGGCCCTAAGCACTTTGTTTTCCAGTATTACCACTGGATACATAAATGCCACAGACACATAACTGGGTGAACCTTTTCAGATTGTGACTCAGCTTTGCTAGAGTCCCCAATTAGAGGTGTCCAGGGTTCTTAAGCACACTCGTTTTTTTGCTTTGGATCACAACTTTAACCGCTCAGTCTCAAGCTCTTCACTTGACACCTTCACGCCACAAGCACATGGTTAGGGACAGCTTGGTTTAGCCGCTTAGGCCAGGATTTTATTCTTTTGGGCCCTCCTATCCATTAATGCTCAAAGCCTTGGATCCTTTTTATTTTACCCTTGCCTTTTAGTTTTAAGGGCTACTGGCTTTTTGCTCTTGCCTTTTGGTTTAAAGAGCTATTGGCTTTTTCTGCTTGCTTTTTCTTTCTCTTTCTCTTTTTTTTCTTTTATTTTTGCCATTTTTGTTTTCCACAAGCTTTTGTTCTTCACTGTTTTTTCTTGCTTCAAGAATTAATTTTATGATTTTTCAGATTATCATTAACATTTCTCCTTTTTCATCATTCTTTCAAGAGCCAACAGTTTTAACATTCATAAACAACAAATTCAAAAGACATATGCACTGTTCAAGCATTCATTCAGAAAACAAAAGGTATTGTCACCACATCAAAATAATTAAACTAATTTTTAGAACATTTTTCATTTAAGAGAGGTGATGGATTCATAGGACATTCATAACTTTAAGACATAGACACTTAAACACTAATGATCATGTAATAAAGACACAAACATAAATAAATATAAAGCATAGTAAACGAAAAACAGAAAAATAAAGAACAAAGAAATAAAAGAATGGGTCCACCTTAGTGATGGCGGCTAGTTCTTCCTCTTGAAGGTCTTATGGAGTGCTTTAGCTCCTCAATGTCTCTTTCTTGCCTTTGTTGCTCCTCCCTCATAACTCTTTGATCTTCCCTAATTTCATGGAGGATGATGGAGTGCTCTTGGTGCTCCACCCTTAGTTGTCCCATGTTAAAACTCAATTCTCCTATGGAGGTGTTAATTTGCTCCCAATAGTTTTGTGGAGGAAAGTGCATCCCTTGAGACATCTCAGGGATTTCATGATGAGGAATTTACTCATGCTCTTGTTGAGGTCCATGAGTGGGCTCTCTTGTTTGCTCCATCCTTTTCTTAGTGATGGGCTTGTGAGATGAATCTCTCCATCTCCCATGACTCGGATGTGGAAGCAATTGTATTCCCTTTCCTCTTTCTAGAGGTTTCTCCGGCCTTTGGTGCCATTAATGGTTATGGAAAAACAAAAAGAAATGCTTTTACCACACCAAACTTAAAATGTTTGCTTTTCCTCGAGCAAAAAAAGAAAAAAAGCAGGAGAAGAAGAAGAAGTGGAAGAGATGGAGTGGTGTGTGGTTTCGGCCAAGGGGGGTTAAGTGTGTATGATGGGGTGGGTTTGGGAGGGATATGGTTTGAATTTGAATGGTAAGGTAGGTCGGGTTTTATGATGGGTGGATGTGAGTGGTGAAGAGATTATGGAGAAGAGGGTAAGATTTGATAGGTGAAGGGTATTTGGGGAAGAGTGTTATGGAAAGGTGTGAAGAAGAGAGAGAGGGTAAGTTGAGGTTGGTGGGGATCCTGTGGGGTCCACAGATCCTGAGGGGTCAAGGACTTATCATCCCTGCTCCATTTAGGCGTGTAAATGCCCTTAGAGTGCAATCCTAGCGTTAAACGCCAGGTTGCTGCTTGTTTCTGGCATTAAACACCAGCTTTTCTCCCTGTCTTGGCGTTTAACGCCAGTCTGATACTTCTTACTGGCGTTCAAACGCCAGTAAGCTCTTCCTCTAGGGTGAGCTATTTTTCATGCTATTTTTCATTCTGTTTTTTATTTTTCAGTTGTTTTTGTGACTTCACATGATCATCAACCTAAAGAAAACATAAAATAGCAATGGAAAATAAATAGATATAATTAAATGACATTGGGTTGCCTCCCAACAAGCGCTTTTTTAATGTCAATAGCTTGACAGTAAGCTCTCATGGAGCCTCACAGATAATTAGAGCAAGGTTGGGGCCTCTCAACACCAAACTTAGAGTTTGGTTATGGTCTCCCAACACCAAACTTAGAGTTTGAATGTGGGTGTTCTGTTTGACTCTGTATTGAGAGAAGCTTTTCATGCTTCCTCTCCATGGTTACAGAAGGAGAACCTTGAGTCTTGAATACAAGGTAGTCCTCATTCAACTGAAGGACCAACTCTCCTCTGTCGACATCAATAACAGCTTTTGCTGTGGCTAGGAAGGGTCTGCCAAGGATGATGGATTCATCCTCATCCTTCCCACTCTGTATGAGCCTCAAATTCCTTTGGTTCCTCAAAGGGAATCTCCTTTCTATCCAGAGGACATCCCATGAGGCTTTTCTCACTGGGACTCACGTCCTCCTCACTCTCTCTAGGTTCGGCCATGTTGGTCATGGTTATGACCTTGCACTCTTTCTTGGTATTTTCTTCTGTATTGCTTGGGAGAGTACTAGGAGGAGTTTCAGTAATCTTCTTACTCAGCTGACCCACCTGTGCCTCCAAATTTCTAATGGAGGACCTTGTTTCATTCATGAAACTTAGTGTGGTCTTAGATAGATCAGAGACTATGGTTGCCAGGCCAGAATGGCTCTATTCAGAATTCTCTATCTGTTGGTGAGAAGATGATGGAAAAGGCTTGCTATTGCTAAACCTCTTTCTTCCACCATTATTGTTGAAGCCTTGTTGAGGCTTCTGTTGGTCCTTCCATGAGAAATTTGGATGATTTCTCCATGAAGGATTATAGGTGTTTCCATAGGGTTCTCCCATGTAATTCACCTCTGCCATTGCAGGGTTCTCAGGATCATAAGCTTCTTCTTCAGAAGATCCTTCTTTAGTACTGTTGGATGCAGCTTGCAATCCATTCAGACTCTGAAAAATCATATTGACTTGCTGATTCAATATTTTGTTCTGAGCCAATATGCATTTAGAGTATCAATTTCAAGAACTCCCTTCTTCTGAGGTATCCTATTATTCACAAGATTCCTCTCAGAGGTGTACATGAACTGGTTATTTGCAACCATTTCAATGAGTTCCTGAGCTTCTGTAGGGGTTTTCAGATGAAGAGATCCTCCTGCAGAATGATCCAATGATATTTTTGACAACTCAGACAGACCATCATAGAATATAGATATGATGCTCCATTCTGAAAGCATGTCAGTAGGACACTTTTTGATCAGTTGCTTATATCTTTCCCAAGCTTCATAAAGAGACTCACCTTCCTTCTGTCTGAAGGTTTAGATTTCCACTCTAAGCTTGCTCATCTTTTGAGGTGGAAAGAATTTGGCCAGGAAAGCACTGACCAGCTTTTCCCAAGAGTTCAGGCTTTCCTTAGGTTGTGAATCCAACCATGTTCTAGCTCTGTCTCTTACAGCAAAAGGGAAAAGCATAAGCCTGTAGACCTCAGGATTAACTCCATTGGTCTTGACAGTGTCACAGATTTGCAAGAATTCAGCTAAGAACTGATGGAGATCTTCCAATGGAAGTCCATGAAACTTGCAATTCTATTGCATTGGAGAAACTAATTGAGGCTTAAGCTCAAAGTTGTTTGCTCCAATGGCAGGAATTGAGATGCTTCTTCCATAGAAGTTAGAAGAGGGTACAATAAAGTCACCAAGCATCTTCCTTGCATCTCCACCATTGTTATTATTTTTGGCTGCCATTTACTTCTTTTTCGAGAATTTCTGTTAGGTCCTCTCCAGAGTTTTGTGCTTTAGCTTCTCTTAGTTTCTTCTTTAGAGTTCTTTAAAGTTCAGGATCAGCTTCAATAAGAATGCCTTTGTCCTTGTTCCTGCTCATATGAAAGAGAAGAGAACAAGAAAGTATGGAATCTTCTTTGTCATAGTATAGAGATTCCTTTATGTGAGTAGAAGAAGAGAAGAATAGAAGAAGGAGAAGAGAAAATTTGAAAATTAATTAAAATAAAATAAAAATATTTTTGTTTTTATTTTAAATATTAATTAGAAATTCAAAAATTAAAAAGGGAAATAAAATTAAATTAAAATTTAAAATAATTAGTTAATTAAAAAGAATTTTGAAAAAAAAAGGGGGAGGAGTTTTCGAAAATTAGAGAGAAAAAATTAGTTAGGTGGTTTTGAAAAAGATATGATTGAAATAGTAAACTTTTAAAATCAAACAAAAAGTTAAGTGGTTAATTGAAAAAGATTTGAAAATCAATTTTGAAAAGATAAGAAGTTAGAAAAGAATTTGAAATTGATTTTGAAAAAGATATGATTGAAAATCATTTTGAAAAAGATTTAAAAAGGAAATTAAAAAATTTGATTTTTGAAATTAAAGTTGATTACTTGACTAACAAAAAACTAAAAGATATGATTTTAAAATTCAAAGATTGAACTTTTCTTAATAGGCAAGTAACAACTTGAAAAATTTTTGAATTAAAACATTAAATGTGAGCAAGATTTTCGAAAATATAAAGTAAGAATGAGAAAAAGATTTTGAAAATCAAAAAAAAAATTTTGAAAATATATAGAAATAAATGAAAAAGATTTGATTTTTGAAAAAGATTTGAAAAGATAGGATTTTGAAATTGAAAATTTGACTTGACTCATAAGAAACAACTAAATTTTAAAAAATTTTGAAAAAATCAACTCAAATATTCGAAATTTATGAGAAAATAATAGAAAGATATTTTTTTTGAATTTTTAATGAGGAAAGAGAAAAACACAAAATTGACACAAAACATGAAAATTTAAGATCAAAGCACAAAATGCATGCAAGAATACTTTGAATATCAAGATGAACACCAAGAACATTTTGAAGATCAAGATGAACATCAAGACTTATTTTTGAAAATTTTTAAGAAAAGAAAAACATGCAAGACACCAAACTTAAAAATTTTTAATGTTGAGATACTGACAAATTGAAAATGCATATGAAAAACAAGAAAAGACACAAAACAAGAAAATGCAAAGATCAAACAAAGAAAATCATCAAGAACAACTTGAAGATTATAAAGAACACATGATGACTTTTTGAAAATTAAAGGGAAATTAAAACACATGCAATTGACACCAAACTTAAAAATTGACACTAGACTTAAACAAGAGACATAAAATTTTTGGTTTTTATGATTTTATAAATTTTTTTTGTATTTTTCGAAAATTAATTGGAAAAAGAATGAAAAAGAAGAAAATTTTTTTTTGTATTTTTTGAAAATAAGAAATAAAAACCTTAAAAATAAAATAAAATTACCTAATCTGAGCAACAAGATAAACCGAGAGTTGTCCAAACTCGAACAATCCCCGGCAACGGCGCCAAAAACTTGGTGCACGAAATTGTGATCTCAATGGCGCCAACAACTTGGTACGCACAATTGTAATCTCAACTCTTTTTCACAACTTCGCACAACTAACCAGCAAGTGCATTGGGTCGTCCAAGTAATAAACCTACGTGAGTAAAGGTCGATCCCACAGAGATTGTCGGCTCGAAGTAAGCTATGGTCATCTTGTAAATCTCAGTCAGGCAGATTCAAATGGTTATGGGATTTTTGATAATTAAAATATAAATAAAACATAAAATAAGATAGAGATACTTATGTAATTCATTAGTAGGATTTCAGATAAGCGTATGGAGATGCTTTGTTCCTTCTGAACCTCTGCTTTCCTATTGTTTTCATCCAATCATTCATACTCCCTTCCATGGCAAGCTGTATGTTGGGCATCACCGTTGTCAATGGCTACTTCCCGTCCTCTCAGTGAAAATGGTCCAAATACGCTGTCACTGCACGGCTAATCATCCGTTGGTTCTCGATCATGTTGGAATAGGATCCATTGATCCTTTTGCGTCTGTCACTACGCCCAACACTCGCGAGTTTGAAGCAAGTCACAGTCATCCCTTCCCAGATCCTACTCGGAATACCACAGACAAGGTTTAGACTTTCCGGATCTCAAGAATGCTGCCAATTGATTCTAGCTTATACCACAAAGACTCCGATCTTTTGGAATGGAGGCTAAGAGATACACGCTCAAGCTATTGCAGATAGAACGGAAGTGGTTGTCAACCACGCGTTCATAGGTGAGAATGATGATGAGTGTCACGGATCATCACATTCATCACGTTGAAGTGCGAGTGAATATCTTGGAATAAGAATAAGCTTGAATTGAATAGAAAAACAATAGTACTTTGCATTAATTCATGAGGAACAGCAGAGCTCCACACCTTAATATATAGGGTGTAGAAACTCCACCGTAGAAAATACATAAGTGATGAAGGTCCAGGCATGCCCGTGAGGCTAGCCCCCTAAACGTGATCAATGATCAAAAGTGATACAAAGATAGTCTCAAAAATGATCAAAAGATATGAAATAAATCACTAAAAGTAGTTTTTATACTAAACTAGTAGCTAGGGTTACAAAACTAAGTAAATGATGCAGAAATCCACTTCCGGGCCCACTTGGTGTGTGCTTGGACTGAGCATTGAAGCTTTGCACGTGTAGAGGCTTTTCTTGGAGTTAAACGCCAAGTTGCAGCCTATTTCTGGCGTTTAACTCTGGTTTGTAACCTGTTTCTGGCGTTTAACTTCATAATAGGGCAGGAAGTTGGCGTTTGAACGCCAGTTTTCATCATCAAAAATTGGACAAAGTATGGACTATTATATATTGCTGGAAAGCCGTGGATGTCTACTTTCCAACGCAATTGAGAGCGCACCATTTGGGTTTCTGTTGCTCCAGAGAATCCACTTCAAGTGCAGGGAGGTCAGAATCCAACAGCATCTGCAGTCCTTTTTCAGTCTCTGAATCAGATTTTTGCTCAGGTCCCTCAATTTCATCCAGAAAATACCTGAAATCACAGAAAACACACAAACTCATAGTAAAGTCCAGAAATATAATTTTTGCATAAAAGCTAATAAAAATATAGTAAAAATTAACTAAAACATACTAAAAACTTCCTAAAAACAATGCCAAAAAGCATATAAATTATCCGCACATCAATAAGTTAGTTATCTTATCTTATCTTTAAATGAGGTCATCTTATCTCCTGGGGGAACTGCCTCTATCTTTCTGAGCTTTTGGCCTTTAAATTGGGCTATGTCCCTTAGTTTGGGCCGTCTTTGGGCTTCTTGTAGTGATTTGGCCGAACTCTTTTAAAGAAGAGGTCAGTTGTGCTGACTTGAAGAGGTCGGTTGCTTTATCCTCGATCACCCCAGGTCGGATAGTTCGACCCAGGGTATGAATAGTACCCCTGCTTGAGATCGATCTTTACTTTTTTAGGGTCGTGTCTCCAGATTTCGACCCTTTTGAAGAAGTCGAGCTCGAGCATTACATAACTTCTGATGGGTTCTCTTTGAATACGAAGCGTTTTCTTCCTCTTTTAATTGTAGCGCGTGTTGCGCTTTTCTTGGAAACATGTGAGGATTAAATGTTCATTAACTCCCTTTGCCGTTTCCCACTTTTCATTTCATTTTGAATTTTTAAGACCTTTTTCAGTTTCTCTTCTCCTTTCTTTTCGCTCTTCTCTTTGCTCACAACGTTTCACTCCTTTTGCACCCTTTTGTTTTCGCATCTCTTTTCCTGTTTCCTGCTTCGAAGAAGTTTGTTTGGCGTGGGCCTGTTGCCGCCTCTTTCCTGATCTTCTCGACAATCTTTGAAATAGTTGTTGCTTTCTTCTTCTTCTTTAGGTTGGTATTTTCTTCCCCTCTTATGCTTTCATCGCCTTTTTGTATGTCTTCACTGTTGTGCGTGATTTTCACTTACTTTGTTTCTAAGGGTTTCGATTTCTTTGAGAAAAGATTGTTTCTTTTTGTGGTAATATCCCTTTGATCGAAGGTCTTGACCTTCGCGGATTTGTTGGTAGATTGGTGATGCATGAGCATTTCTCTATCTTTTACTAGTGAATTTGCATCTAAATTATTGAGCTTAATAAAGAATTAATTATCTTTTATCCAATATGGATGCTACTTTGAGTCTTTTGCAATTTTTTTATTTTAGGTAGAATTCGGCTGGATTTGATGGAGTTTATGAAGCACAAGAACCAAAGGAGATGGCAGCAAGGAGCGACGCGTATGCGTGACTAACGCGTGCGCATGATTTGGAGCTTTCCATGGCGACGCGTGCGCGTGACTGACGCGTATGCGTGATTTGAATATATGCTCAGCGACGCGTACGCGTGACACACGAAAAAGGCCATCGACGCGTGACTGACGCGTACGCGTGACTGACATGTACGCGTGACATGCACCATGTGCAGAAAACGCAGAAAAATACTGGGGGCAATTTCTGGGCTGTTCTGACTCAGTTTTAAGCCTAGAAAACTCAGATTAGAAGCTGCAGAATGGACAAAACGAGTGGTCTCCACCCATCAACTGAAGACTTGTTAATTAATTCTAATTTAAATTCAAATATTATTTTTAGGAAAAGATATTATTTTAGTTTTAGATAGATTTTAAATTTATTAGGATTAGATATAAAAGGGGATGGGAATTAGTTAACTTTTCATTCCATCTCAACATAACATTATTCCATTCCAATTTACAATCCTTATTTTTCTCTGAACCATGAGCAACTAAACCTCCACTGTTAAGGTTAGGAGCTCTGTCTATTTGTATGGATTGATTTTATTGATTTTCCTATTCTAATTCATGTATGGGTTTATAATTTAAGAATTTTTTTCGTTCTTTATCTTATGAATTTAGGTGGAACGGAAGTATGACCCTCTTTCTAATTGTGTTCTTGTATAACTTGGAAAAGCTCTTTACTGAACAACAGCTTGAAAACATATTCTCCTAAATTTTAATTATCTGGATTTAACGGGGTACGTGACATATAATCCTTTTATTTTTGGATAATTAGAGTTTTTGTGCCATATAAACTGGAATTTGATCATCACCCTCTAATTGGAATTAATTGACCAAGGAATTGGTAGTTGACGAAAATTAGAGAAGACTAGAAAGGTCTAAGGAATTAGGGTCTAGTCACATATAGTTTGCCATAAATTAAATCCTACATGATTAAAATAGTTAGTAAGAAAAGTTAATCCGGAAAAAATAGATAACTCTGAAACCTTAAATGCTTTCTTTATATTTTATTCCCAACCAATTCACCTGCCTGTCTTCAAACTCTTAAATTACTGTTTAATGCTCTTGAATTCTCAAAATCTATTTTCTGTTTGCCTGACTAAGCCTATCACTCAATTATTGTTGCTTAATCCATCAATCCTCTTGGGATCGACCCTCACTCACCTGAGGTATTACTTGGTACGACCCGGTGCACTTGCCGATTAGTTTGTGGGTTATAAATTACCGCACCAAGTTTTTGGCGCCGTTGCCGGGGATTGATAGTGATTAACAACTATTAGTTGTTTGATTGCTTAGATTAGCGTTTTAGTTTTCATTTTATTTAAATTTTTTCTTTAATATTTTCGAAATTTTTTTATATAGCACTAATATTTTTCCTTAATTTCTGAAATTAAGTTTGGTGTCACCTAGTTAATTTTATTTTTCCTATTTATTTTTCCTGTTAATTTTCAATTTTTTTAATTCAGTTATTATTTTCGAATATTTATTTATTTTGTAATTTTATTTTATTATTTTACATAGGTTACCTCACTGGGAGTTCTCTACACTCTGACGTAGAGAATCTCATCTTTTCTTGTCTTCTATCTGTTTATGAGTAGGAACAGGGATAAGGAATCTCTGTTAGACTTTGATCCTGAACCTGAAAGAACTTTTAGGTGGCGTTTACAATAAGCAAGACTTTACAAGGCTGCAGAGTCCAACATGGATCATAATAATCATGCTGCTAATGCCAATGTGGCAAATCCAATTGGGAATGAAGAACCCAGAAGAGTGCTTGGCTCATACACTACTCCCAATACAAATCTTTAAGGAAAAAGCATTGTGGTGTCACCTATAGCTGCAAACAACTTTCAGAAAGAATGCATACATGATATAAAGACAAGTGTCAAAAATGTAGAGAAACATGTGCAGTCAATTATCAAGTCACAGGAAGAGGAGCAAGCAAATTCCTTCCCAAGAGATATAATGCAAGATCCTATGGAAGAAAGTGAGGAAATCAATCAAAGGAGTTTATACTCTATTGAATTAGAGAACTTTCCACCGTCACATATGGAAGAAGAGAAAGATGCAAAAACAAAGGAGGTTGATGCACCAACAAAGAAGGAAGATGCACAAATAAGGGAGGTTGCAAGGGATGAAGACAATTATGGGAAGCTACACTCCAATGAAGCAGAGAGTGGTATGGAGGGTGAGTTTATTGAACCACCAATTCAAGAAGTTCTTGATAAAGGGTACACTCTAACCATCACACAACACCCACATGTTGAAATCAAAGAAGTGAAGATAACCAAGGGAAGCACTGAAAAGGGGATTGTGACCAAGAAACAGAAGAAAATATCCATGAAGAAGAAAAAGTCAGAAAAAAATAATCCAACCTCTACACCAACAAGCAAGGTGAATCAAGCTAATCACAATAAAAAAAGCTTGTTAGGAGGAACTTATATCAGGGGGAACAAATTTTCACCTCTCCCCCATTGGAGACATTTCTTTTAACCAACTGGAAGAAGAGAAAGAAACCTCAATAATCAGGTGTCAAGCTAGTGACATTAAAGAAGCGCTTGTCGGGAGGCAACCTGATAAATTCGTATCCTTAGCTATTTTTCGTAGTAGTAGTTTTCTTTCTTATTTGATTTTTACTATGTTTTTACTATTTTTCAGATCATGCAGCTATCTTAGAACAGGCGCCGGATACAAAAAAAAAAAGAGAGAGAGAAGCACCCGACGCGTAAGCGTCGCTGACGCGTCCGCGTCAGAGGGCTGTGCGTGAAAAATAAAAATGAACAGAGAGCTGCGTGGGAGTGGCGCAGAAATGATGCCTTTCGCACAAAGAAGCCCACGCGTATGTGTACCCCACGCGTGCGCGTCCTTCGTGATTTTGGCACTCCACGCGTACGCGTCATCGACGCGTACGTGTGACCTTAAAAATCGATGTAAATAAGTGTTTGGGCAGAGAGTTATGCTGGCTTGGGGCTGGAAGTGTGCTAGAAGCACAAAACTTGTTCACGCGTATGCGTCCCTGACGCGTGCGCGTCATCTGCACAAATGGCCATCGACGCATGCGCGTGCATGACGCGCACGCGTCGCATGAAATTATTGGTTCCCAAACCACGCGAATAGAGAGTTGTGCATGCGCACGGCTGGCTTCATGCGAATCACACAAATCATGGGCACACGGACGCGTGCCTGACGCTCACGCGTCATTAACAAAATTTTGCGACCAACGCGTACGCGTCGCCTTCGCCGCACAACTACACTTGTTCGCTGTTTAGTTTTAATTTTCTTTCTCTCTCTCCCAATCCTAATTCTCTTTTGTTCTTTTATTCTTTTATTCTTCTTTTATCATAATAGTTGTTTCTTTCTGTTTTCAGTTCTTCTTTGCTTGAGGACAAGCAAACCTTTAAGTTTGGTGTTGACGCTTCACTTAGAAGTTTTCTGTTTATTCTTATGGAACCAAAGGGACGCAAATCATCTTCACAGGAGGAGCACAACCTGAAGAATAAAATACCCGCTAGGATAACTAAGGTGGTTGAGTTCCTTTCATTATATATTCCTTCCCGCTTTTACTATATTATGTTCTGGTTTCTGCCATTTTGCTTTGTTTGTTGCATGATCCTTTATTAGTTAGAATCTTAGGTCTAGTTTAGTTTTCTCTTAATTGCTTTAATTCTGAAAATATGTTTCATGTATTACTCACTAAGCTTGAATTCAAATAAAAAATACAGAAGTGATGTATTGCATGAGAAAGCGAGTTTATATTGAAGAATAGTCTTATTTACTTACATGTGGTGGTATTTTTTTAACTCTGAATGCATGACATGAACAGTACATATTTAAATTTGAATCAAAGAATGTTGATGTACTAGGAACGGGGATTTAGAGAATTATTATGACTTCTCTGAAATAAGTAAAAGTTTAATCCTTGAAGAAAAAGAAACAGCAGTTAAAAAAAAGAGGGGCAAGGTCCAAGGCTCTGAGCATCAATGAGTAGGGAGGTCAGACATGATTAAAAGCTCAAAGAGTTGTTTCCCTAGTTATATGCTTGTGGTGTTTTTGTGTCAAGTAATCCTTGAGACAAAATATTTAGAGTCGAGATCAATTGCAATTAGAAGAGTATGCCAAAGGCTTTGAGCACCACTGTCTGGGAGTAGCTGAAAGAAAAATCAAAACTCCAAGACGAGTTCCCCAGTTAAGTGCTTGTGGTGTTTCTGTGTCAAGTAAAGCTTGAGACAAAACATTTAAAGTCACGGCTAGGCTCAAGGTGGAAAGCACCAAAGAAAAGAAAAAAATTGCTGTGTTCAAGGGTTAAATTGAGTTACAAAAGATTAGAGGATTCATAATGTTATCCGAATTCTAATTCCGAATGACACTAACATCCTTTTGATTCAAAGGATAGTAAGATGCCAAAACTATTCAGAATTACAGTTGTAAACCCCACTATAAGAAGAGACATGAGCTTAATCGAACTCTCATTCTCATGAAAATTCACATTCTAAGCCTATATTATTTTGGTTGCTTGAGGACAAGCAACCATTCAAGTTTGGTGTTGTGATGCGTGAGCATCTTCCCTATCTTTTTTTAGTGAATTTGCATCTAAATTGTTGAGTTTAATAAAGAATTAATTATCTTTTAGCCAATATGGATGCTACTTTGAGTCTTTTGCAATTTTGTTTATTTTAGGTAGCATTCGGCTGGATTTGATGGAGTTTCTGCAGCACAAGAACCAAAGGAGATGGCAGCAAGGAGCGACGCGTATGCGTGACTGACGCGTGCGCGTGATTTGGAGCTTTCCATGGCGATGCGTGCGTGTGACTGACGCGTATGCGTGATTTGAAGATTTGCTCAGTGACGCGTACGCATGACTGACGTATACGCATGACATGCACCACCTGCAAAAAATGCAGAAAAATGCTGGGGGCGATTTCTGGGCTATTCTGACTCAGTTTTAAGCCCAAAAAATACATATTAGAAGCTGCAGAATGGACAAAATAAGTGGTCCCCACCCATCAACTGAAGACTTGTTAATTAACTCTAATTTAAATTTAAATATTATTTTTAGGAAAAGATATTATTTTAGTTTTAGATAGATTTTAAATTTATTAGGATTAGATATAAAAGGGGATGGGAATAGTTAACTTTTCATTCCATCTCAACATAACATTATTCCATTCCAATTTACAATCCTTATTTTTCTCTGAACCATGAGCAACTAAACCTCCACTATTAAGGTTAGGAGCTCTGTCTATTTGTATGGATTGATTTTATTGATTTTCCTATTTTAATTCATGTATGGGTTTATAATTTAAGAATTGTTTTTGTTCTTTATCTTATGAATTTGGGTGGAACGGAAGTATGACCCTCTTTCTAATTGTGTTCTTGTATAACTTGGAAAAGCTCTTTACTGAACAACATCTTGAAAACATATTCTCCTAAATTTTAATTATCTGGATTTAACGGGATACGTGACATATAATCCTTTTATTTTTGGGTAATTAGAGTTTTTGTGGCATATAAACTAGAATTTGATCATCACCCTCTAATTGGAATTAATTGACCAAGGAATTGGCAATTGTTGAAAATTAGAGGAGACTAGAAAGGTCTAAGGAATTAGGGTCTAGTCACATATAGTTTGCCATAAATTAAATCCTACATGATTAAAATAGTTAGTAAGAAAAGTTAATCCGGAAAAATAGATAACTCTGAAACCTTAACTGCTTTCTTTATATTTTATTCCCAACCTATTCACCTGCCTATCTTGAAACTCTTAAATTACTGTTTAATGCTCTTGGATTCTCAAACTCTATTTTCTGTTTGCCTGACTATGCCTATCACTCAATTATTGTTGCTTAATCCATCAATCCTCGTGGGATCGAACCTCACTCACCTGAGGTATTACTTGGTACGACCCGGTGCACTTGCCGGTTAGTTTGTGGGTTATAAATTACCGCACCAATTGGGTCTGAAGCTTCCTTAGATTCTTTGTTTCTTGGGTGATAAGCTGTTCGTAGAAAAGGTTGTAACTTTGATGTTTCTTGTTGATGATGATGACTTTCTTACTACTTTGTATGTAGCGATGTTTGCCAGAGAAGGATTTGTACTTTGAGAGATAGATTGTCAATTTTTTTCCTTCCAGGCTCTTGCCTTGTTACTGCCTCCAAAGGATGCCCCTGGACTTGAGTGTGAATCCTGGGGTTTTCTTTTTTGATGTTCATATTGCTTTTGTCCGAGTTGTTTCCTTATCTGCCCGGGATGTTTGGTAATAACCCCATTTTTCGTTTTTCTTTTTGTAGGAATAGTTGACCTATGTCTCTTTGCAAGAACATTGTTGAAATGTCTACCAAGATCCCGGAAGGCATGTCTGACTGGCTGGACTCTGTCGTGTTGATGTGTGTTACAGTTGCTGATTCTGAGTATTGCGTGCGACTTAGGAGGCACCATAGGATTTGTAGTGATAGGGATCAAGAGAAGAATTATGAGCTAGTGTCGCCTGATCCTGAGGAGAGAGTTAGTTTTCCCTCTTTGGTTCAAGGGGAACGTCCCTTATTCTATGCTTACGACTATTTCTTTAGTCAGTTGAATATTACGATTCCTTTTACCCCCTTTTGAGACTGAGTTGTTATGGTCTTATAATGTGGCTCCTTCCCAACTCCACCCGAACTCCTGGGGCTTTATAAAAATCTTTCAATTGTTGTGTCAGGAACTAGATATCTGACCTACCCAAACTTTTTTTCTTTATCTTTTTGTGTTGACGAAGCCTGGGGCAGCTAAGAAGAAAGCCTCATGGGTTTCTTTCCAAGCCACTCAAGGAAAATAGGTTTTCTCTATGTATGATGAGTACTTTAGGGACTTTAAAAACTATTATTTCAAGGTCCGAGATGTTGAGGGAGCTCGGCCCTTCTTTTTGGATGAAAATGATTAGCCTACCTTCCCTTTGTGCTGGCAGAAGAATGTGATAGTAACTTGGTATTCCTGGGAGAGTCTTGATGAGGTCGATCAGGCCTTTGTGAATGTTTTGGAGGAAATTTGGGGAGAGCCTCCCTATCTTGACACGAAGAAGTTTTTAGGAGACCCTTCTCTTCTTCGGACTGAATTGGGTAGTTGCTGACTTTATTTATAGCTTTTCTTTGTTTGTTTGTTTATTTGCCAATCTATCCCCTTCTTGATTATAATTTTGTTTCATATTTCAGAGATGGTGAAGTCTGTAGATTCCATGAAGGCTTATCGTCGAGCTAAGAAGGCGACAGCCGCCTCCAACATCTCGGCCAAGACTGCGGAGGGAGAGTCTTCTCAAGTTCCTCCCAAGAAACCGGTATCGAGTGCTTCTGGGCCGAGGAAGGTTATTCCCACCCCTCAGGTTCGAATTATTCCTTCTGACCCAGCTCAACCATCTACTGGTGCTGCCTCTTCTCCTACAGCTGGCCCTCCTCCTAAAAAACAAAAAACTGTTGAGCATTTTGACTTGGATGCCCCAGATTTCGATGTGGTGGGGTTTGTTGATAATAAGATTGCTCCTTATGGTCAACTTCCCATGGACGATGTGTCCATTCTTCGTCATTTGAATTTTATTACTAGTAGCAGCATTCGGATGGCCCATATGGGTGCGGCTTTGTTTCAAACTGTCCAAAGTTCCCCAGTTCATGCAACTAAGGAGTTCTTGGAGGATGCAAAGTCGGAATTTGAAGGATGAGCTTGACGCTAGGGTTATTAAGCTGGAGTTGGACTTGGAGAGGGAGAAGTCGAGGGCCGTCAGGGCTAAGGCAGCTGCAAATTTGGCTGAGGAGATGGCAAAAAAGCATAAAGAGAGTTATACCCATACTTATACCGAGGTGTTGGAACTGAGGGGCAGGGTTGAGATTGCTCTTGTGGATTACGCCGATCTCCAGAGCCATCTGGTAGATAACGTGACGGGTGCGTATGAAAATCTAAAGGCGCAGGTCTGAGTTCTTGCTCCTGAACTCGACCTGACTCTCTTCAGCCTGGACAACGTGGTTGAGGAGGGAAAGATAGTGCCAGCTCCTGATGATGAAGATGATGAGCCTCTTCCTGCCCCGTCACCCAAAGCTTCTGCTGCCATGACTTCTTCAAATCCTTCAGTTGAGGTCGACCCTTCCCAGCCTGATCCGGAATGTGAAATTCTTAACCGTGAGGATGGGACCGTGGACACCGTCCCTGTGAATATCATTCCTCCTCCTTCTTCCACTGATGCTGCTACTGGGGAAATTTTACACCCTTTATGATTTGTGTTTTTATCTCCACAGCCCGACTTGCGGGTTTTTGAACTCTAGTTTTTGTATCTTTGTTTATAACTTGGTTCCTTTGACTGTTAGTTGCTTCTATGCTACTTAGTAGATAAACAAAGTACTTTTGAACTCTTGAGGTCCTCTTCTAGGTTGCCTCTGAGTTTTTTTAATGATCGCTGTGTTTCTTTTGATATGCTGATTGTTCTTTTGCAACCTTTGCAAATTTTATAGATCTTTATAGAGTGTTGGTAATCTGCTTGTCCGACCTCTTTTTGATTAGATCTTTTTATCTGTCTTCTGGTTGGGCGAGATGACCCTTGGGGCTAACTTGCTCGACAACTTTTTAATGTTCTGGCAGAACCTTTTTAGTTAGTCATTGAACAATTTTGATAGCCTTGTTGTGGTGTTGTGGCTTTTTAGATAGAGCTGCGTATGCTTTTAGATGGTCGACTTTGTCAGTTTGAGATGCCTGCTTTTATTGGTTGGTTTTGTCTGACTTCTTCTTGTCGAACCCTCTTAAGTTATTTTTAGCAATCCATTTTTACTTGGACCTCGCCAGGTCTCTTTCTATGGATTACTTTTTTATTACTTTTGCCGCTTTGCTCGGTTTAGTCCGACTTCTTCTTGTCAAACCCTCCTAAGTTATTTTTAGTAATCCATTTTTACTCGGACCTCGCTAGGTCTCTTTCTATGGATTACTTTTTTATAACTTTTTCCGCTTTGCTCGGTTTAGTCCGAGTTCTTCTTGTCGAACCCTCCTAAGTTATTTTTAGTGATCCATTTTTAGTAAGACCTCATCAGGCTATTTTTTATGGATTACTTTTTATAACTTTCTGCGTTGGTTGGCTTGGTCCAACTTCTCTTTTGTCGGTCCTTCTTAAGTTATTTTTAGTAATCCATTTTTAGTAAGGCCTCGTCAGGCCACTTTTTATGGATTGTTTTTTATAACTTTTGTTGAATGCCTTGTCCGACTTCTGTGTCGGTACTTCTTAAGTTATTTTTAGTAGTCCATTTTTAGCCAGGCCTCGTCAGGTGACTTTTTATGGATTACCTTTTATAACTTCTTGCATTAATCTGTTTTTGTTGCTTTCACCTTGCCGACTTCCTTGTAATCGGGCGATGAGTTTGGTTCTCATCTTACCGACTTTGTCGTGATCGGACGATAAATTTGGTTTTCATCTTATCAACCTTGTCGTATTCGGGCGGTGAATTCTCGCAATCAGATTAATACGTCATGGTAGATAACCTTTTTATGGAATCTGAAAAGCTTTATTCAAGTAGAAAATATAAAATAGACAAGAGTATATACATATAAATGCTTATCCTTCTAAATTGGGCATTTTTGTAGATCTTGGCTTGGTGTCTCATTAAAAAACCTTTTCAGGAAAAAGAGTGCACCTTGACCTAAGATCTTTATTACTTTCTAACTATAGTACCTCCTTAGGTTACAGGCATGCCATGACCTTGGTAGCTCTCGCCCCTCTAGGTCGGATACCTTGTAGTAGCCTTTTCCCAGTACCTCTACAACTCGGTAAGGTCCTTTCCAGTTAGCTGCTAGCTTCCCCTCTCCTAACCGACCTGCTCCGATGTTATTTCGGATTAAGATGAGATCATTGTTGGCGAAGCTTCAATGGACTACTCTCCAATTATACCTTGAAGCCATTCGACGCTTTAGCGCTTCCTCTCTAATCCAAACTCTTTCTCAGACTTCTGGAAGTAGGTCGAGCTCTTCTCTTTGAGTTTGGGAGTTGGTATCTTCACTGTAGAGGATTATTCTGGGGGGATCCTTCCTCTATCTCTACTGGGATCATTACCTCCATTCCATAAGTAAGTCGGAAGGGTGATTCTCCTGTGGTGGAGTGTGGATTTGTCTGATATGCCCATAGGACTTGTGGGAGCTCATCCGCCCAAGCTCCCTTTGCACCTTGTATTCATCGCTTTAACCCGGCTAGTATGACTTTGTTGGCAGCTTCTACCTGTCTATTAGCTTGTGGGTGTTCTACAGATGTGAATTGGTGCTTTATTTTTAAGTCGGCTACCAAGTTTTTGAAATTTGTATCAGTAAATTGAGTGCCATTGTCTGTGTTGATGGAGTAAGGGACTCCAAATCTTGTGATAATATTCCTATATAGAATTTCCGACTTCTTTGAGTAGTGGCATTGGCTAGGGGCTCTGCCTCAATCTGTTTTGTGAAATAGTCCACCCTACAATGAGAAATTTTACTTGTCCCGATCCTTGGAGAAAGGGTCCGAGGAGGTCTAGTCCCCATTTTGCGAACGGCCAGGGTGACGTTACACTGATGAGCTCTTCTGGTGGGGCGATGTGGACGTTAGCATGCTTTTGACATGGTGAGCATGTCTTGACGAACTCTGTTGCTTCCTTTTGCAAGTTCGGCCAGAAGAATCCGGCTCGGAGTACCTTTTTTGAAAGAGCTCGTGCCCCCAAGTGGTTACCACACATGCTACTGTGTACTTCTTCCAGGACCTCTTTTGTATTGGAGGTCGGTACACATTTTAGGAGGGGTATTGAGAACCCTCTTCTGTATAAGATGTCGCCTACCATGGTGTAGTACTGCGCTTCTTGTATTAGACGTTTTGCCTCTTTCTTGTCTGTGGGGAGTGTTTCTATTTTGAGGTATTTGATTATGGGGGTCATCTACCCCTGATCCTGACCTGATATGGTTAGGACCTTTTCTTCCTCTAAGATTGATGGGCTTTGCAATATTTCCTGGATGAGGCTTCTATTATTGCCCCCTGATTTGGTGCTGGCTAGTTTTGAGAGTGCATCAGCTCGAGCATTCTGCTCCCGAGGTATATGTTTTGAGAGTGCTGGCTAGTTGTCTAGATATTTCTTCATGGTGGGATCTTTAGCTTGGTACTTCCCTTCTATTTGTGAGGTAACTATTTGAGAATCACTGAAGATGGTGAGCTTTTGAACTCCTACCTCCTTAGCCAGCCTCAAACCAGCCAGTAATGCTTCGTACTCGGATTGATTATTTGAAGCAGGGAATTCAAAATTTAGTAATAGTTCGATTTGGGTTCCCTTATCGCTTTCTATTATCACACCTGCCCCACTCCCGATTTTGTTTGATGATTCGTCCACATAGAGATTCCACTTTGTGGGAGTTCTCGGGGTCAGCAATGAAGTCGACCAGATACTGTGATTTGATTGCTATCCGAGCTTCATATTGCAAATCAAATTCGGACAACTCGACTGCCCACTGCAGTATTCTTCCAGCTAAGTTTGTCTTTTGTAGAATACCTTTTATGGGCTGGCTGGTCCAAACCTTGATAGTGTGTGCTTGAAAGTATGGGCAAAGTCGTCGGGAAGTGAGTATGAGAGCGTAGGTAAACTTCTCTATCTTTTGATAGTTTAGCTCGGCCCCTTGTAGGGCTTTGCTGATGAAGTAGATGGGTTATTGCCCACTTTGGTCCTCTCTAACTAGTGCTGAAGCTATTGCCCGATTTCCTACTGCCAGGTATAGTACGAGTGCTTCTCCCTCCCGTGGCCGGGTAAGAATGGGTGGTTGCCCCAAGAAGTTTTTGAAATCTTGAAAGGCTTTCTCGCACAGTTGAGTCCATTCAAACCTATGTCCCTTCCTTAATGTGGCATAAAAGGGGAGGGATCTTATGGCCGAACCGGCTAAGAATCTGGACAGAGCTGCCAGTCTTCCGTTGAGCTGTTGTACTTCTTTAACACAAGTCAGACTTTTCATGTTGAGTATAGCCCAAAATTTATCTGGGTTCGCCTCAATTCCTCTTTGTGTGAGCATGAAGCCCAGGAATTTGTCAGCTTCTACTGCGAAGGTACATTTTGCAGGATTAAGTCGCATACCATGCTTTCTGATGGTGTCAAATACTTTTGCGAGGTCAGATAACAAGGATTCCTCAATTTGTGTTTTCACCAGCATATCATCGACGTAGACCTCCATCAGTTTCCCGATGTGCTCTGCGAAGACTTTGTTCATTAATCTTTGGTAGGTAGCTCCTGCATTCTTGAGTCCGAACAGCATGACGATGTAGCAGTAATTTGCTTTGGGAGTTAGGAACGAGGTTTTTTCTTGGTCGGGTGGATACATCGGGATTTGGTTATACCCTGAATAAGCATCCATGAAGGAGAGGTACTTGTATCCCGAAGATGCATCCACTAGAGCGTCTATACTTGGTAGTGGGTAGGGATCTTTTGGGCAAGCTTTATTGAGGTCAGTGTAGTCAATGCACATCCGCCACTTCCCATTTGACTTTTTTACCAAGACAATGTTGGCTAGCCATAGTGGGTATTTGATTTCCCTTATGAATCCTGCCTCCAGTAAGGCTTGTACCTGCTCTTCCACAGCTTAGGACTTTTCTGGTCCGAGCTTCCTACGCTTCTGCTGCACTGGCCGAGATCCTGGGTATACCGCCAGTTTATGGCACATTAGTTTGGGATCTATGCCTAGGATGTCTGCGGCCTTCCATGCAAAGAGATCGGCGTTCTCCTTTAAGAACTGTATCAGAGACTCCTTCAAGTCTTTTTTTAAGGTTCCTCCAACATTTGTCATTTTATCCTGAGCATCACCGATTTGGACCTCTTCAGTCTCGCCTTCAAGTTGTGGGCAGGATTCTTCGCAAGCTCGAACTCCCCCGAGTTCAATGGTGTTGACTTCCCTCCTTTGGGGTTGCCTTTGAGGTTCAGACTTTCATTGTAACAGTGTCGCACAATTTTTTAGTCTCATTTTATTGTGGTGATCCCTTCCGGAGTTGGGAACTTCATACACAGATGTGGAGTTGAAACTACTGCGGCGAGCTGGTTCAATGTTGTCCGACCTATTAGGACATTGTAGGCTGAGCTCACGTCGACTACTATGTAGTCTATGTTGAGTGTCCTTGACCGGGTTCCCTTTCCGAAGGTTGTATGTATTGAGATATACCCAAGTGGTTGGATTGGAGTATCTCCTAGCCCGAATAAGCTATTCGGATATGCTCTGAGCTCTTTTTCTTGTAGGTCGAATATTTCGAAGGCGGATTTGAACAAGATGTCCACGGAGTTTCCTTGGTCTACTAGCGTCTTGTGAAGATTAGCGTTGGCCAATATGATAGTAATGACCATGGGATCATCATGTCCCGGGATGACACCTATTGCATCTTCTTTAGTAAAGGTAATTGTGGGGAGGTCGGTTGACCTCTCTCCTTCCCCGATATGATATACTTCTTTAAGGTGTCTTTTGCAAGAAGATTTAGAGATTCCTTCTCCTGCGAATCCTCTATTTATCATGTGGACATGTCTCTCAGGAGTGTGAGGTGGTCGTTCAGTCCGTCCGACCTCTTCATCCCTTCTTCTTTTTCTTGGTTCATCCGTCTTGTTAGCTAAGTACCGGTCTAGTCGACCTTCTCTTGCCAATTTCTCAATGACATTTTTAAGGTCGAAGCATTCATTAGTGGAGTGTCTGTAAATTCAATGGTACTCACAGTACTCTGTCCGATTTCCCCCTCCTTTTTTGCTTTTGATTGGGCGAGGTGGAGGGATCTTCTCAGTGTTGCATATTTCTCGGTAAACATCTACAAGGGACACCCGAAGAGGGGTGTAGTTGTGATATTTTCTTGGCTTCCCACTGGGTTGATCTTCTTTTTTCTTGGATTCCTTGTCCTTGTCCTCAGATGGGTAGGAGAATCCATATTTTGAGGCCTCTCCTAGTCATGAGTTTTTCTCCATGTTAATGTACTTTTCTGCTCGCTCTTGTACCTCGTTTAAGGACATGGGATGCTTTTTCGATATGGAGTGGCTAAAGGGTCCTTCTCTTAGGCCATTGATGAGACCCATGATGGTTGCTTCTGTTGCCAGACTTTGTATATCCAGACACGCTTTGTTGAATCTTTTCATGTAGTTGCGAAGACTTTCCCATTCTCCTTGCTTAATCCCTAACAGGCTCGGGGCGTGTTTAGCTTTGTCCTTCTGAATGGAGAATCTGGCAAGGAATTTTTTGGCTAAGTCGTCAAAAGTTGTGATGGACCTGGGAGGCAAACTGTCGAACCACTTTATTGCTATTTTTGTCAGGGTTGTTGGGAAGGCTTTGTATCGAATGGCATCCGAGGCATCAGTGAGATACATTCTGCTCCTGAAATTGCTGAGATGATGGCTGGGATCCGAGGTTCCGTCATATGACGTCATGTCGGGAGCTTTAAAATCTTTTGGAACATTAGTCTTCGTGATCTCTTCGCTGCAGGGATCTTGGTCCTTGTGGGAGTTATCCTCATGGTTGGAATGAGTAGTTCTGGTCTTGAAGTCGGCTTCGAGCTTTAGAAGCTTATCCTCTAGATCTCGTCGTCGCCTAGTTTCTCTGCGGAGGTCTCTTTCAGCTTCTCGCTAATGTTCAGCCTCTTGTTCGAGCTGTTTAAGGCGATCTTGTTGTTCTCAGATGGCTTCCAAGATTTCTGTATTTGTGTTGGTGGGTTGTTTATCCCCCTTGTTTTAAGGCACATCTTTTGATGTGGCATCCGTGTTTTTAAGCGGAGTTCTTTCTTCCAAACCAGAGTTGTGATCGTTGTCAAGGTTATCTGCCATGATGATGGGATGACTTCCAGGTCCCCGGCAACGGCGCCAATGTTCCGAGGGTTACCTAAAACTGTAGGTCGATCTCGGTCGAGATCTTTTATGGTGATCGGAGCCGCCGTGTCCGACTTGTTGGGCTTAGTGGTGTTGTGATAAACCACTATTTTATGGTTTATCTTATGCTCAATTGAGTGGTTTATATCAATTATTTACTCACTTATTCATATGATTTGCATGAGTTTACATTTTTCCTTCCTGATTTTGTGCTATGATTGAAAACATGCTTCTTTGGCCTTTAAATTACCAAATATTAATTCTCCCTTTATACCATTCGATGCCTTGATATGTGTGTTAAGTGATTTCAGGGTTTATAGGGCAGGAATGGCTTAGAAGATGGAAAGGAACCATGCAAAAGTGGAAGGAATACAAGAAGTTGAAGAAATTGCTAAGCTGTCCAGCCTGACCTCTTCGCACTCAAAAGGTCATAACTTGAGCTACAGAGTTTCAAATGATGCGGTTTCAGTTGCGTTAGAAAGCTAACATCCGGGGCTTCGCAACGTTATATAATTTTCCATAGCTGCCTTGAAGTCAGGTGATGTCCACGCGTGGATCACGCGGACACGTGACCTGGCAAAAACTCAATCCACGCAAACACGTGGACGACGCTAACGCGTGGCTCTGCAATGACCTGTACGTACCAAAAATTACTGGGGGAGATTTCTGGGCTGTTTTTGACCCAGTTTTCGGCCCAAAAAACACAGATTAAAGGCTATAAAGTGGGGGAATCGATCCATTCATTGAGACAATTGATACAACATTCATAATTCACAATTTTAGGTTTTAGATGTAGTTTTCTAGAGAGAGAGAGGCTCTCTCCTCTCTCTTAGGTTTTAGGATTAGGATTTCTTTTACTTTATGATTATTTCTTCATTCCAGGTTCTATGTTTCTTTAATTTATATTTCTCTTCTACTTTTATTTATTCTAATGCTTTTACTTGTTAATTACTTATGTTGCCAAATTGGCTTATGAACTCTTCATGTTAGATTTGAATATTCTATTTAATACAATTTGAGGTAATTCAGATTTATGATTGCTTTCTTCTATTTATGATATAAATAATTGAGATTTTTCCCCATTTGCTTTGGTTGAGTAATTGGTGACACTTGAGTTATCAAACTCAGCTGTTGATTGAAAATTGGGATTTGCTGATTGATTTGGATCCCTCTAAAGCTAGTCTTTCCACAGCAGTTGACTAGGACTTGAGGAATCAAATTAATTAGTCCACTTGACTTTCATTTATTTAGTAAGGGTTAACTAAGTGGGAGCAATAAACAATTCTCATCACACCTGATAAGGATAACTGGGATGGGATTTCCAGTTCTCATACCTTGCAATGGTTTTTCTAATTATTAATTTATTTTTCTTGCCATTTAAAATTACTTGTTCCTTATTTCAAAAACCCAAAAATGCACCTTTTTTCATAACCAATAATAAATACACCTCCCTGCAATTCCTTGAGAAGACGACTCGAGGTTTAAATACTTCGGTTATCAATTTTATTGGGTTTGCTTAAGTGACAAACAAAACTTTTGTACGAAAGGATTCTCTGTTGGTTTAGAGACTATACTTACAACGTGATTATTTTTATAAAATTCTTTACCAGTAGAAATTCGTTCGTCAGAAATGGCGCCGTTGCCGGGGAATTGCAAACGTGTGCCTTATCATTGGTTATTGTAAATATTTGCTTTTTCGTTTCTTTGTTAGTATTTTTAATTTTAGGAGTTTATTTTTATTAATTTTTATTAATTTTTATTTTCTTTAGCTACTATGAATTTAGAAATAAAAATACTAGGAGTATGAGTCCTAGGTCGTCTCCCAACAAGTTGCAGGAAAGGGTGCTAAGTTATTAATCAGGAATTTTTAAAAGAGTTCAAGTTTGGATAATGAGCAATAATTATAAATGAAAGCAATAAAACTAAGAATTATTATTAATATAAAAAGGCCTTGACTGGGGGAATGATTAATTGGAAGTTCTATTCTTATTGGGATATCTTAAGTGTAGTATCAAAAAGGTTGTTGTTTTCACTTAGTTAACCCTTACTAAATAAAGAAAAGTCAAGTGATTGAGCTAATCCTTATTTGCAAATCCTAGTCCTCTCCCTTGGGAAGGTCTAGCATTAGTAAATACAGAACTAGCCAACAATTTCCAATTTAACCAACACTTAAGCCTTCCAACTCAAGTGTCTCCTCTTATCAACCCCCATGTCAAGTTTGGGAATCTACTCCATTAACATTAATATAATACTCAGAAAAATATAAGAAGAAGGCATAATAAATTAAATAGAATAAAACTTCGAAATTTATTTAAAAAAAACAACATTCATATACATAATTTTAGGTTTTAGATGTAGTTTTAGAGAGAGAGAGAGGTTCTCTCCTCTCTCTTAGGATTTAGGATTAGGATTCCTTCGTTTTCTTCATTCCAGGTTCAATATTCCTTTAATTTATGTCAGTAAAGAATTTTTATAAAAATATAATCGCGTTGTAAGTATAGTTTCTAAACCAACAGAGAATCCTTTCGTACAAAAGTTTGGTTGTCACAAGTAATAAAACCCAATAAAATTTATAATCGAAGTATTTAAACCTCGGGTCGTCTTCTTAAGGAATTACAGGGAAGTATGATTTATTATTGGTTATGGAAAAGTATCGTTGGGTTTTTTTTTTTTTTTGAAATAAGAAACAAGTAATTTAAATGGCAAGAAAAATAAATTAATAATTATAAAGAAAACTCTTGGCGAGATATAAGAACTAGAAATTCCATCCTAGTTATCCTTATCAGGTGTGATGAAAATTGTTATTGCTCCCACTTAGTTAACTCTGACTAAATAAAGGAAAGTCAAGTGGACCAATTTACTTGATTCCTCAAGTCCTAGTTAACTCTTGTGGAAAGACTAGCTTTAGAGGGATCCAAATCAATCAGTAATTTCCAATTTTCAATTAACTGCTGAGTTTGTCAACTCAAGTGTCACCAATTACTTAACCAAAACCAAAAGGAGAAAAATATAAATTAAATTGAAAGCATCATAAATAGAATAAAACAATCATAAATCTGAAATACCTCAAATATATTAAATAGAATATTCAAATCTAACATGGAAAGATTTTCATAAGCCAATTTGGCAACATAAGTAATTAACAAGTAAAAGCATTAGAGTAACTAAAAGTAAAAGAGAAACATTAAAGGAATATTGAACCTGGAATTGGAGAAATAACCATAAACTAAGAGAAATCCTAATCCTAAAACCTAAGAGAGATGAGAGAACCTCTCTCTCTCTCTCTCCAAAACTACATCTAAAACCTAAAAAATGTCAATTATGAATGTTGTCTCTGTTGTTGTGTATGAATGGATTGATTTCCCCACTTTATAGCCTCTAATCTGTGTTTTCTGGGCCAAAAACTGGGTTAAAAACAGCCCAAAAATCGCCCCCAGTGATTTCTGGTACGTACAGGTCGCTGCAAAGTCACGCGGTAGCGTCGTCCACACGTTAGCATGGATTGCGTTTTCGCCAGGTCACGCGTCCACATGATCCACACGTGCGCGTCACCTGGATTCTAGGCAGCTATGGAAAATTATATATCGTTGCGTAGCCCCAGATGTTAGCTTTCCAATGCAACTAAAACCGCATCATTTGGATCTCTGTAGCTCAAGTTATGGTCGATTTAGTACCAGGAGGTCAGGCTGGACAGCTTTAGCAGTTCCTTCAGTTTCTTGTATTCCTTCCAGTTTTGCATGCTTTCTTTCCATCCTCCAAGCCATTCCTGTCCTATAAACCTTGAAAACACTTAACACACATATCATGGCATCGAATGGTAATAAAAAAGGACTAAACATAGCAAATTTAAGACCAAAGAAACATGTTTCCAATCATAGCACAAAATCAGGAAGGAAAATGTAAAACCATACAAATCATATGAATAATTGAGTAAATAATTGATATAAACCACTCAATTGAGCATACGATAAATCATAAAATAGTGATTTATCAACCTCCCCACACTTAAACATTAGCATGTCCTCATGCTAAGCTCAAGAGAAGCTATAAGAGAGTGAAGAGGAATGGTAAAACTTATGAAATGCAACCTATCTATATGAATGCAACTACATGCAAAATGTTTCTACCTACTTGGTTAAAAGTAAATAAGTTCTTCAATGACAAAAATAACTCAAATTCTACTAATTCAAATTATACAGTTAAAACAAGTAAACTTGTAAGAAGACAGCTCATGAAAGCAGGGAACATAGAATCAAGCATTGAACCCTCACTGGTAGTGTATATGCACTCTAATCTCTCAGGTGTCTAGGGTTAATTCACTCTACTCTTCTCTAATCATTCTTTCTAAACTTTGTTCTTCATCTAACCAATCAACAAAAATTTAATGTACCAATGCAAATATCATGAGATCTTTTCAGGGTTGTAATGGGGCTAAGGTAAGGGTGAGGATATATGTATGGCCAAGTGAGCTATAATATGAATCTTTAATTAACCTAAGCTCTTCACCTATACACACACTCTATGTACTTCTAAAATCATGCCTAGCTACCCAAAATTCCCATTTTTGCATATCATACTCATGTATCAACTTTTCTTTAATTTTATCACATATGCATTGATTTTTCATTAACTTATCATTGGGGGTAATTTTGTCCCCTTATTTAAACCCTAAACCCTAAACCCCAAATTCTCAATATTTTATCATTTAAACACTGTACACTTTCATTAACCCAAGTACCCACAGTTTCCCCATACTTAGTTAACACACTATCTTAAACTAACCAAAGATTCAATTGGAGTATTTAATTTATTTTTCTGCTTAAGGCTAGTGATGTGATAAAATATAGAACAAGGGGGATAAAAAGGCTCAAGGTGGCTAACAAGAGTGACATAAAAGGGTAGGCTATTTGGGATAAGTGAGCAAAAACAAGTAATGGCCTCAATCATATGCAAGCATGTAAATACACTAAATAGTGGACATATAGAATGGAACAAAATAAAGATCACAATTATAGAGAAGTAAACACACAAGAATAAAATATTATGGTTAAATAATGTAACCATATAATTATACTCAAATCTCACAGGTTGTGTGTTCTTTAGCTATAATTCATGTTCCAATTTACAATCTTCAAACAATTTAAACACAAAAATTTTAATTTAAATTAGTGAAATACTATAAAGTCTTGAAAAGAAACTCATTACTTTAACCAAGCAGTGGTAAAATATGCACAAAATCAAGAAAATATGCAATCAAACATGTAAATACAACAATGAACTAATAAAGAAAATAAGACATTGGTGTTGGGAAGAAAAAAAACTAACCTATGGAGATCGGTATCGACCTCCCCACACTTAAAGATTGCACCGTCCTCGGTGCATGCTGAGATGTGCAAGTGGATGGGTTGCTATACTGATGCTTTTCTCCAAAGATTGTGCAGATGGAACTTGTTTATAGCCTATGTAAAGGTTTTCCATTTCCCTTCCTCGGTGGCCATCCTGAAAGAAGAGGAAAAAGAAGAAAAGTAACCCAAGAATAAAGAGAAGAAAACAAATAAAGTACGAGTGGGTTAATGCCAAATAATAGGGGTCTCAATTACATGGTAGCTATAACATGCAAGTGAGAAAACAATAGAAGCACATGGCATACTAGTGGTGCAAAAATTTGCAACAAAGGGGAGAAGTGTAGGTAATGAAAGACAGTGTAAGTTCATATCAATGCAAGAGGAGCACAAGTATCATAAAAGATTAGTATTGATTTAAATAATATTACCCAATCAGAATAAAACAAGTCATGAAGTACCAGGATAATGCAAGAGAAGATGCAACAGTTAAATAAGAAAATTTAACACCAATGGAAAAATAATAAATTTAGAAAAGAAAATAAAAATATGCACAAAATTAAAATGCAATGAATGAAAGTATGCAAATAAATTAAGTAAAATAGAATGAAAGAGAATAAGAATGAGAAGTTAAAGAGATGAAGAAAAAGAAAGTGAGAAAGAAGGGAGGAGGAAAGAATAAGAAAAGATAGAAGAAAGAAGAAAGAATGATAATAGAAAGATAAGTAGGATTGAAGAAGAAAAGATAGGAATTCTGGCGCTGATCTGGATAAACTGTGCGTCGCATGTGACGCGGACGCGTGGGGCACGCGTTCGCGTAGGTTGGGCTATTTTCAAGTGACGCGGACGCGTCAGGGACGCGTTCGCGTGGAATGATTTGTGCCATTGGCGCGAGTGCAGCCTCGCGTACGCACAACTCTCTGTTTCATACTCTCATTGTCAAAATTTAGGGTGACGCGTTCGCGTGGGTGACGCGTTCGTGTGGGTGGCATATTTTGAAAAAACGACGCGGCCGCGTGAGGTACGCGGTCGCGTGATAGGGCTTGTGCTTCCAGCATCATTCCAGCCCCACTCCATCATAACTTTCTGCCATTAACGTGGCAGAAATTGGCGAATTAAGAATTGTTATGAGATATGCATTGCAAGTATAGTTCTTAATCAACCAGAAATCTGCTTATCAATTTAGAAGGGTTGTCACAAAAATTAAAATTAAAATACTGGGAGTATGAATCCCAGGTCGTCTCCCAACGAGTTGCAGAAAGGTGTGCTATTTTATTAATCAGATGTTTTCAAAATGGTTTGAGTTGAATAAACAGGAAATTAAATTAGAGAAATTAAATAATTTAAATAGAAGCCTTGACTGGGAGTAGATTAGTTGGAAGCCCTATTCTTGTTGCAGTACTCTCAAGATTAATTGATAATTGAAGGTTGTTCTGTTTAGTTATCCTTTACTAGGTAAGGGAAGGTCAAACAAGTTGGAATGTTGTTTCTATTCACAAGTCCCAATCCGCTCAATTGAAAAGGATTAGTGTCAGTGATCAGAGAGCATTCCAACAATAAACCCAATTATAATTTTTCTTTTAAGCACCCCAACTCAAGGGTTCCTTTCAATCAACTCCCCATCAAGTTAAGGAGTTACTCGCTCATTGTGAATGTAGAACTCATAACATAAGAAAGGGAATTAAAGGAAGACATGATAAATAAAACTCAAAGGAATCAATTAAAAATAAACATAATTCTTGTATTAATAAATTCTAAAATAATCCAATAGTAAAATTGAGTAAATTAAAGGACATGGAAGAGTAAAGTCAAGTAAAGAAAACGAACTAGAATGACGAAGTCTTGATGAGGTAATAACTCTTCTCAATATCCCAATGCAAAGAACAATAGAAATTAAAATCCTAAGAACCATGAATGTGTAGAGAGAGAAAACCTAGAGGAGGGGTAAAACTAGATCTAAAAACTAAATACTGTGTAGAATGAATGTTGTTGTTGGTTTCTGCATGTTCTCTGGCTCTAGTCTGCTTTTTCGGGCCGAGAACTGGGTCAAAGTAGGGCCCAAAATCGCCCTCAGCAAATTCTGCAGATTATGCAGATCGCGCACGTCACGCGATCGCGTCATTCATGCAGACGCGTCATTCGGCGTTTTGCTTTGCCACGCGGGCACGTCGTCTACGCCTCCGCGTCACTTGTGCTATTCCAATTCGCGCAGTTGCGTGAGCCATGCGGCCGCGTCACTTCTCACTGGTCATCTCCTCAACTTCTTATGTTCCTTCCATTTTTGCAAGCTTCCTTTCCAATCTCTAACTCATTCATGCCCTATAAAGCCTGAAACACTTAACATACAGATCACGGCATCGAATGGAATAAAGGAGAATTAAAATACATAATTAAAAGTCTCTAGGAAGCAAGTTTTCAATCATAAAGCATCTTTAGGAAGGAATTACAAATGCATGCTTATTTAATGAATAAGTGGGTAAAGATCATGATAAAACCACACAATTAAACACAATATAAACCATAAAATAGTGGTTTATCAACCTCCCCACACTTAAACATTAGCATGTCCTCATGCTTAGTTGAAGGAGATAAAATAAATGAGTAGGAACATGTAAAACTCATGCAATGCAATGAAACCTATATATGTGAATGCAACTATATGATTCTTGTCCACTTGATCAATAGTAAATAAGCTCTTCAAAACAATTACAAATTAAATTCCACTAATTCAATTCTCATACAGTAAGAACAGATAAAAATGCAAGAAGGTAGCTCATGAAAGCAGGGAACATAGAATTTTAAGCATTGAACCCTCACTGATGATGTATGTACGCTCTAATCTCTCTAGTGTATAGGGCAATCACTCTATCATTCTCTAATCGTGCTCTCTAATTTTTGTTCTTTTCCTAACCAATCAACAACATTTAATATACCAATGCAAACATCATGAGGTCTTTTCAAGGTTGTAATGGGGCTAAGGTAATGGTAAGGATACATATATGGCTAAGTAAGCTTATAAACTGAATCTTTAATTAACCCAAGCTTTAACATAACCTATATATATTCTATATAACTTTAGAATTCATACCTAGCTACCCAGAATTTTCCTTTCACATTCCATACTCATGTATCAACTTTTTATCATAATTTTATCATACATGCATAGATCTTTGAATTCTTAACTTTACATTGGGGTAATTTTGTCCCCTTATTTATTTATTGAATATTTTTGGTTTTTTTTTTCATAAGCATAAAAATAAACATAGCTTTATCAATGCACATAGATTTTTAATTTTTATAGTTTCACATGAGTAGGTCTCCAAATTTTCATTATATTATCATGACACATTCCCTTATTATCTTTTGTTCCCACAATTTCCCATACTTAATTAGCACACACAATTCTATCTTAAGCTAACCAAAGATTCAGTTTGGGATATATAATTGTTTTTCTGCTTAAGGCTAGTAATGTGGTAAAATATAGAACAAATGGGATTTAAAGGCTCAAAGTGGCTAACAAAGGTAATTGAAAGGGTAGGCTTAATTTGGATAAGTGAGCTAAACAATTAATGGCCTCAATCATATGCAAACATATAAATATAATAAACATTGGACATATAGGATGGAACAAAATATAGATTACAATCATAGAGAAGTAAACACACAAGAAAAAAATAATTATGGTTAAATAATGTAACCATGCATAAAGGCTCAAATCTCACAGGTTGTGTGTTCTTTAGCTCAAAAATCATGTTCCAAATACAACTTGAAGCAAATTTAACATAAAAATTTTAATTAAAATTAGTGAAATTTTGTTCCAAAAATAGAGTCTTAGAAGAAACTTATTGTATTTTCAATCAAGTAGAACATGCATGCAACTAACCTATTACTATGCAATTTATCCTATTCTATAAAAGAAAAACTAACTAAATATCCTAATTTATTGGTGTTTAAGGAAGAGAAATTACCTCCGAAAGTCAGGTACTGACCGACCTCCCCACACTTAAGGATTTGCACCGTCCTCGGTGCCATCTGTCAGAAACAAAGGTGGGCTGATAGCAGTATCTCCACAGTCTGGGCTATCATGGCTTCCTGTGCTGGTAAAGGAAGTGGAATCCGGGGTGTCTGAGTCCTTGAATTTTCCCATAATCAGCTCCTTGAGGTATGTGAATCGGCGCTTGTTACGGCGCTCTCTCATATTAGCTTCCTGCCAATCTAACCTTTCGAGTATCTGATGGAGCAGTTGGTCTGTTGTAGGTGCTTGTGGTGTTGAAGAAGCAATATCTTCAACCGGTTCAGTCTGATGGCTTGTGGCGGCTGGTGCAGGTCTGATGTATTTCCCGTTAGAGACATACTGATCATCCCGTGGAAGCATGGCTTTGGTGTCCCCAGCTCTGTAGGAGACTCCGGCTGCTGAGACAAGATCTGAGACCAAGGCGAGAAAAGGTAAGTTGCCCGCATTTTGTACGTGTCCTATGGCATTCCGGATGTGTCTTGGTAGGTTCATAGATTGGTCTGTAAGGATGCACCATAGTAGAACGGCCATGTCCATAGTGAAGGAGGACTCGTGAGTGCTCGGGAAGACGTAATGGGACATGATCTGTGCCCATACGCGAGCCTCCAAGGTAAATGCAGAAGCCGATATTCCCTTAGGGTAGGTACGATGGTATCCGTAGATCCAACGGCTGCCAGGTAGTGCGATAACTCTGAGAACGGTGTCCCAGTCAAATTGGTACATCTGGCGCTTGAGTGCGGCTTCTTGAAAGGCATCCAAACCTTCTGGAATAGGGGGAAGACCTAGAGCTCTTTGAATGGCCTCTTCTGTAATGGGGACTTGCTTCTGACGGACAAAGACAGACTACAGGGTTGGCAGGTGGAAGTTAGAGTAGAACTCGACTACCCAAGAAAGATTGACCTGCCTCGGCTGTCTCTGTAGGAAACCCCATTGTCTTTGTGCAATTTGCGGCTCAACAAAGGTAGCAATATGGTTTGGGAGGAGAAGAAGGTATTCGTTGTTGTAGCTCCTTTCTGCCAGGATGGGGAACATCTGCTCACAGTAGCGATTGGGAAATCGCGCAGTGTCCTTTGCTGGGAAGGCTTTTTCTTTATCATCAACCTTTATAATCCTCTTAGTTCTTTTTGTTGAGGGTTTAACCGCAGTTGAAGAGGGTTCTGCCACTAATGCTCATTTTGTTCCTCTTATTGCTGGTTGTTTGGGAGTAGCCTTCTCCTTTCCTTTCTTGGTGGCCATCCTGAAAAAGGGAAGAGGAAGGAAATTAAGTTCAAAGAGAAAGAGCAAGGAAGAGGGTTGTAGGAGTGATAATCAATGCACGGTAAAGAGGATGTCATTAACACATGGTCATGACTACATGTGAAAAGGTCATCAATGGAAATATAGCAAGTGCATATGAGGACAATTAAATGCAAGAGGTTTATTGGCATGCAGGCAAAGGCATGAGTAGCATAGATCAAGCATTTAATTAGTCAAATTTGTTATCACTCGTAACAAACTAGCCATCACGTTTGTATTGACAATTAAATTCAATTAATACAATAGTAAAAGAAATTTGTGAAAAGCAAGCATTGAATGTTAGAGTAGAATAACATAGGAAAGTGCATAATGCCATATGGGCTTTTTCACAAACACATAGCATGCATGATAATTAAGGTATAGAAAGTATTAAATTGAACATGCAAGCAACCCTTTAAAAAGTAATATACAATTGCCAAACAAATTTACAACAATCCACAAGAATATAATGAGAAATAATGAGTCAAATAAATTTCTAACACCAAGCAAAAAGGAAAAAGAAAGAAAAAGAAAATATGAATAATGAAAGTAAAAAGAAAAGAAAAGAAGATAACATATAAAAATAAGAAGAAAAATAGAAAAGTAAGGAGGGAAGAAGAAAAGAAAACCTTGTTAATGGAGGTGAGAGAGAGAGAGAGAGAGAGTAGAAAGTGAGAAAGAAGGAAGAAGGAAGAAGGAAGAAGGAAGAAATAAGGAGGGAAAAGAGAAAATAGGATTTGGGTAAAAGAAAGATAAGATAATTGGCAAATCAGGGAAGCTGTGCGGCGCAAGCGACGCGGCTGCGTGGGGCACGCGGTCGCGCGAATTGCGTTTATGATAATTGACGTGGTCGCATCGGTCACGCGGTCGCGTGACCCGTTTCATGCTACTGGCGCGAGGGTAGCCTCGCACTCGCACTCGCACAACTCTCTGTTTGAAAGTTTATTTTTACCAAATCAGGGGTGACGCGATCGCGTGGGGCATGCGATCGCGGGAGTGGCCATGAGAAGGACATGACGCGGTCGCGTCGGTCATGCGGCCGCGTGGGAAGGATTGTGCGTTCAGCACCAATCCAGCACCACTCTAGCACAACTTTCGGTCGTGCACCCTTTTCACGACAAATTCCAGGGCACGCGGCCGCGTAAGTGACGCGGTCGCGTGAGAGGCCAATGTTCCCTAGTGACGCAGACGCGTCGGCGACGCGGTCGCGTGGGGCGTTTTGTGCCATTGGCATGCCTCCAGCCACGCTCTTGCAGGACTCTCTGTTTGTTTTATTATTTCCTCCCATCTCCTGCGACGCAGACGTGTCAATGAGGCGGTCGCGTCACGTGAAAATTTTTTTTTAAATAAAATTATGTAAATGCAGATGCACGAAATGTACTAATAAAGAGAAGAGTTATTGAATAGGAAAACTGAGAATAAAGAAAAGAACGATCATACCATGGTGGGTTGTCTCCCACCTAACACTTTGCTTTAACGTCCGTAAGTTGGACGCTCCACTAGCTCAGGCTTCGGCTATGTGGGGATCTTCCAAGAGGAAGATCTCGAGCTCCTTGTTTTTCTTCAGCTTCTCGCCATGGTACAGCTTTAAACGATGTCCATTAACTTTGATAAGTTCAGAGCTTGAAGGATGGCTTAGGTGGTAAACTCCGTATGGTTCGGCCTTCTCTACTCTGTATGGACCTTCCCATCTTGATCTCAACTTGCCTGGCATGAGCCTTAGTCGAGACTTGTAAAGGAGGACTAAGTCCCCAGGTTGGAACTCTTTTCTCTTGATGTGCTGATCATGTACAGCCTTCATCTTCTCTTTGTATAGTCTTGAGTTCTCATAAGCTTCTAGGCGAAGGCTTTCCAGTTCTTGCAGTTGCAATTTCCTTTCAGCTCCAGCTTTCTCAATTCCCATGTTACACTCCTTTACTGCCCAAAAGGCTTTGTGCTATACTTCAATAGGGAGATGACAAGCTTTTCCATAAACTAAGCGGAAAGGACTCATCCCAATGGGTGTTTTGTATGCTGTTCTGTATGCCCAGGGTGCATCTTGTAGCCTGGTGCTCCAGTCTCTTCTATGAGGTTTGACTATCTTCTACAAGATACGCTTTATCTCTCTATTTGACACCTCGGCTTGCCCATTAGTCTGAGGGTGGTAGGCTGTTGCAACCTTATGAATTATCCCATGCTTTTTCAGTAATCCTGTTAGTCTCCTGTTACAAAAATAGGTGCCTTGATCGCTCACGATTGCTCGTGGTGATCCAAAGCGACAAATAATGTGGTTTCTCACAAAGGAAACAACAGTGTTAGCATCATCAGTGCGGGTAGGAATTGCTTCCACCCATTTGGAAACGTAATCCACAGCTAACAATACATAAAAATAACCATTAGAATTTGGAAATGGACCCATGAAGTCAATGCCCCAAACGTCAAAGATTTCACCGAAAAGCATAATTTGTTGAGGCATCGCATCCCTCTTGGATATATTACCAAATTTTTGGCACGGAAAACAAGATCTACAAAATTCAGTAGCGTCTCTAAAAAGTGTAGGCCACTAGAATCCACAGTCTAAGATTTTTCTAGCTGTTCTTTGAGGGCCAAAATGTCCTCCACTCTCAAATGAGTGACAGGCCTCCAAGATGGACTGGAATTCTGATTGAGGCACACACCGTCTAATTACCTGATCAGCGCCACATCTCCATAAATATGGGTTATCCCATATATAATATTTAGACTCACTTTTCAGCTTGTCTCTTTGATGCTTAGAAAAGTTTGGAGGAAAGGTGCGGTTAACTAGATAATTAGCTATAGGTGCATACCAAGGGACTACCTCAGATACTGCTTGTAGGTTATCAAATGGGAAATTATCAGCTATAGGATTGGGGTCATCTGTAATGTGCTCAAGGCGACTCAAATGGTCTGCCACTAAATTCTGGTTACCACTCCTATCCTTAATTTCTAAATCAAATTCTTGTAATAGCAGTATCCAACGTATAAGCCTTGGTTTGGACTCCTTTTTAGCTAATAGATACTTTAGAACTGCGTGGTCTGAGTACACTACTACCTTCGTACCAAGTAAATAGGCTCTGAATTTATCCAGAGCAAAAACAATAGCAAGCAGCTCTTTCTCAGTAGTACTGTAATTGGACTGAGCGGCATCTAAAGTTTTAGACGCATAAGCAATAACAAAGGGGTCCTTACCTTCACGCTGAGCCAGTGCTGCTCCTACTGCATGATTGGAGGCATCGCACATTATTTCAAATGGCTGGCTCCAGTCTGGTCCTCTCACAATTGGAGCTTGAGTCAGGGCGGTCTTCAGCTTATCAAATGCTTGTTTGCAATCCTCACTGAACTCGAACTCAATATCCTTCTGCAGTAGCCTGGATAAGGGAAGTGCTATCTTACTGAAGTCCTTAATGAATCTCCTATAAAAACCTGCATGGCCAAGGAACAAACGGATCTCCCTCACAGAAGAGGGGTAAGGTAAACTAGAAATAACATCCACCTTTGCTGGATCTACAGAAATGCCAGTATTAGACACAACATGTCCCAGTACAATACCTTGTTTTACCATAAAGTGACATTTTTTAAAATTTAATACAAGGTTTGTACTGACACATCTATCTAATACTCTAGATAATCCATCTAAGCAAAGGCTAAAGGAATCACCGTACACACTAAAATCATCCATAAAAACTTTCATACAGTCCTCAATAAGATCAGAGAAAAGACTCATCATGCACCTTTGGAAGGTAGCTGGTGCATTGCACAAGCCAAAGGGCATTCTCCTGTAAGCATAAGTCCCAAAAGGACATGTAAAAGTGGTCTTTTTCTGATCCTCAGGAGCTATATGAATCTGGAAATAACCTGTGTAACCATCTAAAAAATAGTAATGTGATTTACCTGACAGGCGATCCAGCATTTGATCAATGAATGGAAGAGGATAGTGATCCTTACGAGTGGCCTGGTTGAGGCGTCTGTAGTCAATGCATACCCTCCAGGCATTCTGAACTCTGGTTGCCATGAGCTCTCCGTGCTCATTCTTCACTGTAGTGACTCCAGACTTCTTGGGCACCACTTGTACTGGGCTTACCCATTCACTGTCTGAGATGGGATAGATGATATCTGCCTCCAGTAGTCTGGTCACTTCCTTTTTGACAACCTCTAAGATAGTGGAATTTAGTCTTCTCTGGGGTTAACGGACAGGTCTTGCTCCCCCTTCTAAAAATATCCTATGCTCACAGACTTGAGGGTTGATGCCTACTATGTCTGCCAAACTCCAACCAATTGCCTTCTTGTGCCTCCTCAGCACACTAAGTAACTGCTCTTCCTGTTGAGAGGTGAGTTCCCTTGCAATGATAACTGGAAACTTCTGCTCGTCTTCAAGGTAAGCATATTTGAGGTGTGGAGGAAGGGGTTTTAATTCTAACTTCTGATCATGGTCAGGCTCTGGGTTGTCTGGAGCTGGTGACAATGGTAAAGTACTGTCATTGTCCTCTAAGAATGTTCCCACACTTGGACCTTATCCTATGTACTTTTCTTCAAATTCCTCCTGGTGAACTTCAGCCACGGTTTCATCTATAATGTCACACTGGAGGATAGAATGATCCTCCGGATGATGCTTCATAACTCCATTTATATTGAAGATTACTACTCGGCCATCTATTTCAAAAGAGTATGTTCCTGAAAAAGCATCTAATTTGAACTTCGAAGTCTTCAGGAATAGTCTTCTGAGTAGGATTGATGATGGCTTCTCTGAGTCATTTTGGGGCATCTCCAGGATATAAAAATCAATGGGAAATGTGAGCCCCTTAATGCCCACTAATACATCTTTAGCAACTCCAGCCACTGTAATAATGCTTTTATCTGCTAACACAAAACGAGCTGCCGACCTTTTTAAAGAAGGGAGCCTCAAAATATCATATATAGACAAAGGTATTATACTCACACATGCTCCTAAATCACACATGCAGTCAGAAAATACCACACCACCAATAGTACAATTAACCATACATGGACCTGGGTCACTACACTTTTCAGGTAAACCTCCCATTAAAGCAGATATGGAACTACCTAAAGGAATAGTTTCTAATTCATTAATTTTGTCTTTATGTATACATAAATCTTTTAGAAACTTTGCATATTTAGGTACCTGTTGAATAACATCAAAAAGAGGAACAGTTACCTCAACCTTTTTGAATATCTCTACCATTTTAGGATCAGGTTCCAGCTGCTTCCTGGGCTTTCTTGCAAGTTGTGGAAATGGAATGGGAGTGGTGTCTTCTGCAGTGTCTGCACCCTTTGGTGCTTCCTCCTGTGGTTGAACTTCTTCTTTTTCATCTATGTCCTGCATCTCTTCTTCCTCTTCAACATCTTCTATTTCCACTACCTCTTCAGTTGAGGCGTGTTCTGGTGGGCTTGGCTCCTCCTGATTCCTCTCCTGCAGTGTGGTTCCGGACCTTAGGGTGATGGAATTAATGCCACCATTTGGATTGGGTAATGATTGAGAGGGGATTCTACTGGAGCTCAAAGGCTGGTTATTGGAGTTATTCATTGATCCAATCTATGAGACAATAGCTTGCAGGGTAGAGTTCAGACCATTTAGTATAGCATAAAGGTTATTTTCCATGGTCTGTTGTCTCCGATCAATAGATTGTAGTAAGTCGTCATTAGAAGATGAGGAAGGATAAGTAAGTTGAGAGGTCTGCTGTTGGTTATTCTGTGGTCCTTGGGATTGCCTCAGGTGAGGTGCTCTGTAAGGCTGGTTCTGGTTCTGCTGCCTGTTGTTGTTATTCCACATCTGATTTCCTTGATTGTCTCTGCCTCCTCTATTGTTGTTGTCCCTCCAATTCTGGTTAGAATTGTCTTGCCATCCATGACTGTAATTGCCACCTTGATTGTACCCTTGGTTGGGGCGATCATAGAAGTTATGAGTGGCTGCCACGGTGTTGTCTTCCTGCTGGAGCTACGGACATTCATCAGTATAATGGCTATAATCAGCACAGATTCTGCAAACTCTCTGTGGGACTAACTATTGGCTTTGCTGTGGTGGAGAAGGTTGAGCTTGCAGAACTTGTTGTTGATTCAATTGTATCTGCTTCAGCAAGTTGGTCATTTCACAGATACTCTGAGTTAGAGCAGCAGTCTCTCTGCTAGAGGATACTTCTGCAACGGCTTTTGAACGGCCTTGTTTCTGCCTGTGATTCCGAGTAGATTCAGCTAAGTTGCTGATCAATTGCCATGCCTCATCAGTGGTCTTGTACTTTTTCATAGACCCATTGCTAGCACTTTCCAATGTGGTCTTATCTTGGGGCCTCATGCCCTGTGTGACGTAACCGAGCAACACTATCTTGTCGATCATATGGTGGGGGCATGCTTCCAGAAGATTATTGAAGCGCTCCCAGCATTCATAGAGAGTCTCAGATTCGTCCTGAATAATCATGGAAATATCTTTCCTTAGTTTATCAGTAACTTCAGCTGGAAAGAATTTTTCCAAGAATTCTCTTCTAAGTGTATCCCAGTTGGATACAGTTGCTGCGGGTTGAGTGTAGTAACACTCTCTTGCCTTTCCCTCAAGAGAAAACGGGAAAGCTTTCAACAAAATTGAAGTTTCATCTGCACCATCACGCCTGACAGTAGAACAGGCTTCTTAAAAATCTCTCAGGTGCTTGATAGGCTCTTGAGTAGGTAAGCCATGAAACTTGGGCATCAAATTGAGCAGTGCGGTCTTTATTTCAAAGTCTGTAGCCACCGCTGGGTGATGCGCTTGAAATGGTTGCATTGTAAAATCAGGGGCTCTAGGCTCCTGGATAGTAACTCTCCTAGGTTCTGCCATGTCACCTACACGTAAATCAACCGAATCAGTAGAACGAGGGCTGGTTTCTTCCTCAAATGACGTTTCAGATCCGCCCTCAGAGAGGACTAACCGACACCGAGCTTGCCTTATTCGTGAAACAGTTCTTTCAATCTCAGGATCGAATACTGGCAAGCTTGGATCAGGAAGTGAACGCGTCATCTAGCGAAAGAAACAAGAAGCTCATAGTAGCAAGATAAAATAAAATGCAAATAAATAAATTCTAATTAATAACTTTAGCACTTTATTGCAATTCCCCGACAACGGCGCCAAAAATTGACATGGCAGAAATTGGCGAATTAAGAATTGTTATGAGATATGTGTTGCAAGTATAGTTCTTAATCAACCAGAAATCTGCTTATCAATTTAGAAGGGTTGTCACAAAAATTAAAATTAAAATACTGGGAGTATGAATCACAGGTCGTCTCCCAACGAGTTGCAGAAAGGTGTGCTATTTTATTAATCAGATGTTTTCAAAATGGTTTGAGTTAAATAAACAGGAAATTAAATTAGAGAAATTAAATAATTTAAATAGAAGCCTTGACTGGGAGTAGATTAGTTGGAAGCCCTATTCTTGTTGCAGTACTCTCAAGATTAATTGATAATTAAAGGTTGTTCTGTTTAGTTATCCTTTACTAGGTAAGGGAAGGTCAAACAAGTTGGAATGTTGTTTCTATTCACAAGTCCCAATCCGCTCAATTGAAAAGGATTAGTGTCAGTGATCAGAGAGCATTCCAACAATAAACCCAATTACAATTTTTCTTTTAAGCACCCCAATTAAAGGGTTCCTTTCAATCAACTCCCCATCAAGTTAAGGAGCTACTCGCTCATTGTGAATGTAGAACTCATAACATAAGAAAGGGAATTAAAGGAAGACATGATAAATAAAACTCAAAGGAATGAATTAAAAATAAACATAATTCTTGTATTAATAAATTCTAAAATAATCCAATAGTAAAATTGAGTAAATTAAAGGACATGGAAGAGTAAAGCCAAGTAAAGAATACGAACTAGAATGACGAAGTCTTGATGAGGTAATAACTCTTCTCAATATCCCAATGCAAAGAACAATAGAAATTAAAATCCTAAGAACTATGAATGTGTAGAGAGAGAAAACCTAGAGGAGGGGTAAAACTAGATCTAAAAACTAAAAACTGTGTAGAATGAATGTTGTTGTTGGTTTCTGCATGTTCTCTGGCTCTAGTCTGCTTTTCCGGGCGGAGAATTGGGTCAAAGTAGGGCCCAAAATCGCCCTCAGCGAATTCTGCAGATTATGCAGATCGCGCACGTCACGCGATCGCGTCATTCATGCAGACGCGTCATTCGGCGTTTTGCTTTGCCACGCGGGCACGTCGTCCACGCCTCCACATCACTTGTGCTATTCCAATCCGCGTGGTTTCGTGAGCCATGCGACCGCGTCACTACGATTTCCTCTCTTTCGCGCGGTCGCGTGAGCCATGCGGCCGCGTCACTTCTCGCTGGTCATCTCCTCAACTTCTTGTGTTCCTTCCATTTTTGCAAGCTTCCTTTCCAATCTCTAACTCATTCATGCCCTATAAAGCCTGAAACACTTAACACACAGATCAGGCATCGAATGGAATAAAGGAGAATTAAAATACATAATTAAAAGTCTCTGGGAAGCAAGTTTTCAATCATAAAGCATCTTTAGGAAGGAATTACAAATGCATGCTTATTTAATGAATAAGTGGGTAAAGATCATGATAAAACCACACAATTAGACACAATATAAACCATAAAATAGTGGTTTATCAGCCATACACCCTTTTACGTCGATTTTGCAGGGTCACGCGTGCGCATGGGCGACGCGAACGCGTGGGAGGCTGATTTTCGCAAACGACGCGGACGCGTCAGGGACGCATTCACGTGGGCATGTTTGTGCCTAAGGCACGCCTCTAGCCACGCTCTCACGTGACTCTCTGCTTCCTTTCTTCTCGTGTCCAATGCACATATGACGCGGACACGTCAGCGACGCTTACACGTCGCTTGCAATTTTTTTTTAATGCAGCATGCAGAATGCAAAATGTAGAATGTAGATGATTATGCAGAAATTATGAATGATCACAAATGAAAATATAATAAAATTAAACTAAGAACAAAAAGTAAAGAATATACCATGGTAGGTTGTCTCCCACCTAGCACTTTTGGTTTAAGTCCTTAAGTTGGACGTTTGGTGAGCTCCTTGTTATGGTGGCTTGTGCTTGAACTCATCCAGGAATCTCCACCAATGTTTGCAATTCCAATAGCCTCCGGGTTCCCATACTAGTTGCATAAAGACTTCAAGTAAGTTAAAGCAAGTGACAAAGCCCCAAGAGGGTTGATTGCTAGAATGAATTCCGGGGTCCCAAATCTTGCTTTTGCACCCGTCTTCTTGTTGACTATCTTTGTTCCAACTGGGTGGTAAGCAATCCGAATTCTCACTGAGGCATCCAAACAGCTTCCTAGACCCATGCAATTTAGTATTCTTCTAACCATGATAATTCAGCCGTGAGCTTCCTACCACAATGAACCTAGGATTGTGTTGCCAACCACTAACCATCTCCCTCTTACTCTTATAGCCACAAAGAGCTCTAAGTTGCCCATCCGTCTCAAGCAAAGCATATTCAAGTGGGCTAATTAAGCTTAGAGATGAAAGATTTACCCACTTGAATGAAGGAATGGATGGTGATGGCCTTGGGGGAGAGGTTTCCAACAGCTTTGGCAAGGTGATTTCCAGCTCCATTCCCTTGAGTTCTTCTTTGACAACTTCCACCTCTTTGCAAGCTTCTTTAATATCAACCTCTTCCTCTTGGTAGCATTCTTCCAATTCGATCTCTTCTTCATTGTTCACCAGAGGTATGGGAGGTTGTGCTTCTTCTTCTTTAATCTCCATGTCAAGTCCAATGGAAGAGTATTCAAATGTAGATAAGAATTCATCAATGATTGAATCCATCTCTTGATCATCCCCTTCAAAGTCTTCAACCATGATATACCTTGGAGGTTGTACACCATCCTCAACATCAAATTCAAACTCCTTAGAAGGGGACTCTATGACTGGGCTTTCCCATGGACGTTCCGCATCTCCTAAGTGTTCAACCACTTCTTCTTCTTTGATAATTCCGGCTTCCTCCACTTGTTCTAGTACCAAGTCATGCTCCTTACTGTCCACCGGAGTTTCTAGTGTCTCCTTCATGCTACGTTCTTCATTAGATTCTCCACATGTAGCCATGGGAGTTCCTTGAGTGCCCGAACGTTAGGAAGGTAATCGATTTATTGCTTTCTCCAGTTGATGAAGGGTTGCATTAAATTGATCTACTGTTTCCTTGAGGCGAGCCTGTGATTCTTGGGTTAATGGATATGGACATGGTGTATATGAAAGTGGTGGTTCTTGGGGGTAATTGGATTGGAATTGGGGTGGGTAAGGGTTATGGTCATATGGAGGTGAATGGTGTAAAGGGGCTTGTGAGTTTGGTGGTTCAAAGGTATGTTGTGGAGGTGGTTCATAAGCATATGATGGGACTTGTTAGTAACTACAAGGGGGTCCACCATATCTATCATCTTGGTATGCACCTCGGAATGGCTCTTGACCATAGTAATTAGGTGGAGGTGGTTTGTCACGAAAGGGTCCATCATAACTATTGTCTTGGTATGCATCACAGAATGGTTGTTAGTTATAGCGCATTGGAGGGGGTTGTTGCCAACAGGGTTGATCAAATCCTTGTGGCTCCTCCCATCTTTGATTCTTCCAACCTTGATGCCTATTTTCATTATAGTTTCCATTCCTTACAACAACATTGGAACCAAACTTGAAGCGACGGGGGTGAGAACTCATAGTAGCTAATGAAAATTAAAAACAAAAATAAAAACAAATAAACAAGCAAAATAAAATATTTACAATAACCAATATTAAGGTACACGTTTGCAATTCCCCGGCAATGGCACCACCTTGGACACGAGAAGAAAGGAAGTAGAAAGTCACGCGAGAGCGTGGCTGGAGGTGTGCCTTAGGCACAAACACGCCCATGCGAACGCATCCCTGACGCGTCCGCGTCGTTTGCGAAAATCAGCCACCCACGCGTGTGCGTCGCCCATGCGCACGCGTGACCCTGCAAAATCGACGTAAAGGGGTGTATGGCAGAAAGTTATGATGGAGTGGTGCTGGAAGCACAAGCCCTATCCCGCGAACGCGTGCCCCATGCGTCCGCGTCATTTTTCAAATAGAAGCCATTCACGCGTGGGCGTCACCCACGTGCACGCGTCACCCAAAATTTTTGGCATTATGCGAACGAAACAGAGAGTTGCACGTGCGCGAGGCTGCACTCGCGCCAATGGCACAGTTCATTCCACGCGAACGCGTGACCCACGCGTCTGCGTCGCATGCGCCGCACAGTTTATCCAGATCAGCGCCAGAATTCCTATCTTTTCTTCTCCAATCCTACTTATCTTTCTATTATCATTCTTTCTTCTTTCTTCTATCTTTTCTTATTCTTTCTTCTTCCTTTCTTACTTTCTTTTTCTTCATCTCTTTAACTTCTCATCCTTCTTCACTTCCATTCTATTTTACTTAATTTATTTGCATACTTTCATTCATTGCATTTTAATTTTGTGCCTTTTTTATTCTTTTCTAAATTGATTATTTTTCCATTGGTGTTAAATTTTCTTATTCAACTGTTACATCTTTTCTGGTATTATTTTGGTGCTTAGTGACTTGTTTTCCACTGTTGGGTAATATTATTTAAGTCAATGCTCATCTTTTATGATACTTGTATCACTTTTGCATTGACATGAGTTTATACTGTCTTTCATTACCTACTCTCTCTTCCCCTTTGTTGCAATTTTGTACTATTGATATGTTGTTTGCTTCTACTATTTTTTCACTTGCATGTTGTAGCTACTATGTAATTGAGACCCTTATTATTTGGCATTAACACCCATATTTTATTTGTTTTCTATCTTTGTTTTCTGGGTTACTTTTTCTTCTTTTTCCTCTTCCTTCAGGATGGCCACCGAGAAAGGAAAAGAGAAACTTCTCAATGGGGCGACACACAAGTCCATCTGCACAATCTATGGAGAAAAGCATCAGTTGTAGCAGTCCGTCCACTTGCACATCTTAGCATGCACCAAGGACGGTGCAATTTTTAAGTGTGGAGAGGTCGATACCGACTCCCATAGGTTAGTTTTTTCCTATTTCAATACCAATGTTTAATTTTCCTTGTAAAATTAGTTGTTACATTTGCATGTTTGATTGCATGTTTGTTGATTTTGTGCATGTTAGAAACTTCTATATGGGGCAACAGACAAGTCCATCTGCACAATCTCTAGAGAAAGCATCAGTTGTAGCAGCCCGTCCACTTGCACATCTCAGCATGCACTGAGGACGGTGTAATCTTTATGTGTGGGGAGGTTGATACCGATCTCCATGGGTTAGTTATTTTCTTTTCAACACCAATGTCTAATTTTCTTTTTAGTTAGTTGTTGCATTTGCATGATTGATTGCATATTTGTTTGATTTTATGCATATTTTACCACCACTTGGTTAAAGTAATATTTTCTTCTTCAAGAAACTTTTTATAAAATTTCACTAATTTGATTTAAAATTTTTGATAAACTTGTTTGAAGGAATCTTATTTTGGAACATGGTTTAGAGCTCGAACACACAAAACCAGTGAGATTTTGAGCCTAATTGATTGGTTGCATCTTATCAACCAATATTTTATTTTTGGTGTGTGTTGTTCTCTCTAAAATTGTGATCTTTGTCTTGCTTAATTCTATATTTCCATTGTTTGATGTATGCATGCACTTATATGATTGAGGCCTTGTTTCACTAAGCTTACATAGCCATATGACCTTAACCTTTCATTATCCTTTGCAAACCAATTCGAGCCTATTTTACCCTTTTTATTCTTTACTTTAGCACATCATTAACTCTAAGTAGAAAACAATAATGCCCTTAATTTGAATCCTTGGTTAGCTTAGACTAGTGAGAGTGCTTATGATTTAAGTGTGGGAAAATTGGGTTTGGAAACCTTTGGTTTGAGAATTGAGTATGTTAGAATTACCTTGATATGTGTGTTAAGTGATTTCAGGGTTTATAGGGTAGGAATGGCTTAGAGGATGGAAACGAAGCATGCAAAAGTGGAAGGAATACAAGAAGTTGAAGAAATTGCTAAGCTGTCCAACCTGACCTCTTCGCACTCAAACGATCATAACTTGAGCTACAGAGTTCCAAATGATGCTGTTTCAGTTGCATTGGAAAGTTAACATCCGGAGCTTCGCAACGATATATAATTTGCCACAACTGCCCCAAAGCCATGTGACGCGCACGCGTGGATCACGCGGACGCGTGACCTGGCAAAAACTCAATCCGTGTGAACGAGTGGACGACGCTAACGCGTGGCTCTGCAGCGACCTGTACGTACCAGAAATTGATGAGGGCAATTTTTGGACTGTTTTTGACTCAATTTTCGGCCCAGAAAACATAGATTAGAGGCTATAAAGTGGGAAAATCGATCCATTCATTGAGACAATTGATACAACATTCATAATTCACAATTTTAGGTTTTAGATGTAGTTTTCTAGAGAGAGAGGCTCTCTCCTCTCTCTTAGGTTTTAGGATTATCATTTCTTTTACTTTATGGTTATTTCTTCATTCTAGGTTCTATGTTTCTTTAATTTATATTTCTCTTCTACTTTTATTTATTCTAATGCTTTTACTTGTTAATTACTTATGTTGCCAAATTGGCTTATGAACTCTTCATGTTAGATTTGAATATTCTATTTAATGCAATTTGAGGTATTTCAGATTTATGATTGCTTTTTTCTATTTATGATATAAATAATTTAGATTTTTCCCCCTTTGCTTTGGTTGAGTAATTGGTGACACTTGAGTTATCAAACTCAGCTGTTGATTGAAAATTAAGATTTGCTGATTGATTTGGATCCCTCTAAAGCTAGTCTTTCCACAGGAGTTGACTAGGACTTGAGGAATCAAATTAATTAGTCCAGTTGACTTTTCTTTATTTAGTAAGGGTTAACTAAGTGGGAGCAATAAATAATTCTCATCACACCTGATAAGGATAACTGGGATGGGATTTCCAGTTCTCATACCTTGCAATGGTTTTTCAAATTATTAATTTATTTTTCTTGCCATTTAAATTACTTGTTCCTTATTTCAGAAACCCAAAAATATACCTTTTTCCATAACCAATAATAAATACACCTCCCTGCAATTCCTTGAGAAGACGACCCGAGGTTTAAATACTTCGGTTATCAATTTTATTAGGTTTGCTTAAGTGACAAACAAAACTTTTGTACAAAAGAATTCTCTGTTGGTTTAGAAACTATACTTACAACGTGATTATTTTTATAAAATTCTTTACCGGCAGAAATCCGTTCGTCATGCTGCTGATCCTTCGTCACCGGAGAGTGGTGGTACCTGCAAGAGACTCCGATACTTAAGTTAGCATGGGCTTTAAGCAGGTTTTTAGTAGAATCAGAGTATGAGTTATACCTGGGTGCTCCAATGTATTTGTATTAGTGTGGGCTGACCTTTCTAGATAAGATAAGTTAGTTATCTTATCTTATCTTTAAGTGAGGTCATCTTATCTCCAGGGGTACCGCCTCTATCTTTCTGGGCTTTTGGCCTTTAGATTGGGCTATGTCCCTTAGTTTGGGCCGTCTTTGGGCTTCTTGTAGTGATTTGGCCGAACTCTTTTAAAGAAGAGGTCGGTTGTGCTTACTTGAAGAGGTCGGTTGCTTTGTCCTCGATCACCCCAGGTCGGATAGCTCGACCCAGGGTATGAACAAGTAGGGAAATCATGAAGAAGTGGAGCTTGAAATTTTAGCACACCCATGTACGCGTCTCCTTTGCCGCGTACACGTTAGCTGAGTTTCGCATCGTCCGCGTATGCGGACCACTTGCCACATACGCGGGAACACAAACATGTGCCTCATTAATAGAACACATGGGGGGCAATTTCTGAAGCTCTTTTGGCCCAATTTCAAGCCCAATTCGAAGAATAGAGGCTGGGGGTGAAGGAGGCAAAGACACAACATTCCATAATGTAGAAAATTAGATAGTTTTTACTTCTAGAGAGAGAAACTCTTCTTTTTCTCTAGGTTTTATTGTTCTTTGATCAACTTTTGCTTGAATCCATGGATTAGATCTTGTTTACATTAAGTTTTTATTACTCTAATTGTAGTTTCTCTACTTTACTTTTGCTTAGTAGTCTTGTAAATCAAGTTACCTTGGTTTATGATTTTGGATCTTGTTGGATTTGATTTCTAGTTAATGCATTGAGGTTTTTATGTTTCATATGTGTTATTTGATTTATTATTGTTGATAATTGACAGTGGGTAGTTTTAATTTGGGTTGATTCCTCAATTTTATGATGTCTTTTATTAGTGCTCACCAAGTGTTTGTGAAAATGCAACTTATGATTATGGTGTAGATTTCTATTCTTGGCTTTGAGTTGAGTAATTTGAGACTCTTGAATTATCAAAATCTAATGTTGATTGGTAATTGAAGATTGCTAGTTGGCTTAAATTTCACTAAATCTAATCTTTCATTAGGATTTGATTAGGACTTGTGGACTACAGGTAATTGTGCTCACTTGACTTTCCTTCAATGTTAGAGGATGACTAAGTGATAGCAATGTACACTTACCATCACAATTGACGATGATAATAAGGATAGGAATTCTAATTCTCACTCCTAGCTAAGGCTTTTTATATTGATTGATTGTCATTCCTTTTTGTTAGCTTTGATTTCCTAGCTCTTTTAGCTTAATTTTACCCTGATTAGTTATATGCCATTTTTATTGCTATCATTTTATTAGATGCTTGTTAGTTAGTCAATTACTTGATTGGTAATTCGAGTTGTTCTAATTTAATTGTTACTTGTTCATTGCTCTTAGTTTCTTGTCACTTTACTTTTTCTGCAAGCAATTCAAAACCCCTAAATTTCCTAACCAATGATGTGCATTCAATGGCAAGTCCTAGGGAAAACGACCCAGGATTCCACTCCTGATAATTGATTTGATTGTTGTGACATTCTTCTAAACTTTGATTGCGGATCACTTGTCGGTTTAGGCTATACTTGTGACACTTGAGTTTGAAAAATCCTTTAGAATTTTCTAAGCCGACATTTATCCCACGTTAGAGATCCACAAGATTATTGATAAGTCGTTATGCTCCTCGGACAAGGTTGGTGATGGATCCCGCTTGTCGAGATTACAGCGCCGGCATAAGAACGGTTATTAATCCTGCTTATGTTGAGAACAATGTGAGGGCTGAGGCAGAGTATCCCGCTCACATCCTTTTGAGTCACAAGAGTGTTCTTGACACTATATCCTTCGGGTAACAATTATTTGTGACCGAAAGGCGACATACCTGGATACTTGCTTTCTGAATTACTTGCTGTAAATGTATATTATCTGTGCTTTACTTGCTTGCATTTATCTGTGTTTTTTGATGGGATTGAGGAGGTTCGGTAGGCGATAGCGATGGGATCACATGGAGGATAGGTTGGCGAAGGCTGTAAGACATCAGTGTTTCTGTTAGTCAGAAAATCCTCAGGAGTAGATAACCCTTTATGGATTTTTATTAAATATTTCTAGGTTTTGAATCTTTATATCGGTGTGAAGTTCTAGGATTGCCTTTGGCATTCCAAAACCTTATATCTTATCTATTGGGAACTGTTACCAAACTAAGAACCTCCGGTTCTCATACCATATGTTGTTGTTGTATTTCAGATGTAGGTCGCAACCCACATCGGTGAGTTTGGGGATGGTGACAAAGCGGAGAATCGCTCTTTATCTTTTGTATTTTGATTATTTTGATGTAGTATCTCTCACTTTTGTATATTGCACTGGTTGCCTTAGAGGCTTACTTTGAGAGACAGAATAAAATTCTTTTGTATTCTGTTTGAGCTAGCCGGCCTAAGTTCCGTAGGCTGTGACTAGTCCTCTTTTGTATCCTATATATGTATATACTTTGATTATCTTGTATCTATGATCCTTTTCTTACCTTTACGCATTTGTTTATCGTGTGTAACACTTCGTGCTTTTGTATCTCTATTTTCTACGTCTTTGAGCTTTATTTCTTTATGTTGTCACGCTTTGTTATTCTTTACTTTACAGCTAGAGGTAAGGCTTAGGGTAATAGGGTGTTACATCCCTCATTCAATCCTTGAACCCCAAAGTTCAAGGTTGAAAAATGTGAACGATGTTGTTGTGTGCCGGAACTTGATAGCCCCTGATGTATAGGTGAGTTGGTCCAAGTATCCTCATCACTGTCCCAAACAATGTCAATAGGCTCTTCATCCGAATCATCCTATTGTATTGCATTTTTAACTCGATCCGGTTCACCCTCACCAGCAATATCCAAAATAAGACGGGGTGGCCTAACTATCCCACTGCAACAGATGGAGGATCAACCAACAGACAAGCAGGTGCAACCACAGGCATCGAGGTAGAACAACCCCTAACGTAGTCGACTGAGGATTCGACGCTAATGCCCCAGAACTGTCGATACCATCTTCCAACTTGACATACAACTCGTGTATTCTCACTTCCGAAAAACTTCGCTGACAATGAAACAAAACATGCATATCTTCATCGAACCCTATCACAAATGTTTCATACTTCACACCAGTTGACACAACAGTAATAGAGATATTGTAAAACAACTTCACCCACTTTGTTCCACACACCCCTAACTTTTGCAATATACTGATTTTTTGCTCTCACAACATATTTGATGACCGGATAAAAACACTCACTGGTTCTCTATCAGTAAACTTAATATGGTACCTTTTGCTTTTTTGAATTTTTCCGAAGCAATGCACAAATGCTAAAAAACTCTCCTCACACTCCATTTGTGAAAATAACACTAGGCTTCTTCACAAATGCCTCGTACTAGTATTTATAGAGAATCCCTCTATAAAGAAATTGCTACAGGATGCCAAGATTTCTGCAACGCTCCATTTGCCCAGAAATTGCTACATCTTATAGCGATTTCTATAAAAATAAAAAAGTTATAAAAACATCTTAAATATTTAAAAGTTGTATTCTAATAAATTTCATTTTCAAACAATTTAATTAGGGAACTTGCCCTAACAAATAGCTAGAGCTTGACCATCAAAAACTGAAAATTAAAGAAGTTTGCAATGTCCAACAGTCCATTAAGACTAAACTGTGTCAAGCCCTAGTAACTAACACATTGAAGAATTTACATCTAGTCCTTACACATAGAACAAAGATTACTCCAAGGTTCTAAGCACACCAAAATAACATCTTTATTGACAGACACATTAATAGTATTTTCACTAAGACAGTCGTTTATTTCATAGAACACCAGGTTAAGAACTAACATTTTGTAGATAGTTTCATATACAAGAAACACTGTTTACGCAAGTAGCAGTGATAGATTATCATGGATTTGCAGCAGGGGAAGGCACCCAAACAAGATTATCAGGAGGGAAAAAGTGGCACACCGGAGAGGTTCCCGGAGCGACATGGAGTACGCGAAAGGACACGTGATCGGAGTCCCACATCGATGTGTCCATGTGGCAAATAGCTGCAGCATGAACCTTGCCGCCATTGTCACCTTCTACCAACATCTCATACAAATTAACATCACTCTTTTGGCTATGACAATAGAAAACTGCATAAGGGTAAGGCATTGGGTGGCACCCTAAAACGTTTGCAACTGAAATCTCCTTCACTTCTCTGATTGTGTAGTTCTGCAGAAGAACCGTTGTGTTCGTGAGGTGTGTGGTGGTTAAAACCTTGAACTGCTTGTTGGATCCGAAGAGGTAGCGTGCAAAATCAAGAAGGGATTCCAAGGAAGTAGCACAGAACTTGGTCTCTCCCTCCATGGGTTCAATCTCACAGTTTTTGAGTGTGTATTTCATGGCCTGGGCCTGTGGTGAGTGTTTTGGCAGGGAGAAGAATTTGAGAAGAGAGGAAAGCTTTTTTGATGAGAATGGAATCTGTTCTGCTTCTTCTCTTGGGAGAAACTTTGGAGATGTTGACGAATTTCTTTTTGCAAAATATATCGGCATCGTTTTCCCAACGTAGAGATCCTTTGGTGTGAAGAACACATTTAGTTCAGGGTCCATGATGAACTTTTTGTGTTCATCTTTATCGTGCTCGTTTTTAGAATAATGCTTTCCTTTCTTCTTATGATCATCCTCGTCATCATCATCTTCATCTTCATCATCGGAGTCTTCATCATCTTTTTCTTTGTGTTTATGGTGATCATCATGATCATCATCATCTTCTTCTTCTGCTGCTTCTGTTTTCATTTTCAAATCGGTGCCTTCAACTTGCATAATATTATTAAGCGCAAGATCCTCTGCTGCAGATTGATGCAAATCATAGGTTACTAGCTTCACTTGATTATCCCTCTCAGTTGTTATACCTATCTTTCTTGCGCTACCATCTTTCACAACCTGCAGCATCAGAATTACAGTTGAAAAACAAAGTCAAATTTCTCTCCAAAAGAAAAAAAAGAAAAAGAAAAAGTGCTTTTAGTTCAACTTCAACAGTATCATGAAAACAAAGCCAGATTCATTTCAAACTAAGTTTCGCTGAAACAGAGGATGACTAATTCTGAAACCAAATAATGAAGGGACCAAAGTATTCGATGCAAGATCTATAACACTACCCTTACGATAAAATTGAGTAACTTTAATTGAATAACATAGGTAGATCTTACCAAAAAGACTAGGGTAAATAGGATGAAACTCCAAGAAGCTATTCTAAGTCTCATTTCTTTCTCTTGATTTTCAGATCTTTCTTTTTCTCTGTTTCTTTTTCTGTTACTACTTCGAAAGAAATGGTACAGAAATCTGAACTAGAAATTCAGATGCTTTTATCCCTAGATGCTTACTCCACTAAATGCTCTGTTTCCTCTTGATTTAATATTATTAATAATAGTAAGACATATTTGCATGACCGTAACGCATTTAAATTTAATAGTTCTTGGTTAGCGGATTCAAATACAAGACAAAATTGTTTAAAACAATGTTGGTCATTTATTTTTTTTTTTTTTTAAATATTTTCAGTGACGAGAAATAGAAATCATACTTGAATCATGTGCAAAAATTAATTCTTTGCCTTTTTGTTTCTTCACTTAAATTTTGATTAACAAATATTATTATCTTGCTCTGTAATATAAATTGTTAAAATTCAATAATATATATTTATATGTGATTTTATAAGTCAAACCTTTATTATCACACATCTATTTTCAAAGAATCTTATTCTATTAAGCATAAACGGATACACCTCATGTAGCTAAGAAAAATATCATATAGATGACAACAAATTAAATAATGCTTTGTCATTTCTATACTGGCATGCAGCTTTCAAGTTTCAACGTAAGATCAATATTTTTCAAAGCGAATAAGTTGATAAAGTAATAGAATAATGAATTAATCATATTTAAATTAAAATAGTAAAATATATATTTTATAAAATTTATAAATTTAGTGATTATTAATTTTTTATTTTATTTTTATTTTAGATCATCTAAATTTTAACGTAATTCTACCCACTAACGAACGTTACATATTTACAATATCAAAATTTATTATAGTCAAACATATATAATGTCAATTCTTCATGGAAATAAATATGGTGCCAGAAAAATGAACGGATTATGCTATGTTCACACTTCACGCGCTATGGCTTCTCGTTTTTACATTTGTCGGGTAAATAACATTAATAAATTAAGTAGGATTTAATATTATATGAAAATCTCAAATTAAAAAACTGTACTTGCATATTCTCACGCATAAATTTATGTAAATTTGATTTAGTTTTTTTTGGTACTAAATCGAATCATACTGATTCGAATTAGTAGAAATAAAGATCAGACAAATCAAAATGAATAGCTTCGATTTATAAATAAATAAAATTTGATATAATGTAAATTGAATTAGGTCATTTAGTAAATTGAGTTAATCTAATTTGATTTACCACTAAAATAATAGTATTATGAAAGAAGTTATTTTTTTAACTTCTCTATAAGCTCCTAAATAGCTTCTTAGAAAGTTGCAATTTGATTTTGAAAATTACACTAGACATTAATACTACTACTTTTCATAAGTCAAAATCTCAAACAAGTTACTTTTGAAACTTCCCAAATGAATCCTTATAAAGCTTATTTTATGTTAACTTTAAAATATAAATGTCAATAAAAAAATACCAATGTTCTGAAAATCGAACCGAATCAACCGATTCAATTGGGTTAACCAAAAACCGGTCACTTAGTTGATTCGGTTGAGACATAAAACTGCTTTACAAAAAACCGGTTTAAAAATTAGCCAAACCAGTAGTTAATCGGTGAACTGTTGGAACCGACCGATTTTTTTCAAGATTTTCGGTTTGGGTAATTAAGCTCCAACGCACTGTTTCTCTCAGAAGAAAAACCCATGCCACCCCCACTCCTTTCTCTCATCTCTCTGAGAATCAGAAACCTAACCCTAACCTAAACCCAGCGCACCATCACTATCCCCCATGGCCGAACTCTTCTTTTTCGGTAAATGGTGCTGTCACCGCTGGCAGGAACCGTGGGTAGGGGTGGCAAACGGGTCTAAATCCGCTGGGCTGGTCCGCGTAACTGATGAGCGGATAATTTATACGCTTTTTAACATTGTTTTTAGTATGTTTTTAGTAGTATCTAGTTACTTTTAGGGATGTTTTCATTAGTTTTTATGTTAAATTCACATTTCTGGACTTTACTATGAGTTTGTGTGTTTTTCTGTTATTTCAGGTATTTTCTGACTGAAATTGAGGGACTTGAGCAGAAATCAGATTCAGAGGTTGAAAAAGGACTGCTGATGCTGTTGGTATCACAATTTCGTGCACCAAGTTTTTGGCGCCGTTGCCGGGGATTGTTTGAGTTTGGACAACTGACGGTTCATCTTGTTGCTCAGATTAGGTAATTTTCTTTTTATTTTATTTTCAAAAAAATTTTTCAAAAAAATTTCTAAAATTTTCTCATCTGTTTTCGAAAAAAATAAAAATATTTTCAAAAATAAATTATTCTATGGCTTCAAAAGTTTTAAGAATGAATTCTAGTGTTTCATGAAATATGTTGAATCATAACTGGCTGTAAAGCCATACCCAAACTACTTTGGGATTGGTATTCAACTAATCACTCCAGCCCATGTAATTATATGTTGCAGC
>NC_029791.2:59539028-59543960 GCF_000816755.2 Arachis ipaensis
TACTAACAATTTTCAAAAACTATTTTCAAAAATCACTAACTCCTTTTCAAAAATAATTTTCGAAAATTATACCTCCCCCAACTTATTCTATTTATTCATTCATATCCTAACATCTCATCTCACATCTCTTCCATTCTCACAGTTGTGTTTCTTCCTTTATATTACATTCTTTGTCTCCCCCTTTTCTTCCACTCACAAAGGGATCCCTATACTGTGGTATAGAGGATCTCTATTATTATTATCATTTTTCTGGCCATTCTTCCTTGTCATATGAGCAGGAGCAAGGATAAAAACATTCTTGTGGAAGCAGATCCAGAACCTGAAAGGACTCTGAAGAGAAAATTAAGAGAAGCTAAAATACAACAATCCAGAGATAACCTTTCAGGAATTTTCGAACAGGCAGAGGAGATGGCAGCCGAAAATAATGATAATGTAAGGAAGATGCTTGGTGACTTTACTGCACCTAATTCCAATTTACATGGAAGACTGAATGCCAAAGTGTTTGGCATTGATGCTTGGGAAGTTGAACCTCCCTTGTTCATCAATGAACTAAGTGATCTGGATCAACTGACATTGCCTCAGAAGAGACAGGATCCTGGAAAGTTCATAATACCCTGTACCATAGGCACCATGATCTTTAAGGCTCTGTGTGACCTTGGTTCAGGAATAAACCTCATGCCCCTCTCTGTAATAGAGAAACTGGGAATCTATGGGGTGCAAGCTGCTAAAATCTCACTAGAGATGGCAGACAGCTCAAGAAAACAGGCTTATGGACAAGTAGAGGATGTATTAGTAAAGGTTGAGGGCCTTTACATCCCTGCTGATTTCATAGTCCTGGATACTGGAAAGGAAGAGGATGAATCCATCATCCTAGGAAGACCTTTCCTGGCCACAGCAAGAGCTGTGATTGATGTTGACAGAGGTGAAATATTCCTTCAATGGAATGAGAACTCCCTTGTATTCAAAACTTAAGGATCCCCCTCTACAACCATGGAGAGGAAGCAGGAAAAGCTTCTCTCCCAGCAGAGTCAACCAGAGCCCCACAGTCAAACTCTAAGTTTGGTGTTGGAAGGCCACAACCAAACTCTAAGTTTGGTGTTGAACTCCCATATCCAAACTCTAAGTTTGGTGTTGGAGAGTCTCAACAAAGCTCTGCACATCTGTGAGGCTCCATGAGAGCCCACTGTCAAGCTATTGACATTAAAGAAGCGCTTGTTGGGAGGCAACCTAATGTGTATCTAATTCTTATTTGTATTGTTTTTCATGTTTTCTTAGGTTCATGATCATGTGGAATCACAAAATAAATATAAAAATTGAAAACGGAATCAAAAACAGCAGAAGAAAAATCACACCCTGGAGGAGCATCTGTCTGGCGTTCAAACGCCAGAACAGAGCATAGTTCTGGCGCTGAACGCCCAGAATGGGAGCATCCTGGCGCTGAACGCCCAGAACAAGCATGGTTCTGGCGTTCAACGCCAGAAATGGCAGCAAAGGGGCGTTGAACGCCCAAAATGGGCACCAACCTGGCGCTGAACGCCCAGAGTTGTGTGCAAGGGCATTTTACATGCCTAAATTGGTGCAGGGATGTAAATGCCTTGACACCTTAGGATCTGTGGACCCACAGGATCATCTCAGGATCTGTGGACCCCACAGTATCCCCACCTACCTCATCATCTCTCTTCCCATTCATGATCATCCCTTCTACTTTCCATTTACCACTCACATCCATACACCCTCTACCTTCAAAAATTCAACATCTCTCTCCCACCCAATCCCACCCATATGGCCAAATACACACTCCCAACCATCTCCTCCATATCTTCTTCTTATTCTTCTATTCTTTCTTCTTTTGCTCGAGGGCGAGCAACATTCTAAGTTTGGTGTGGTAAAAGCATAGCTTTTTTGTTTTTTTTTTTTCCATAACCATTGATGGCACCTAAGGCCAGAGAAACCTCTAGAAAGAGGAAAGGGAAGACAAAAGCTTCTATCAAGGGTCTATAGCTCAGTGGTAGAACATTTGACTGCAAATCAAGAGATCCCTGAGATACCTCAGGGGATACATTTTCTTCCACACAATTATTGGAAGCAACTAAGGGTGGAACATCAAGAGCACTCCATCATCCTTCATGAAATCAGAGAAGATCTAAAAGCAATGAAGGAGGAGCAGCCAAGGCAAGGAAGAGACATAGAAGAGCTCAAGGACATCACTAAGGTGGACTCATTCCTTGTTCTTACTTTCTCTGTTTTCTCGTTTTCTATGTTATGTGCTTATCTATGTTTGTGTCTTTATTACATGATCATTAGTAGTTAGTAACTCTGTCTTAAAGTTATGAATGTCATATGAATCCATCACCTCTCTTAAATGAAAAATGTTTTAATTCAAAAGAACAAGAAATACATGAGTTTCGAATTTATCCTTGAACTTAGTTTAATTATATTGATGTGGTGACAATGCTTCTTGTTTTCCTGAATGAATGCTTGAACAGTGCATATGTCTTTTGAAGTTGTTGTTTAAGAATGTTAAATATGTTGGCTCTTGAAAGAATGATGACTAGGCGACATGTTATTTGATAATCTGAAAAATCATAAAAATGATTCTTGAAGCAAGAAAAAGCAGCAAAGAACAAAGCTTGCAGAAAAAAAAAAAAAGAAAAAAAGGGGGCGAAAAAAAAATATAGAAAAAAAATATAGAAAGAAAAAGAAAAAGCAAGCAGAAAAAGCCAATAACCCTTAAAACCAAAAGGCAAGGGCAAATAAAAAGGATCCCAAGGCTTTGAGCATCAGTGGATAGGAGGGCCTAAAGGAATAAAATCCTGGTCTAAGCGGCTAAACCAAGATGTCCCTAACCATGTGCTTGTGGCGTGTAGGTGTCAAGTGAAAAATTGAGACTGAGCGGTTAAAGTCAAGATCCAAAGCAAAATAAGAGTGTGCTTAAGAACCCTGGACACCTCTAATTGGGGACTTTAGCAAAGCTGAGTCACAATCTGAAAAGGTTCACCCAATTATGTGTCTGTGGCATTTATGTATCCGGTGGTAATACTGGAAAACAAAGTGCTTAGGACCACGGCCAAGACTCATATTCAGGTATTTTCTGACTGAAATTGAGGGACTTGAGCAGAAATCAGATTCAGAGGTTGAAAAAGGACTGCTGATGCTGTTGGATTCTGACCTCCCTGCACTCAAAGTGGATTTTCTGGAGCTACAGAACTCGAAATGGCGTGTTTTCAATTGCGTTGGAAAGTAGACATCCAGGACTTTCCAGTAATATATAATAGTCCATACTTTGGCCAAGAATTGACGACGTAAACTGGCGTTCAACGCCAGCCTTCTGCCCAAATCTGGCGTCCAGCGCCAGAAAAGGATCCAAAACCAGAGTTGAACGCCCAAACTGGCATAGAAACTGGCGTTCAACTCCACAAATGGCCTCTGCACGTGCTACACTTAAGCTCAGCCCAAATACACACCAAGTGGGCCCAGGAAGTGGATTTATGCATCAATTACTTACTCATGTAAACCCTAGTGACTAGTTTATTATAAATAAGACCTCTTACTATTGTATTAGGCATCTTTGGACGCCTGGTTCTTAGATCAGAGGGGCTGGCCTCTCGGCCATGCCTGGACCTTCCCTTATGTATTTTCATACGGTAGAGTTTCTACACTCCATAGATTAAGGTGTGGAGCTCTGCTGTTCCTCAAAGATTAATGCAAAGTACTACTATTTTCTATTCAATTCTTCTTATTCCTCTTCTAAGATATCCATTCGCACTCAAGAATGTGATGAAGGTGATGATTATGTGTGACGCTCATCATCCTTCTCCCTTATGAACGCGTGCCTGACAAACACTTCCGTTCTACATGAAATAAGCTAGAATGAATATCTCTTAGATCTCCCAACCGGAATCTTCGTGGCGTACGCTAGAATGATGGCGGCATTCAAGAGAATTCGGAAAGTCTAAACCTTGTCTGTGGTATTCCGAGTAGGATTCAATGATTGAATGACTGTGACGAGCTCCTAACTCGCGATTGCAGGGCGTTAGTGACAGACGCAAAAGGATAGTAAATCCTATTCCAGCATGATCGAGAACCGACAGATGAATAGCCGTGCCGTGACAGGGCATTGGATCATTTTCCCGTGAGATGACCGAAAGTAGCCATTGACAGTGGTGATGTATCACTTAAAGCCAGCCATGGAAAGGAGTGAGACTGATTGGATGAAGATAGCAGGAAAGCAGAGGTTCAAAGGAACGAAAAGCATCTCCATTCGCTTATCTGAAATTCCTACCAATGAATTACATAAGTATCTCTATCCCTATTTTATTATATAATATTCGAAAACACCATTATCACTTTATATCTGCCTGACTGAGATTTACAAGGTGACCATAGCTTGCTTCATACCAACAATCTCCGTGGGATTCGACCCTTACTCACGTAAGGTATTACTTGGACGACCCAGTGCACTTGCTGGTTAGTTGTATCGAAGTTGTGACAATTATGAATTAAGATCAAAGCACCAAGCTTTGGAGCCATTACCAGGATTTGTTCGAGCCTGGAGATCACAATTTTGTGCACCAGTAACCCACCAAGAAAAGCGGATCGGACTACAAAATTGGACCGTCAAAGAACAAAAACCCACCTAACCTGCACCGCGTAAACCGCGGGTTTTGGCAGACGGGGTGGGCTTAGTTTTTTTGGCAAGGCGGTATTTTTGTAATTTTTTAGCCAAAACTCGACTTCCCCCAACCCAACTTATAAGAGTATGAAGATGAAAATCGAGTGTTTTGGATTATGTTTATGTTGCTTTAGAGACAATATTTATGTTTGTAAATATAAAAAATATAATTTTTTTATACCTTTAGAAATTATAAATTTATTAACATGGTTGTGAAATTATATATATTATTCAGTAATTAATTAGTAAAAAAAAAAAAA
>NC_029791.2:59543970-59552133 GCF_000816755.2 Arachis ipaensis
CTCTCCGTTGTCATCAGCCCATCACTTTCCTTTTCTCCGTCACTTTTCTTTCTCCTTCGCCACTGGTAAGCACTGCTGCTTTAATTAATATTTCTTGTTATGTACTTTTGTTAATAATACTCATTCTACGTTCTGGGTTTTAGGTTTTTTTTATTTCTGATTCTGAGTCTGATAATTTTGCTTAATCTGAGTTACTGGTTTTCTGAAATAATGGTTGAATTGAATGATTTGATTAAATATTTTCTTTGCTGAGTTAATTTGTTTGAGTTAATTTTGTTGAAGGTCAATTTATTTTTTGTTGGATGTTGAAGATGGAACAAAAACAACTGCCAAACGACATTATTTATTCAATTTGTTGAATGTTGGTGTAATTCTGAATTCAATTTAATTTAGATTCTGACTTTAGAATTTGATTCAATTTAGTTTTTGCTGCTGATATGTTTTCAGATTAGTTTGGATTTGGAAGTTAGAACCAAATTGTTGATTATTAATTGATTTACTGCTGAAAGTTTGAATGAAAGTTTGAGCTTAATTTTTATCTTGAACATACTACGAAATGCAGCTTATTGTTATACGATTTATGTATTACATTTGTAGCTACTAAAAAAGACTTCTGCTTGCCAAATATCGAGAATTGCTACCCTTTTTCTTTGTGTGGTGTGTTTTCTCTTCCTTTTTTTTTTGTGTGTGTGGTGGTAGTAGTTGGTGGGATTAGGGTACTATGGTGTCAATGACAAAATTAGTAGGTTATGAATAGGTTCTAGTTAAGTTGAAATCTTATTTTTTCTTTAGTTATGTTGAATTCATACTTGTGATTTAATTGAAGGTCAGTCGCTAGTTATGTATATTTGTTTAACAGAATTTTGTGAAAGTTGAAAACTTGTTTGTCAATGATTCTTTTAATAGTAGAATATTTTGTGTTTGTCATTATGTGCGTTTTGATTATTTTTAGCTATGAACTTTGATATTTGAAGTTATTTGTGACCTTCTAATATTAAATTATGGATAATTTATTATGTAAAATTGTAAAATTTTGAATTTTATTAAGTTAGAAATTATTGAATTAATATATTTGAAATCATATATTGAATTTTTAATACTTTTATTTAATATTTAATTAAACTGGTTGAACTCAGGTTAAATTTTGGTCGAACCAGTGAACCAGTGATTTTACCAGTTTATTGGTTGGTCTGGTTCTCGCAACCTTGGAAAATATGGCCTTAATCAATTTTCGTTACACTCCTATTCTAGAACATCTTTATGTAAATCGAATTAATTGGATTCGATTTACTACTTATCCAGTTTATTGATACAGTAAATTAAAGTTAATTGTTTATTTATTCTATATTAACTTTAAAACATAAATATCAATAAGAAAATACTTCCATTTGGATTCAAATAAAATATCAAAAAATTAAAATAAAAAAATAGAAATTCAAATTTTATATTTTAGTTCAAATTCCAAAAAATTTACATTTTTACAAACTTATAAATTGAGAATGGAACAATAAGCGATTCTAAAAATTCGTTAAAAATCATCTTTGGACTCATTAACATCTAAAAAATTATTAACGAGACTTTTAATGTTGAAAAAATTATTAAAAAGTATAACCCTCCAAGGTGGCATAGAATCTAAAACTTAAATTTTTTCAGACAGAAGTAACAGATAGTTATACAATATAAAATGACGAACCATATTTATACAATATGTAATTTATGAAATAATTAAAGTATTATACTAATTAAATTATCATTTTATAAAATTACATATTTTATAAATATAGTTGGTCATTTTATATTGTATGACTATTTGTTATTTCTAACTCTGAAAAAATTACTTACAAAATTTGAATCCTATAGGGGGGTGGAAGAATGAGAGACCGAGAGGCTGAGCGTGGAAGAAACACCAGGGGGGTGGAAGCGGGGGATCCTATTCAGGGTCGAAGGATCCGCGGATTTGGACTAAAGAAGAATACTATCGCTTAGAGAAGGACTCCTTCACAGTGTTTGTGGATAATCTGCCAGAGGAGATCTCTAGGAGGGAATTGTATCACTTGTTCTGTTGGACGGGAAGGATCAATGATATTTATATATGAAGAAAACAGAAAAATGTTATGGTGCACCTATTCACTTTTGTTCGTTACACGACGAAAGGTGGTGCTCTGAAGGCTATTGCAGAAATGAACCAATTTAGGCTGCGCGGTAAAACTATGTCTGTGAGGGAGGCCAAATTTAGGAGGAATTTGCAGGCAGGGGACAGATGGGTGACTGTGGATAATCGACGTCAGTTGGAAAGGAGGTCAGAGAAAATTCTTCATGAGAATGAGGAGGTGAAGAACCCTGTGGTGGCCGGAACAATGGCAGGAGACCGAACGCAAGATCAGCAGGGTGATGAGTGCATGAAAAGGGTTGAGATACCTATTGTAGCATCGAATATGGAATGGTTGGCCAGGAGCTTAGTAGGATGCACAATAAAACCTATGGATCTTTGTTCTTTGAAGAGAGTAATACACACAAATTGGCAGTATGTGGAGGATGTTAGGGAGATCGGGGAGACTAAAGTGTTATTAACTTTTGATACGGTTGAGCACGCTCAGGAGGCTTATACGTTTAAACTGGACAGTATGTTGCAGGTCTTTCATCAGGTCCGGCGGTGGGACAGAATCATTCAAAGCGATAGGAGGCCTATGGGGGGACGTTCTCCAGTGTGATATTCCAACAGGTGCAGGGGATTCATTTAGGGTGGGCAGGTTTCAAGTGGCTACTGATGAATTTAATGAGATTAGGGAGAGGGTACATATTGTTATTGGGGAGAAGGAGTTTACAGTATTCGTGAAAGAGGTGGGAGTAGAGGTTAGTGGAACGGGGATTTCGGTGGAGAGGAAGTCAGTATATGAGGGGAGGGCCGCTGATGGGTCCTGTGAATATAATCTGACGAAGGCGGCGGTGCTTTGGGATCCGGCGGCGGCCATGATCATTGGTGGTATGCAGGGGGGTGATAGTGGGAAGGACAGAATAGTAATTCCTGAGATGCTATTGAATGATGTGAACGTTGAGTTTTTGAATTTGAAAAAGATTGGGGATGCAACTGAATCGGAGAGTAGTACACAGAATAAGGGCAAGGAGCTTATGCAGGGATTTGGTGTGAGTGAAGAGGGGGATTTTGACAGAACGGTTACACAGGGGTTCGGTACTGGGGGAGAAAGGGATTTTGTGTGTTATGGTACACATCGTGGGACTGCTCCATTGGGCCAGCCATTAAGGAACCAAACTGAATGCTATCTGGAGGGGTGTGAATTGGGCTTAGATGGAACAAGCCCAATACCAACTCAGCAGGGTAATGGGACACGAGTGTTAGAGGGAGTGCAGCTAGGGTGTGGGAGACCGGATGGGCCTGTGCTGGGCTGGAAGGTGGCGAACCGGGTTGATGGATCCCTGACCCGTGAGAAGCTGGAGTGGGTAGCGGGTAGACAGGTTGAGCGTGTTTCTTCTGCTGCGTCTGGGAGGGACATGCGAAACTCGGCGACCAAGCTTGTGAGTGAGGAGGGTGGAGCCGGGTGGTCCAGGCCGATGGTGCAGAGCCAGTCGCAGGGTAGTTTCGCGGAAGACGTGGCTGAGGGGCAGGGGTTTGTGCAAGATCTGGGTATGGGAGAGGAGGGTGGACGCGGGAAGGAGAGGAGGCCAGGGGTGTGCGTCGGACAGGAGGGGCAGCCGGACAACGCATGGTTTCTTGCGGATGGGAGTAGCGATGCGGGGGCACTACCGAACATGGCTGACCGAGGAGAAGAAGCGGAAGTTAACCGCCTAGATCAGGATGCGGGAATCTTAGTGGAAGAGGAATGATCTGACACGGACAGAGGAAAATTCACCACAGGAGAGGGCGACGAGATATCCAAGGAAGCAGAGGTAGAGGAAAATAAGATTACCTGGGCTTTGGCGGTGGAATCTGGAGCGGAATTGTATGATGACGAAGTGGATATCATGAGTATTTTGCAAGCTCAAAATGAAGAAATAGCGAAAAAGCTAAAACTGGCAAAACAAAAGGAAAAGGCAAGACGGAGTCGTCCAAAGAACAAACATAAGGTGAGCAGTAATTTGATTAAATGATTGTGAGCTGTTGGAATATTAGGGGTTTGAGGGGGGATGGAAAGTTCAGTATGGTAAAAATGTTGAAGAGGAAATATAACATAAACATGTTAGGTTTGATTGAAACAAAAAGAGAGGATATTTCGAAATATGATGTTGGCAGGATTTGGGGGAATAGTACGTTAGGTTGGGAGTTTGTGGAGTCTGATGGGGCATCCGGGGGGCTGTTGTTAATGTGGGATGATATGGTGTTTCAGAAACGTAATTGTTATAAAGGAGAGAGGTGGTTGTGTGTTGAAGGCGTGTTAACAAAGAATAATTTTCAGTGTGCTTATTGTCTAGTGTATGGGGCTCACGAGAGGGAGGCAAAGCGGGTGGTGTGGGAGGAGTTGAGCTATATTGCAGGCTTGTGTTCATTTCCTTTCTGTTTGTTGGGGGATTTCAATGAAATTCTACAAGCGGAGGATCGTAAAGGGGTGCGGAGCTTGCCGGTCTCCGCGGAAGATTTTAAGAGTTGGGTTCAAGACATGCAGTTGGTGGATCTACCCCTTACTGATAGGAAGTTCACATGGTTCAGGGGTCAATCTTGTAGTAGAATTGATAGAGTGTTGGTTAATATTGAATGGGTGGAGGAATTTCCTGACATTAGGCTGAAAGGTGGTCCAAGAGGCTTGTCGGATCACTGCCCGTTGATTGTGGAGGTTACAAGGGTTGGAGGGGAGCATCGACCATTCAGAAGTCTAGATTCTTGGTTCACCCATGAGGGTTTTCTTAGGATGGTAAAAAATGAATGGAGGAACTTGGGACGAGCTTCGTTTCTTGGTAAACTGAAGGCCTTGACGATACCTCTGAGGCAATGGCACAAAGATAACTTTAGTGATATGGAAAACAGACTGAAAAGATTTGAGGATGAGATAAAGAAGCTGGATGATCAGGTTAGTGAAGGGATCTATGATGGTACAACGGAGGCTAGGAGGAAGGCGTTGGTGAGCTTTTGTGAAAAGTGGTATATTAGGAAGGAAATCCATTGGAAGCAGATGTCCCGGTCCCAACATGCTAGGGACATGGACAGGAATACCCGGTACTTTCATAATATTGCATCGGCTAGAAGGCGGAATAACAGAATTGATGCTCTGATGGTTCATGGGCGGCTTGTGAGGAATCAGGCTAGAATAAAGCATGCAATCAGGGGATTCTATAAGGAGTTGTATCGGCAGGAGTTTGCACTAAGGATCGGTGTTCGGGAAGGGTTGTTGAAGCAAATTGACAGAGCTGAGGCAGAAGCGTTGGAGGTTGTACCGACTGCTGAGGAAATCAGGGAAGCAGTCTGGGATTGTGAATCTTCTAAGGCCCCAAGTAGTGATGGCTTCAATATGAATTTCATAAAGAAATGTTGGGAAGAGATTGGTCAGGAGTTCACGGCGGCGGTATTGGAGTTCTTCCAAAGGGCAAAGTTACCATCAGATGTGAATATAACATGGGTGACACTGGCCCCAAAATTTATGGGCACGAAGGAGATAAAGGATTTTCGACCGATTAGTTTGGTGGGATGTGTGTATAAGGTGATTTCGAAGGTATTGGTGAGAAGAATGAGGTCGGTTATGCCAGGCTTGGTGGGAGAGATTCAGACGGCATTTGTGAAAGGCAGGAAAATTCATGATGGTGCTCTCATAGCCTGTGAGACGGTTCATTGGCTCAAGGCGCGGCGGAAGAAAGCGGCAATCATTAAGCTGGATTTTCATAAAGCTTATGATAGAGTCAGGTGGAGTTTTGTGAATATAGTGCTACAGAAAATGGGATTTGGACAGCGTTGGAGGAATTGGGTGATGGAGTGTGTTAGTTCGGCAACTATGTCTGTTATGGTAAATGGGTCACCATCCAAGCCGTTTAACATGGAGCGGGGCCTCAGACAGGGGGATCCTCTTTCTCCTTTTCTGTTTGTGTTAGTGGTTGATGTGTTGAATCGGATGGTGGGAGTCTGGGAGAAGCTGTAAGGAATGGGCGCATTGAACCGTTACTGGTCGGAGGAGAGCATATAGCATTGTCGTACTTACAATTTGCAGATGATACAATATTGTTTTGCCCCCCGGTAACGGAGACATTAGTGAATTATAGGAGACTTCTGCGGTGTTTTGAGTTGATGTCGGGACTGAGCATCAATTTTGACAAGTCAATTCTGATATCGGTGAATTGTGAGCAGGATTAGGTAGATCAAGCGTGTGGGTTGCTGGGATGCAAGCAAGCGATGCTATCTGTGAGATACCTCGGGATTTCCTTGGGGGCGAATCCGCGGTTGGTGAAGACTTGGAAACCGATCATAGATAAGGTGGAAGAGAAACTCAGCCTTTGGAAAGCAAAGGTTCTAACCAAATCAGGCAAGCTTGTGCTCATCAAATCAGTGCTGAATAGCCTACCGATTTACTACTTAAGTCTATACAAGATGCCAAAGGCGGTGGCGAATAAGCTTATTGCATTGCAAAGACGATTTATGTGGTGCAAGGGGGATGGTAATGACGGTATCCCGTTGGTCAAGTGGGAGTTGGTTCAGGCACCAAAAAAGGCTGGGGGACTGGGAGTTGGGGATGCAGTACTTCGGAACACAGCGTTATTGTTTAAGTGGTGGTGGCGATTTTCAAAGGAGGATTGTCCATTGTGGAAGAAGATTGTATGCTCGTGTAACAACTTGAACCCTGGTGAAATGCTATTAACTCAGCAGTTACCAGCGAAAGGAGGGTCCTGGAAAGACATCTGTCAATTACATATAAAAGAGCAGCGGATAAGAGACAAACTGCTTAATGGCCTAGCAATGGAGGTAGGAAATGGGAGGCGAACCTTGTTCTGGGAAGATAACTGGCTGCAAGGTGGGCCGTTGAAAGTGACTTTTCTGAGACTCTTCTCTCTCTCGAATCAACAAGGATACATGATAGGGGATTGTGGCTTTTGGGATGGACTCGAGTGGATATGGAATTTCCAGTGGAGAAGGGAGTTGTTCCAATGGGAGTTGGAACTTGTGAACCAGCTTCATGTGAGGCTAAGGCCGGTGAAGTTGTCAGAGGATAAAGAGGATAATATGGTGTGGAAGTATGATAGTAAAGGGATTTTTTCTACCAAGTCAGTTGTGCAGGTCCTACAATCGGAGTATCTGTCGGAGGAGATAACGAGTTACAGTTTCACAAGTTCAGTTTGGCGCGGTTTGGTACCACCGAGAATAGAGCTCTTTGGGTGGTTTGTGCTGGTGGGTAGAGTTAATACCAAAGAGAGGTTGAGTAGGCTAGGTGTTCTTAGACCCAATGATAATTTATGTGTACTATGTAAGAAGGAGATAGAGTCGGTGCAGCACCTATTTCTTCTATGTGAATTAACATGGCAGGTGTGGTGCAGTTGGTTGAGGTCTTTTGGTGAAGTTTGGACTATTCCTGGAACTATAAGGGAACTGTTTGAGAGGTGGACTGATAGGCATAAGTGAAAACAAGATCAGAAGAAGTGGCTAACAGGGTTCTTTGCAGTGATTTGGAACATTTGGATGGAGCGCAATGCTAGGATTTTTAATAACAAGGAAGCAGGTGTTGAGATTGTTATCAGGAAGACGATTCTGAGCTACAAAGAATGGACAGATAGTGATCTTTTTGAGTGTTGATGACAACATTGGAAATATTAGTTTTTTTGTAATGTTTTTAGGACTTGTTGTTTGATTCTGTTTGTTCCACATTACTGTGTTGAGCTTTCTTTGGTTCAAAAAAAAATTCTGAAAAAATTCAAGTTTTAACTTCCATGCCACCTTGGAGGGTTATACTTTTTAATAATTTTTTCAACATTAAAAGTTTCGATAATGATTTTTTAAATGTTAATGAGTCCAATGATGATTTTTAAAAATCGTTTTATGGTTCTGTTTTGAATTTATAAATTTTTAAAAATATAAATTTTCTGGAATTTGAACTAAAATACAAAATTTGAATTTATATTTTTTTTATTTTGTTTTTTTATATTTTATTTGAATTTAAATGAAATTTTTTTTATTATGTTGATATTTATATTTTAAAATTAATATAAAATAAATACAATTAACTTAAAATAGTA
>NC_029791.2:59552150-59554018 GCF_000816755.2 Arachis ipaensis
TTATATTAATTTATAAATCGAGTTATCCATTTTAATTTGTCTTTATTTCTAATAATTTAAACCATAATAATTTGATTTAATACCAGAGAAACTGAATTGACTTATGACTTTTTGGTTGTTACATTTGTCTGTACTACTTTAATTCTCGAGTGAAATGGAACTTTTTATAATATAAACCAGGACAATTGGACATATAAAAAATATTTTATTTAAACCCATCTATGATCTATGATCTATATATATATATATGTTGTATCGTTTTCCCTTCGCTTTCTAGCATAACTTATCAATTAAATAACAATTATGCTATTGTCTATTGTGTAATAATCTATTAACGAACAAGAAACTTGAACCATTTATTTTCTTAGTACTAATTCATGTATAAAGTTTTATATATACTTTTATATTTTTACGATAAAAATGTCTTATATTCTTGGTAAAGAAAAAAATTAAATTATGCGGCTTTCATACGAATTTTATGTACAGATAGTATATTAGTATTAACGTGTTTTGGAAAGTGTAAAATTCATAAAGATGAATCCGAATAAAAAGTCAAATAGCAGAAAACCATTGTTAAGGCTTTGTTTGGATATAGAAAAGAAATTGAAAAAAAAAATGAAAAAAAAAAATGAATGAAAAGAAAATAGAAAGAAAAGTAGAATTATTTGTATATTGTTTGGATTAAGAGAAAATAGATAGAAAGAAAATAGAGAAAAAAAATTTTCTTTTGTTTGGATGAAAAGAAAAGTAAAAAGAAAGAAAATTATAATAGTATAAAATTACATTAATATCCTTATATATATTATTTGTAAATTATAATATACTAATATATTTAAATTATTTTTTTAATAAAAAAGTGTTTCTAATTATATTTTAGAATTTTAATGTATTATTATAAATAATAATATTTTTAAAATTTATTTTTTTATTTTTTATTAAATATTATAAATTTTGTTTTTAATTTTAATAATGGACATGTTAGTAATTTTACTTTTACTTTGAAATTCTCAGCAGTTTTTTTTGCAAGTTGAGAAAGAAAATTTGGATGTGATTTTTTCGCAAGTTGAGAAAGAAAATTTGAATGTGAACCCTACGTTACTATTTTTCTTTTCCATCTAATTTCTGTGTTGATCTAATCAAAGAAAAATTTTATTTTCATTCAATTTTCCTTCCTTCAATTTTTTTTTTTTTAATTTCTATTGATCCAAACATAGTGTAAGAGAAAGAAGAAAAGAATTGAATCTGTGTTTAGGAATTTGAGCCACGCATGATTATCTCTTTAAGTGTCTGACGGTAATATCTAGTGTAACAGTTTAAAAATTAATTTATTAAAAATTTAAATTTTATTTAAAAATTAATTATTAATTAATATTTAATAAATTATTATATATTAAATATTTATTGAATCAGACGAATAAACTTAACCCTCAACAAATGAAAGTTGGTTGCTATTTGCTAGGCACTATGATAGTGCGTGCCACTGACTTTATCAGATTCCTTTGACTATTTTCATTAATAGTTTATAGTGGGAATTGAAACGCTGATACGTTCAATCTTCTGCACCATCACTAGCAATAAGAAAAGATAATACATAGTATTGCGTTTCTAAAAACTTCATCACACTGATAAATATGTGTCTAACTTAGAAACCGATCAAACTGACTGACATGGAACCCATTCAATTTTCTTTGATTCACGCACTCACCAGTACTCACCACACAGGGTCACATTCCCATAGATTTCTTCAACAAGCTGCTTAATTAATTGTTTACACGTGTGATGTAAACCCTGACGATCTCTCCTTCCTTCTTTCCTTTGAAATATAAATCCAATTTAAATCAAACTTGCCCGGCCATCAAACTAAACCA
>NC_029791.2:59554173-59556266 GCF_000816755.2 Arachis ipaensis
GTATAATTTTTTAGATATATTTTTTATTTTTTAAAAAATTATTTAAAAATTTTTAAAAAATTAAAAAAATTGATTTTTTTTCTTCTCAAAACTTATTTTATTATTCTTATTTATTACACAATTTTAGACTAAACCACTAAAAGTAACCATGAAAAATTGATTCGCTGACAAAAGTAATCATGAAAGATCAAAATTCTTCAGATACCCACAATTGATTTGCTTTGTTTGTCAAATGTGACCAAATATTAATAAAATGTTCTTAAATTATACGATGTGTCCACATCCATTATAACGTCCACATCCATTGTAACGTGGCAAAAGAATGCCTTACGTGGATTAATTTTTTTTGTTAAAATTACATTTATTTAATTGCATTTATTTAGTTTATTAAAAAAGAAAATGTTACTCTTTCAAGCATTGAAATTAGAAAAATAGAAACAGGTGTTATCCCTTCCTTTTGAGCGTGACATCAATCATGTCCTAACAAAGCAGTTTTTCATCTTCTTTTTCTCTAGCGTACTTCTATTGTACTCTGATTCTGTGACGACATTGGAGAAGGAGGTTGCTGCTTCTCCAACGGACCGTGTTTAGAGGCGTATTCTGTCACACTTAAAGGCTCTATGAAGTAATACTTTGATGAACTAAGTCATTTAATGATTGTAACCTCTAAGTTATAAGACTTAGTTCGTTCAATGTGAAAAAATTAGTTCTGTTGTTGTGATTATTTCTGATATGGTTTGGATTTGTTGTAACTTTATTATATTCTTGTTCCTCTATTTAAGCTGTATAATTTTTTATGGTTCGAATATTGTGGTAATTATTGTTCTTGAAACCAAATTGATAGTGAAATTAGGTACCATGATGGTTAGGATTTGAATAACTTGGAATTTGTAAGATTGCCACTAATGGTGAATTTTAAATTCTTTTACGTAAATGGCTACATTACATATCACTTTGGAGATATATCACAGAGGAAAATTTGAGAGAACAAAAGATGAAAAAATTATGTATATAGGTGGAGAGAACAAAAGAGGCAGCCTTAGATACTGCAGCAGCTGAATTTGAGGCATCTCTGTGTGCCAGAACCCAACCACAGGTAAAATATAAATTTGTTAAATTGCTTAAATATTTTTTGAGCTATTAAATTTACTTACATTAATGTCTAATTTAAATTATATGCCACTACCACATTGAATCCATCTCCTAATATGCCGCATACACCGGAAGTGCCACCACCAATTAGGCTACCAACCACAAAAATAAAAAGAACAAAGAGATCCACCAAGAGGCCTTCTCCATCACAAGTTCATATTCCTGTCGCTGGGGCTCCAACTTTGAACACTCTTCAGCTCAGGCTCCAACTTTGAACACTCTTCGGCAACCATCCAATGCATCTGTTAGGTCACCCACCGTGTCCCCACATACAATGCAAGGAGCCAGTGCAGGCACAACTTACAAGTTCGCACAGTTTATGCCAACACCAAGATCGTACCTTACACCAACATGGCCAGTTCCTGGATTCAAACCACCCAGACCATCTACTACTATGAAAGGCACAGCCTATGGATTATCCAGTGGGAGCAGCAACTCAACACCAAATTAAAAAAAAATTAACAGTCTTTATATTTTTTGAAATCTATATGTATGTAATTTAGCTCAAAATTTTACTACTAAGGATCAGTTATGTTTACTATTTTTATTTTGGATTATCATGTCATGTTCGTATGCTATATACATTACTTAAACAATTATTGATGTTCCTTTTTAGAACCTTATGAATGCTTATGAGTGCTTAAATTGACCCTAAATGGTACTGAGTACACGTATGCCTACTAACACGTGTAATCGTCAATGTAAACAGTCCACGTATGTCATTCTGCTAAGGCTACATTAGACTTGGCTATTTTTGACAAACAGAGCAAATCAATTGTGAGTATCTGAAGAGTTTTGATCTTCCATGGTTACTTTTGTCAGCGAATCAATCTTTCATGGTTACTTTTGGTGGTTTAGTCACAATTTTAAAATAGATATTTCTATCATAACTTTTCAAACACAAAATATTATATTTATAAGTTATTTTTAATATAAGTCTA
>NC_029791.2:59556310-59575712 GCF_000816755.2 Arachis ipaensis
TATATGCCGTGGTCGATTTTCTAGTCAATTCGATCCGGTTTTCATAATAATCATTATATGGGTCACTCTAGTGTATAGATACAATTTCATACAGATTTACAGATTTACATAGTTAAAGGACACGTGTAGTAAATGATTAGGAATTCTAATCAACTTGTCTGAATTCTCGTAAAGCCTTGTTGAAGATCGAGTGCAAGCCAAGCCGCTTTACATATCCTCCTACTTGTCCTAATCAACCGGCAACTACAATAACGTGTGATTTTTTTTAGCATGAATTGTTCTTCATATAATGTGGATTACTTCTTTTTATTCTTTCAATCTAAAATATTATTTTAATGTATAAATCCAGTAAACAAATGATGCGAGATCTGATTCCCACAGTCATGACCATAAATTATTATTATTATTATTATTATTATATGAATCAAAGACATTATTGCGCTAAAGCTAGGTCGTTGCCCGGAAGCAACGCGCTGTATGGCTCGAGTACGGTGTCAAATGAGCGAGAGCCGCTGCATCGGTGCCCAGATGTAGTGTTAAATGAGCAAGAGTTCTCGCGTTTTCATGAACGGACGAGGGTAAATAAGCTAGTTCACAAAGTAAAAAGTAAAGGTCGGAGCGACGGAAGGTTGAGATTTGGGACGTGGAACATAGGCACCCTAACAGGAAAGTCCATGGAGGTGGTGGACACCATGACAAGGAGGAAGATTAACATTATGTGCCTACAAGAAACAAAATGGGTTGGTGCGAAGGCTAGAGAGTTGGATACTTCTAGTTTCAAACTTTGGTATACAGGAAAGGTGAAGAATAGGAATAGGATTGGAATAATTTTGGATAAGCAGTGGAAGAAGGACGTAGTGGATGTTAAGAGGGTGGGAGATCGGATCATCTCTATCAAACTTGTGGTGGAGGGAGGTGCTTTTCATGTGATTAGCGTCTATGCACCGCAAGTGGGTTCGGACGAACAACACAAGATAAGGTTTTGGGAGGATCTAGAGAGTTTGGTTCAAGACATACCTTTGGGAGATAAGATTTTCTTAGGAGGAGATTTAAATGGCCATGTTGGGAGAGAAGTGACTGGATATGGGAATATTCACGGAGGCCATGGTTTCGGAGTGATCAATGCTGAGGGTAAAACTATTTTGGACTTTTCCTCAACCTTTGATCTTCTCATCGCAAATACATGTTTTAAAAAGAGAGATGAACATCTTATAACATATAAGAGTGGCATGACAAGCTCTCAAATTGACTTCTTCTTGTTGAGGAGAGTCGACCAGAAATTTTGCATTAATTGTAAAATTATTCCGGGAGAGAGTTTGACAACACAACATAGGATGCTCGTCATGGATTTCCGCGTTGAGCAAAAGCTGAGGAAAAGACATCATATGAAGAACCCAAGGACGAGGTGGTGGAGGATGAAAGGTGAGGAACAAAGAAGCTTTCTAAGACGGGTAGGAGAAGAGGCAAATTGGGATGGGAATGGAAGCGCGGAAGAGATGTGGAGGGAGATGGCAGAAGTTATTAGAAGAACAGCAAAAGAAAGTTTTGGTGAATCTAAAGGAATAGGACCAAGAGACAAGGAGTCCTGGTGGTGGAATGCGAGTGTACAAGATAAGATAAAGATAAAAAGGGAGTGCTTTAAAGAGTGGTCTCTATGCCACAACGCATATAACTAGGAAAAATATAAGGCGGCTAAGAAAGAGACAAAAGTGGCTGTAAGTGAAGCAAGAACAAGAGCATATGAGGGTCTCTACCAGTCTTTGGGCACGAAAGAAGGAGAAAAAGGTATATATAGAATCGCAAAGAGCCGTGAAAGAAGAACGAGAGATTTGGATCAGGTTAAGTGCATAAAGGATAAGGATGGAGAGGTGTTGGCTCAAGAGGAGAAGATTAATGAAAGGTGGAAGAGCTACTTCTACGAGTTATTTAATGAGGGACAAAAGACTCTTCCGAGCCTTGGTCGGTTATGCACAAGGGAAGAAGATCAAAACTTTGACTACTATCGGGGGATCCGAGACTTCGAGGTAAAAGAGGCTCTAAGGCAGATGAAAAATGGCAGGGCAGTAGGACCTGATAATATCTCGATTGAGGTTTGGAAGGGTCTTGGAGAAAAATGCATCAACTGGTTAACCAAGCTTTTTAATGAGATTTTAAGGTCAAAGAAGATGCCTGATGAGTGGAGAAAGAGCACATTGGTACCTATCTACAAGAATAAGGGGGATATACAAAGTTGCGGAAACTATAGAGGGATCAAGCTTATGAGTCATATCATGAAGTTATGGGAAAGGGTGATAGAACGGAGGTTGAGAAAAGAGACACAAGTAACAGAGAACCAATTTGGATTTATGCCAGGCAGATCTACCACTGAAGCGATATACCTTTTAAGAAGGATGATAGAAAGGTATCGTAGTAATAAAAGGGATCTACATATGATATTTATTGATTTGGAAAAAGCGTACGATAGAGTACCAAGGGAGGTCTTATGGAAGGTTCTAGAAAAGAGGAGAGTAAGGATCGCATATATTCGTGCAATTAAAGACATGTATGATGGGGCCACAACTAGTGTGAAGACTCAAGGTGGTGTGACAGAGGAATTTTCTATTGGTATAGAATTACACCAGGGATCATCCTTAAGTCCATACCTTTTCACATTAGTCTTGGAAGTACTCATAGAGCACATCCAAGAGCCTGTGCCATGGATTCAATAAAGAGTGCAGCACTATGTGAAATTAACTTCTTGTTAAAAATAAAAAAAAACAAAAAAATTAAATAAATGATAATTTCATACTCTTAAAGTTAATTTAATTTATTTTAGAGATATAAATTAATTAGTTAATTTTATTTTTAAAATTTTTTCCAAACAAAATTAAAAATATCTTTTCCTTCTAAATGCTTTCGACCATCTTCAATATAAATTAAAAGAGAATTGGACTATAACTAAATATACTATACTTATTGCACTATGATCAGAAAATAAAATGGATAATTTGATACTTTGTTGATATATTCCACTAAATTGTCATGCATTTGGATCCTCTAAATTTTGAATTTTATTTTAAAAAATAAAGTGTGATCTCTCACCATTTATTTCATAGGTAGAACCAAGAAAAAATATAAAAAAAAAAACCATTCAAGGATAAAAAATTACACTTTATCCTCTAAAATAAAAATTTAAAATTTAAAAAATCCAAATTCAACTATCATACTTTTAACTAAATGTGTTTTTAATAAAATATTAATTTCATAGTATGACTTTTTTCTAATTCTTTTGTGATAATACATATTTTATTTGATAAATATATTTCAATAGTTAATATTTCAATTATATTACACAATATAAATAAACTGATTATTGATTTATTACAAAATAATTGTTTCAATAAACTCAATATATACATTAAAAAATTATTAATTATTATGTATTAAATTAGTTGTGAATAGATATTTTTTAATAAATCAGAATAAAAATTATTAATTACAAATCTCAACTTAATATGGTTATTTAAACGGTGAACAATTTTTTTACAATATTAAAATATATAAAATCGTGTATTCCTTATTAGAAGGCTTGGTTACAAGACTTTACTATCTCACATGCGACTCCATCACAAGTATCACTAGCCATTGTTGGGACAAGCTCTGCCAAGCTTAGTCAAGCTGCTCCCTACACAAAGAAAGAAGAGCTAGGTGTCGAATAACCATTCCACAAATGAAAATATCTTTATCTCTTTATGAAATAACATCTGTATGCTATAATCCACCTCATTATATATAACCATGGTATGGTAATATAGTTTCTTCCAGAAGTTGGATGTTGAATGTGGAAAAGCATTGTCACTAGCTTTTCATCAAAGATATATATACTACAAATTTTAACGAATTATTAATTGAGAATTGGAACCATATTGACAAATTAAACAATCAAATATTATTATAAGGACAAGAAATTAGGAGGCCTTCTAGCTAATTCAGAAACAAAGTTGACTTTGCCATCCAGATATATCACAATAGTGATTACGTGGCATGCATGTACCCTGTAGGGAACAAAACAAAGTGCGGCTAAATTTTGATTCCATTTCTCTATATCGTTTCATATTTGTAATAAGTTGACTTTTAAGAAGGAAGAAAAAAAGCCAACCCGGCATTTTGGCCAACCCTATTATCCCGGTACTGTGGTTGGTTCCATTGGGTAGTTAATTAAGGATCACAAATACAGCCAATTGATCACAAAACACCCCGTCAAATCGTGATCAAATGACAATTTTCTTCATCAATATAAACATAACTAGAAAATTGATTAATACAGATAGATTTACAGACAGATTTAGTCTTTATTACAGACAGATTTTTGGTTACCGACGGATTTTGTCCCTCTGTAAAAGCCTCGTCAAAAATTATTTACCGACGGATTTTTTTTCCGTCGGAAAATTACCGACGAATTTTTACTAGTTACCGACGAATTTTTTCTCTGTAAATTTTTCCTCCATTTCCTGAAGGCGACAAACTTGCAGACGGATTTTTCGTCTGTAATTACAGGCGGATTTTCAGATGGATTTTCCGTCTGTAATTACAGACGGATTTTCCGTCTGTAATTATAGACAAATTTTTCGACAGATTTTTCGTCTGTAATTTGAATCTTAGAAAATCATCTCACTTTGATTACAGACAGAAAATCCGTCTGTAAATCTGTCGGTAAGGTAAAATAGAAATTTTTTTATTTTTCTAATTACAAAATAAACTTGTTTTCATACAAAATAAATATAAATTTAATACAAATTTTTATCTAATTTATATTTGAATATTTATAATACTTCAAAAAATACATAAATTCATCGTATTATCAAAACATAAACGAAGTGTATTGATACATCAACTATAATCCTAAGTGTATTGTCCAACCGTACTAAATTTATCAGCTATAATTCATAACATTGTATTATACGAGAAAAATTACATTATGCAAATCTCTACAAGCCAATCAACTAGAGTAATGTGGTGTTGCTTTATATCTCTTAATGCAATTGGAAAAGGGCGAAAGTGACTCTTTCGCAACCGGTTTTGGTTGTGCAATTTCCTTCTCAGTGGTTGTGGCAATGGCAGGTTCCGAGGGAGCCGGATCACTGATGGCTGTAGCATCCGGTTTCTGCATAATCACAATAAATAATGAATCATAAATTAGAGCTTAGTATAGTTATAGCAGTGAGGTAAATTTTTCTTTGTCATAACTTGTAATGTAAGAAAGGACATACCTTTGGTGAAGAAATGTAAGGTCTTTGAGATGATATCTTTGCAAGAAGCTCCTCCCTGGGAGTCAGCGGCGCAGTTGTCTCTGCTACTACCTCCACTATTTTACAATATGCAAGATCAGGGTTCTTGGCCATGACTGCCATAAGTTCTGCCACCTACCATGAAACAGAATTTGTTACTTTTGCTCTGTCATTCATAGGACTAGTTTTACAAAATTGGAAATCAGCACAAAAGTTTACATGTTAAGCACCTGAAAGTTTGATACTTGACCCCCAAATAAAGTGTCTTCTGTTGATAGTGTTAGGTTATGAGTTTGAACTTCTTGTTAAAATATGATAATATCAGAAAGAATTTCATTAATGCTCACTTGAGAATAGCTGCAGGTAAACCAAATTTATTTGTTCCCAATGAAGTAACCAGTACTCTTCCCTCCACTTGTTCCATCATCAAGCTTCATTTGCTCAACACTCTGCATATGTTCTATATCTTAATGCACATCCTTTTCATATCAAGCACTAATGGATACCAAATCTTGTTCATAAGATAGAACCTGTACCTTGATTAGTGGACCAGCTCTCTCAGCACTCCTCACTCCAGCTCTTACTTTAAATCCATGTTTTATAAGCTCTCTGAAATGAAACTATCACTAGTCAGCATTTTAAAGAAAAGAAGTTTCTTCTTAAAGAACAAGTGAATTGAAGAGTACTAACAAATGTACCTAACAGTTCTTGAACCAACTCTACCAGTAGCACCAGCAACAAATACTAAATTATCATCCTTGGAATCTGTTTTCTCAGGAATCCCCTCAATTTTTGTTGAACCTTGTATAGAGTATAAACATTAACATTCATATTAGTGATCATCAACACAAACCATATTATATATCTAACAGTTCTATCTGAATCACCTGAAGCTTGAGCTCTTGTTGCTAACAAATTCACGCATAAAGCTTCCATCATTAGAAAATTTATTTAGGCTAGATGTTGCTGCAGAAATGAGTGCAGCTCCCTCAGCAGAATGTTGACTTTTTTGCTTCCCCCAAGATAAAGAATCTCGAACTTTAGGTGCTTTTATTTCACTATGCCGCACAGAAACATCCTTCAAGTAGTCCTGCTATTGTTTCCCTGTAATGTAATCGGTTTCCCTCCAGAAGCTTCATATGTAAGAAAATAGCATTCATTAGATGCACATAAATGCATGTAGAAGTTAAGTTTCTAGCCTTGAGTCACTACAGACATCCTTCACAGACACAAACCACTACATAGCTTACAGTTATAAAAGGATCACTTGACAAGAGTTATCACTTGACACTTCTGAAAAATATTGAAATGTATAAAATTTGGCAGTTTCAGAAACACACTGCGAATGATTAACAGTGTTGCAGTACTCGAAGACCAAATAAGAGAAGATCAAAGGTCAGCGGCTTACAGTCAATATATATATTCTTTATCTCTTTTGACTCATCAGGGGACACACTGCGGAATCTGGTAGTTGGCCCCACATCAACCTCTACTTGCTCTTGTTTATTTTCCTTAAGATTAAGTTTGTGCTCCATGCCTTCACTTGTCTTGGCATCCAAGCCGGAACCATCACCGTATGGTTTAATAAGCTGACACGTTGAAATTAACACATAATAATATAGTTAAAGAGAGATAAAGCATAGTGCATGCAATGCAATGTAGGGGAAAATAAAATAAAAAATAAAAAATCTTTTATCCTTGTCCAAGTTCTTCATATCATATCAGGCTCCCATGAATACACCTGCAACATATCATGAACACACCTGCAACATATCATATCGGCATTATACATGACTCTTTTATCCTTGTCCAAGTTCTTCATTATATTATCTCTTTCAATCTCTTACCTTCAAACCATCCTCATGTCCAGTAAATAGGGTTCTTCCATCAGGATGAAATGCTATTGAGCGCACCCCTGTAGCCTAATTTAAAGTAATATAATATATTTCAGAGAAGCAACATAACTTTAAAGCAATGACATTTATATTTATGACAGAGAGAGACAGAGAGAGGCACAAATTAAGACATAAATGGACATAATTGTTTCCTTTTGAATAGAAACTAAAGATTAAGTACATTTAAGTACCTCACGCCTGGCAGAACCAATCAATTCAAAGGTTTCTAAATCCCAGAATTTCACTGTTCTATCAGCTGAACCTGCAAATTTCAATAGCTACTTTTTCCGTAACTTGCACCAGTATACAAAAAAAGTTTGCAGAACTCTTAAAAACAAAAGGCACAAAACAAAACTGATTGATTGACATTTTGGAAAATATTAACATACATTATACAGTCCCACAACACATTACTTTGGAGGACTTCAAGAAGGGAAAAATCTACTTTCCTTGGTGCTCAAAGATTTGGATAATCTAGCATATGAGGATAATCTAGCAAATTTTGTAGGAGAGTCATATGACTCATATCAAACACCATCCATAGTAGTCAGAACAACATTGGCTCCAGCTTTCAATAGTTTTTCAATGCATTCCTTAGTCATATCAGCCTCTTTGCAATATGAAATAAAATGACCAATTGCCAAGCCATGGAGTGAAACTTGGATATTATTTTATTTCCGAGGTAGTAACAATATTGTTTTAGAAAAAGCACAAGCAAATTTTCACAATAAAAGACATTGGCATTACACAGTTATTTACTATTTTAAGGAATTGCAAAATTATAGAATTATTAACCATAACAATAATCAAAGGAAACTGCATTACACTTATGGCAAGAGAAGCAAGCTCTGGTCAATACAAAAATTGCATTGTAACCAGAGCTTTGTCCTGAGACCTGCCAAATCATATAAGCCAACAAAACTAATCAGCATTTGCAATCTTTGCATGAAATGCATACCTCTTATACCAAACAGAAAATAAAAGCAAAAACCAAACAGACCCAAGAAGTGAAAATCAAATTCATTTGCAGTATATATACCAAAAACAAAAACACCTTCGAAAAGAAAAAAGGAAATAAATCATGTTCCTTATTAATTTGAAACTAACCTTAACGTGGCAGTGACATTATACTTGGGTAGCATCCTACCACCAAAATAACCAGGTCAGTAACCAATTCCTATTTGACAAATCCATAGAATCAATCAGTGCACTAAGCTGATATCTTTCATGAAAAGCTGTTTGGGCTTTTCCACCAAACTTGATATCATCCCGGAGTATCTGCTCCTCACTCCTCAGCCAAGTAGGTCATAGACAAAGTTAATTTTATTTTCCATTAATATTTAAGCTGAAAAGAAGGTCATAAAATAGAAGGAGAAAAAAAAAGGAACCTTTCAATATTCTATCTTAACATATCACCTAACTACTTCTACAACTTCCAAATCACAGAAGAGAGAATAATACTGCAATAAATAATCCTAATACTACAATTTCTGCATAGATAAATCTATCTGCTGCAATAAGTGATTAAGAGAAGCCATAATCTAGAAGTTCAATTCCATTCTATATCTATAAGAGTTCAACGAATTTCACTGTATTGCTAGAACACTGATTACTTAAGAATGTGCAATTCTAGGGTTCCAAAAACAATTCACCAAACAGAATAAACAAACATGCATACAATATGAGAGGAAATAGATTAAACCAGCGTTACAATGGTGAAACTGAAAAAGTTTCAGAAAGCCTCTTCAAGCTATATATATAAAATTGAAATCCAAGTGTTTCGCACATCGTATAAGAACGAAAAATACTAAGATGAATGATTGAAAGCAATGCATTTATCTACACAAAAAAAATCACAAATAGAGTAGAATCGTGGAACAAGCTCAGAACAGGTGATGGAATCCCTAAGCTGGAAATTAGAAAAATTTAAACAGAAGAAAGAGAATGGAAAGGGCAAAATTACCATCTGTTTCGAGATACCAACATGTGATAGAAACTGCAACAGGAACAAGAAGCTCAATCAGCATCAACAACAACAAGAAGATAGAAACTGCGAGGAAAAATTGATAAACCTAAAATTGGCACAGAAAAATTGAACCCTAAGCAACAGCAAGGAGGGGGCTCGTGCGTCGCAAGGGATGATAGAGAGAGATCGTGCGACGCAAGCGGTGGCGGCAGCGGCGGAAGAAGACGAAAACTCAGAGGAACAATCGAACAATGGCAGTAGAGGCGGCGGCGGAGGAGGAGGAGGGACGGAAGAGAGCGTGACGGAGAAGATCCATTGGAAAGGGTGTGACGGAGAAGATCCGGGAAGGGGTGTGACGGAGCTTCGGTGCGACTGAACCAAAGCTGAGATGCGCCACTGATGGAGGATTTGGAAGGGATGAGCGTGGAGATTTGTTGAAGTATCGCGATTGAAACGCCGAGCTTTTTTGTCACAACCTTATTTTAATATTTTCCGACGGAAATTTTAAATTACAGACGGATTTTTCCATCTGTAATTATTTAATAAAACGCAGTGTTTTGTCTATTTAATTATAGATGGATTTTCTGTCTGTAACTATTTTTTACGGAAAAAAATTAATTTTATCGACAGAATTATCGACGGATTTTATTTTCCGTCTGTAATTTATGTTAATTTATTTTTTTTGTTTTCCGACAAAAAAATCCTTCTGAAATTCTGTCTGTATTTTCGTGGGATAAAATCTGTCGAAAATATCCGTCTGTAATAACTAGTTTTCTAGTAGTGAAATCATTCTTTGGCTAACGTTCATAGTTGGAATCCTCCAAGATACACGACCACCGATTCCTTAGCTTAATCAACTGATGCATTGAACGTGGCGTTTCAATTTTATAACTTAAATACACCGTGATACATATATTTGTATGAAAGGCACTTTTAAATGAAATAATGTAAGGTTGGCCAGAATTGAGAGAGATGTCTCAAACTATGGTCATGGAGTAGTTATAGATAGAGCATTAGACGTTGATGCATAATAAACATTTAATTAAAGGGTTTAGCTAACATGTAATTTTAATTTACATGATAAATTTATTATTAATAAAAAATTTTAAATATTTTTATTTAATGAATATAAAATAAGTATATTAAAAATTTAAATATTTTATATTTTCGATAAAAATTTTTTTGTTTGGGTCTAAAATAAGCTCAATCATTTTGTGTGTATTAGATGCTAATAAAATTGTGAAAAAATAGAAAAAGAAAAGAAAAGATGAAAAAAATTTTATTGATTGTTGAATAATTGAATTATGAAGGTAAAACTAAATATATATAAAGCATTGCCTACAAAAGATAAAAGTAAAGATAAGATAAGATAAGAAGATAACATAAAGATAAAATAAGACTAAAATTGTAACTGAATTTATATTTTGTTGGGCTGAATTTGTGGGCCGTGAAACTTCTTTATTGTTGTCATGGACTAAGGTGGAAGAATGGTTTAATATGCCCCCACAAGCTGGAGGATGAAAGATGTCAAGAACACCAAGCTTATTGAGATTAAGATATGGAAGGGTTGAGAAGACAATGGCTTGGTGAAAATGTTAGCTAACTGCCCATAAGAGGAAATGGGGAGAAGTTTCATCACTCCAACTTGAGCTTTTTGTCAAACCAAGTGACAATCAACCTCTAAATGTTTGGTTCGTTCATAAAAAACCGGGTTAACAGCAATATGAAGAGCACTCTGATTATCACAATATAAAACTGGTGAGCGGATAGTAGAGATGCGTAAAAATTGTAACACATTTAGTATCCATTGAAGTTCACAAGATGTATTGGCAAGTGCACGATATTCTGCTTCACTCGATGAGCGGGCAACGATGGTTTATTTCTTGGTCTTCCAAGAGATTAAAGAACTGTCTAAGAAGAAACAATAGCTTGTTAAAGATCGCCGAGTGTCAGAACATCCGGCCCAATCAGAGTCACTGAAGTCGAGAAGCTGAATTTCTAATTCTCTTGGAAAAAAGTCCTTTGCGGGGGCTACTTTTCAGATATCGTAGCACATGCTTAGCAGCTTGAAGATGAGATTCAATAGAAGATGCCGTAAATTGACTTAATTGTTGAGTGGCATACATGATGTCTAGTCGAGTAGTGGTGAGATAGATAAGATGCCCAACCAAATGGCGATATAAAAAAGGATCAGATAGCAGGAGACTTTTGTCTTGATATAGTCTTGTGGTACTATCCTTTGGAACAGAGACAGATTTAGCACCTAATAAACCAGAATCCTCCAAAAAAGATCAAGACAATATTTTCTCTGAGATAAGCAAATTTTCTTCGCTGATTGAGCAACCTCAATACCCAAAAAATATTTTAATGGGCCCAAGTCTTTAATTCAGAAATGTAGGTGCAAAATAGACTTAATGACAGCAAGTTCAGAAATGGAATTACCAGTGAAAACAATATCGTCAACATAAACTAGAAGGGTAGAAATTTGAGTACCAGTGAAGTTAACAAATAGACTATAATCAGGTAAGGTCTGCTGATATCTATGAGATAGCAAAAGATGAGAAAGTTTGTCATACCACATACGACTAGATTGTCGTAAACCATACAATGACTTTAGCAGCTTGCAGCATTGATTCGGTCGAGGAGATGTACCCGGGTGGCAGATTCATATAAACATCCTCAGAAAGATCCCCATATAAGAAAGCGTTATTGACATTCAACTGATGATGGGCAAATGCTTCATAGAGGCCAATGCCAAAACTAATCTGATGGTGGTAGGCTTGACAACATGGAAGAAGGTTTCCAAGAAATCAACACCTTCAGTCTAAGTGAACCCTTTAGCCACAAGGTGTGCTTTATATCGATCAACTGAACCATCAGGCTTGCGTTTGATGCGATAGACCCATTTACAGCCAACCGGCTTAACGCCTGTAGGGCAATCAACAAGACGCCAAGTTTTGTTTAGCTCAAAAGCATCCAGCTCATCTTTCATAGCACTACGCCAATTAGAGTGTTGATTGACATCCTTAAAAGACTTTGACTCAACGTTAGAATGTAGAGATAACTAGACACCAAGTTTTGTTCAACTCAAGAGCATCCAACTCATCTTTCATAGCACTACACCAATTAGAGTGTTGATTGGCGTTCTTAAAAGATTTTGGCTCAACATCAGAATGTAGAGATTTTAAGACCCCATATTTTTAGAAAGATTATGAGACTTCGAGTTTTAAATTAATTCAGTTTTATATAAATTTTCAATTATAATTAGATATTTTTGATTTATTGAAATTAATGGTTCTTGCTTAATTAAAATTCAAAGTTCTAGTAATTGGAGATAAAATAACTCAAATCCTTAATTCCCAATTCTAAACCCTAATTCCTAATTCACTAATCCTAGTCCCGATTTCTGCAATACACACACGTATACCCCCTAACCTGTCAACTCTTCGGGGAGCTAGGCTCACCTTCCCCTCATTACTCACTCATCCATTGCCAGCCCCTCTTCCCCATATAGACACAACACAACTTCAGCAAACCAAAAAGAAAAGAAAAGAAAATGGGAAAAAAGGAGGAAGAGAGATCCGAGTGAGGGAGCCAGAGCCACGGAAGCAGAAGGAAGGGAGGGGGAGGCTCTGCCGCGATGCCAGCTTGCCGCGCACTGTCATCGCCCGTGAAGCCGAAGGGGTCGTCGCCATCACAGAGAAGAGGAAGAGAGAAAGAGTAGTACGCGAGAGTGCGAAGACGCCAGGCAGAAGGAGAATGCAGCGGCCAGAGAGGGAGGCAGCGCTGCTACTGTCGCGCACCACCGCCTTCGCCGTCACTAGGGTTACCGCCGCCGCCAAACCCTAGCCATCACTGTCACCACTGCTGCTGCTGTCGAGTTAGAGCTGTCATAGACATAGTAGTTTCTATGTCTAGTCTTCCTTTTTTTTTTTCGATTGTTGGAGTTATTGTGAATTGGGGCCACTAACGGGGTGTTGTTACTGCTAGAACCAACACAGAGAATTGCTGGGAATTGTTGCTGCCCTGTTCCCGTTTCAATTAGGTTCAATATCCACTGTTCTGGGTTAGCTTTTTCCCTTATTTTTGCTCCAATTACACACCCTATTTTGCCAATATCTTATTAATCTGCTTGTTCTTGTTTTAATTTAACTTTGGCCTGTGCTCTATTTTAAATTTCCATAGCTGTGTCTGCTTTTGATTCAATTGAATTCGAAATCTTTGTTGCATAGCAACCACGATCACTGTTGTGGGAGCTAACGCCGCTGCTATCTTGATTGAAACTGTTGCGTAGCTAGTAGTGGTCCAGCCAACTGCCTCGTCGTAATACTGCCTCTGGTTTCTTTTAATTGCGACATTGAGGTATGGATTTTATTTTAAAATTAATCGTTTTAATTTATGAATACCATTGAAGTTTAGTGAATAAGTGCAAATAATTTATAAATGTCTCATGTGACTAGTTTTGTTGCCGTAAGTGGTTAATCGATGAAATTGAATTGCGACCGGTTGAATTGAGGCTGTGACTGATGTTATTTTTCTGATTTTGATAGGATTGTTTAAAATTCTAATTTATGTGATTATACTGAATTGGTTGGTTGTGGCTGTATTCTGATTATTGAGAATAAGTGTTTGCTGTTAATTTTAGTTATTTGATGTAACAGAGTGGCTGTGGAACTGACTTGCGACTGGTTGGTTTTGGTTTTAATGATTGTTGATGTTGATTTATGAATAATTAGAATCAAGTCTGAGAACTGCTAAAAGATTGAAGTTTAATTATTGAATTTTTTTCTTGAAAGCTGACTTTTAAAACAAAATAGTAACTTTGTTAAAGATTAAATGATTTTAAAAAAAACTAGAACTATGGAAGGCTGATTTCTGGGATTACTAGTTGATTGAGTTGAATTTTGGAAAGGATTCTATGATATGCGGAAAGTAATTATGAATTGATGAGATTGGAGTTGGATTGATGGATTACATGGGAATTGTGGAGTATGATTGATTTGTTAAATTGTGAATGTCTGATTGATTGAGAAACGTCTGTTTGATAATTCTTGAGAAAGAGGGAACCTATAAGGGTGGTTAAGCCTGAGTTTTAGGCGAAGTGCTGCTGAAATTTTTATAAAATTTGGGACTTTATTTGAAATGCTATTTTAAAAGATTTGGTTTTGGAAAGTTAAATTATTTGAGATTTATTTAGTTGGGAAAAGATTTATTCTATTTAAAATTCGATTTATTAAGAAAAGTATAATGTTTTAAATTCTATCTTTTGAGAAGGGAGTTTTTTTTAAGTAATAATTTGAGTTCAGTTTATTAAGGAAAGGAATTTTTATTAAACGATAAAGAAGTTTGGCTGTCTAGAAACTTGAGGCAATGATAAGTGAATAATAAATAAGGTGATGCAGAGGTATGTATAGTTAAGCAGTGATGCGGAGGTACGTTTAATAATATTGGGATGCAAATGTATGAGTATGTAATCAGTGATGTGGAGGTAAAATGAAAAGAAAGAAAATGAAAAGTTATGAGTGAAATAAATAATTGAAATAGATTATGATTCATGAAAATGAAATGTGAACGGGCCTTGTGCCAAATTGCTAATGCAAAAGTGCCTGCCTAACTGATAGCCTAAAATTGCTAATCTAGGAATGTTTGCCTAATTGATAGCCTGTCTCTTACCGTGATGCCAAGATATCCTAATTGACATGGGTTCGCCTATGATGATGATTGTGCCTAATTGACACGGTAAAGAGACCATATTTGAGGTTCGCCCCGAGTAACGTCGGGTTGCGGGTAGACAACCGAGGCATGAGCTCATGGCTCTGCGCTAGGAACAGGCATGCATCATAATGTTTGCGCATATGCATTTGGTTGTGTTTGATTGTATTACTTCTTTGTAATTGTGCTGTGTGTCTTATTGTGACTTGTTTGTGTGTTAGATTGAGTCCCTTAGTTGTGCTATTGATTTGTGAATGTATCGAGGTGATTAATAACTGTTGTTATGACTAAGAATTAATTAGGTGGCTAAGAGATAGTTGGTACGACAAGTTTTGTGACTAAAATCTGTTGAGTTTAGAAATTTAAAAATAAGTAATTAATTATCTAAAGTAAAATTAAAAAGTATTTTCAAAGGTTTGATGAAAATAGTTTTATTAAGTAAAGTTAATTACTTGCATCTTAATCATTACTTTTACGGCATTCCCATTTCCTATTGAGAACGTGTGGTTTGTTCTCACCCCAAAATCTTCCACCCTTTCAGTCACACAGGTTTGAAGACTCAGTTTGAAACTGCGGGCGATTATTAGTCTTATTTGAGTTAAGTTTATGTGTTGAGTTGCTTTCATAGAATTCCCCCGCCTTTGTTATTTAAGATTTTATTTTATACAGAGGGATAGGAATTATATCTGAGTCTCATTTGAATTCTTTTGTATAATATTTATCATTATTAATAATTATGTGATTATTACTACTTGTGTTCCTTGATGAATGATTTTGATTAATGAGAAACAAAATTTTTTGGCATTTTCTTAAAACTGAAATGAGATATCGAACTAAAAGCTCAATATTAAATAGTAAATAAGGAAAGTAGATTAGTAATGCCTTATCTTTAGTACGATCATGACGTGCTAAAAGTTAGGGTGTTACAGAGATAAAAGAAACTTATGATGAGAAGATGAAAGAGAAGAAAAAGACATAACTGAAGATAGAGGATAACGACACTTTGAGGGAGAGAGATTTGTGGAGGTAAGAGAGAAACTACACAAGTAATAAGAGATATACCGGAGGTCGATGAGGTCGGTCGGAATGATGAGGACGGGATTGCTCGGGTGACCTGAGATGAAGACGTGATGAGGAGGTTGTATGACTTGAAATAAATTCAGGAGTTGGTCAGGACATGGCAGTGAAGAAGAAAGAGGGGTTGTTGGAGAAGAGAATGAATTTGATGGAAGTGGGTCAATGGGTATGGGTGAGGGTCCAACTGGAAGACTAACTGAATCTTGTTTTTGAGAAGGCGTGTTTGGCAATGTTGGGTTGGGTGTATGAAATTGGACATTTTTTATGACTAAGGGTAAGATAATTTCATAAAAAATCACATTTCTAGAAATTTCAATTCTTTTTTCTTCTAAAACAAACAATATATCCTTTAAAACTATGTTGAAAACCAACAAACACAACCTTTTTTACTCTTGGAACAAATTTTGATCTGTTTGCCATTAGGGTAGAAACATAGCATAAGCATCCAAAAACTTTAAGGTCATGATAATTTGGTGGATGATTAAATAAAATTTCAAATGGTGTTTTAAAATCAATTGCGGATGATGGAACTCTGTTAAGTAAATAAACAGCATGTTTAACAGTATAAGACCAAAAAGATGATGGTAAATTAGACTGAAACATAAGGGCATGAGCTATATTTAAAATATGTTGATGCTTACGTTCTACCCTTCCATTTTTTTGAGGAGTTTCAACACAACTACATTGATGAATAATGCCCTTTGAGGCATAAAAATAATGTAAAATAAATTTTGGTCCATTATCGGAACGAATAGGTTTGACTTCAGAATTGAATTGTGTTTCAACTAAAGTAATAAAATTTTTTACATGTTTTTGCACTTCTCTTTTTGATTTTAATAAGATAACTCATGTAAAGCGACTAAAATCATCAACAATAGTAAAAAAAATTTATGATTATGAATAGAATTTTGTCGAAACGGACCCCAAATATCAAAATATAATAAATCAGAACTTGCATTGGCTTTGTTAAAACTTTGAGAAAAAGAAAGTTTTTTTTCCTCTTTGAAAGATGACAAACGTCATAAACCTCATCATGATGCATAAAGATAAAAGGAAAATATTTATGTAAATGATTAAGTCTTTGTCCAGAAAGGTGTTCTAAACGAAAATGCCATATATTTGAAGGTATAATAAGTGGGGACAGGATGGAATTTATGGAATGTGTAGCGGATGAATTTTTACCAAAATTGGGTTCAAGGAGATATAATCCCTCTCTCATTCTACCCAAATCAATCGTCCCCAAATTGTTGCTCTTTAGAGTGCAAGAAGAAGATGAAAAAGTGAGTTCACATTTGAGTGCTGAAGTAATTTTTGAGATGGAGATAATATTAAAGTTGAAATGAGGTAAATAAAGAACATCATGAAGAACCAAGGATGAAAACCCTAGAAAACCCTAAATGGGGATAATATTAAAGTTGAAAATTAAACAATGCCTTTATAAGAAACAGTAATTTGAGAACCATTTGGTAAATGAACAATAATAGGAGAAATTTGTGTGTAAGAAAGGAACTAAGAAAAATTTGATGCAATGTGATCTGTGGCACCAGAATCAATGATTCAAGTATTCAGGAATGAATCTCGATTTGAAAAATTGTTAACAATAGAAAAAGTACGAAAAGAACAAAGATAATGAGTAGTTGGACTTGACAAAAGTCCAAATTGATTTGAATGACGAGTTTCTTTATTGGAAGAAAGTGCCATGAAAGAAGAGTGATGGGCTGGCGAGAGGTCCAAAAGAGGCTCCTGATGAAGTTGATGGTTTGTCCTTTCTCCTTGACCTATGACAGAATAGGAAATTAGCTCATCAATTCGAAGAAGATCTGAATTAGTTGGTTTATCCATGGATGTCAGCAGAGCTCAAGAGGAGCTCTGATACCATAATAAAATTGTGAAAGAATAGAAAAAAAAAAGAAAAGATGAAATTTTTATTGATTGTCGAATGATTGAATTATGAAGGTAAAACTAAATGTATATAGAGCATTGCCTACGAAAGATAAAAGTAAAGATAAGATAAGATAAAAAGATAACATAAAGATAAGATAAGACAAAAATTTTAACTGAATTTATGTATTTTGTTGAGCTGAATTTGTGGGCCGTGAGACTTCTTTATTGTTGTCATGGGCTAAGGTGGAAGAATGGTTTAATAGATGCGCCGTTTTTTATGAACCATTAGATTTTATTAAATGAAAATCAAAAGAATTTATAAAACGAGGAGTATTGATACATTTTATAAAGAAATGTTTTTCGTCCCTAACCTTTTTTTGCTTACAAAATCGTCCCTATGGTTTAACTTAGTTTTAAAATCGTCCTTTTTACCAAATTTTTTATTTTTATTACCAAATTACTCCTAATTAAAAAAATATAAAAGAAAAAAAATGAGACGGGGGAACTAGGGGAAGGGAATCACGCTTGGTGGGGGTAGGAAGGGGTTCTAGGGAAGAAGAGGGGGAAGGGAAGGTGGGGAAGTACCGCTGCTCCTCACTGCTGCTGTTACTCCTTGCCGTCGCCGTCGCACATCATCGTTTGGTCCTTGCCGCTGGATCTCAATACCAGATCTCGCTGCCGGATCTCACTAACACTAACGGCAAGAGAGGAGAGAAAATAGGGAGAGAGAAAGAGAAGCGGAGAGGAATAGAAGAGAGGAACGGAGGTGCTGAGGAAGACTGCGTCCAGCTTGCCATGCCTTGCCATCGTCCTCATCGCGAACCGCCGTCGTCGGTCGCCATCAAGCCATGCCCCGCCGCCGCCGCTGAAGTGAGGTCATGTTGACGCCAATAGATCCGCGACGTTGGATGGACGACGATGCTCCTCGCCAGACGCCAACAGATCCATTGGTGTTTCATTGTTGTTGCTTCTATTTCTGCTTTCTATTTTTGCTTCTACTTTCTGCTTCTGCTTCTGTTTTTGCTTCTACTTGTGCTTCTACTTCTGTTGTTGCTGTGATTTCATTATCCATTATCGTTGTTATTCTTCTGGTTCTGTCTATTGTTGTTTTATTGTTGTTGATTTTGGTTTTGCTTCTGGTTCTGCTTTTGTTGTTGCTGTAATTTTATTATCTATTGTTGTTGTTGATTCTGCTTCTACTTTTTGCTTCTTCTTCTATTTTTATTTCTACTTTTGCTTTTGTTGTTGCTGTGATTCCATTATTCATTGTTATTGTTGTTGATTCTGTTTCTGTTTCTGCTTCTGCCTCTACTTCTGCCTCTGCTTCTAGTTGATTTTTGAGAAGAAGGAAAGGGTATTTTAGTCTGAAAAACGAGTTTAAAACCAAGTTAAACCTTAGAGACGATTTTGTAAGTAAAAATAGGTTGGGGACGAAAAAACTTTTCAGCCCCTACCTTAGGGACCAAAATCGTACTTAACCCTTAAAAACATGTTCACCTAATTTTTTTTCATTTGTTATAAATGAGATCTAACAGAGACATAAAATTATTGCACACAGATCTGTGAAAATCATAATTAGTATATATATAATTTCTAACCGT
>NC_029791.2:59575864-59619366 GCF_000816755.2 Arachis ipaensis
AGTGCTGGTGGTGCCAAACTGCCAATTATTACAAGAATATGAAATAAAGAGAGTAGAGTAGACTACTAGCAAAAACACGGGAACTACCAACGGAAAGATACCCACGAACGAGAAAGAGTGGCAAATCTCTGTGATCGTAGTAACCACTTGCAATGTTTTGCATCTCCGTGGCCAAATTTTCCAGAGCTTTCCGACAGTTTTGTTTGTTTGTGGCCAACTTGACATGAGTTCTCTCAATTACCACAGATTCAATGATCGCTGTAGCGAAATAGAACGATTTCCATTCCTAAATTTTGCGCTTAATTTGGTTTTTCACTCTGTTCCTTTCCAAATATTTTTATGTAGTTTATACTTTTCCCAAATTTAAACCCTAACCTAAGGTAAATTCAATTTATCAGGGTGCATACTTCTCCCTCTTTTCCAGTGCTACCACTGAAAAAATTAATAAGGTAAGCTAATGGTTTGATTTTAGATGTTGTTGATGATGTGCAATTTTCTCACTTCGTATGATTCTTAAATTCTATTATATCTCTGAATCTTGTTTTTTTTCTTATTACTAATTCTGCCCTAATTTTGTTAATTTTTTCTTCTTGATTTAACAATAGTTTTTTAGTGTCATTGTGTTGTTTATTACTTGTATAAAAATTAGATTGTAATTGTAACGTAACCAAATAGACCAAATCATATACATACAATTTCACTATTTATATTTTTTAGTTGTCATATTTTCTGTCCGTGTTCTTTCTGACCAAATGCAGTTTCAGTGCCTAATTCCATAATATGCATTAATTTAGAGACTTTGGTGATGGAATAAAATGAATCAATTGAGAATGAATGTTAAAATTATAAAAAGAGTACAAAAAATACAAAAAGAGTACATGTTTATCTTTAATAGAATAGCTCTAACTAATTCTGGAAAGTAGAAAATAATAACTATGATTAATTGGAATAATAACTAATTTAATTATTCACTATTAATTAAATTCATATGAGTCTAATAGTTGGAAGTAATATATTTATATACATTTTGCACGTGTCCTCTGCTTTTAATCCATTACACCCTGGTGTTAAAGGTTTTGTAGATCAACCTATTCTTCCCTTCTCAAGCAAGCTATTTTCGAAGTAAGCTACACATTGTGCTTATTTAAAATACGTCTCATAAGTCTTGAGAAACCAATCTATAATTCAGTTCGTCAAAAGTTCATGGTCAAGTTTCAATTCTATTTTGAATTTTAGCTTTAACTCTTATATGCATGTTAATTCGCATGTTGATATACCAGTATCTTGTCTCCCAGTAGATGGAAGGTATTCAATATTATTCTACATTTTAATTTTTCACATTAGTTTACTGAGATATTTATATTATTTTTGATTTATCTGTAGTCATGTCTCTGATTTTAACCTAGTTAGAGTTTATGAAAATGTTCGGATACGCCCTGGAAAATCCAAATGGAAGATTGTTAAGATCTAAAGTTGTCACTTGTTACTCTTCCAAGTACCAATGTCCTAAAAAGATTGAGTAATCATATAGCTATTGATTTAACCGTTACAATTCTGATGTATTAACTCGGCATTATACATCATAACTCGGCAATTTGCGTTATAACTCGGCGGTTACACGTTACAGCCAGGTTCAACGGACTACTAAAGAACGGAAGATTGATGGTTTAAAAGTTATAGTAAACTTTCATTGCAAGTATAGTTACTAAACCAAGCAATCAACCTTTCTTACAAACGTTTTGGTTGTCACAAGTAACAAACCCCTAAATAAATTGATAACCGAAGTATTTAAACCTCGGGTCGTCTTCTCAAGGAATTGCAGGGAGGTATGTTCTTATTATTAGTTATGAGTCTTGTAAATTAGGGGTTTTGAAAGTAAGGGAGCAGTATGTTAAATGATAAGAAGAATAAAATAAATAAATAACTATAAAATAAACTCTTAGTAAGTTATGAGGATTGGAAGTCCTATCCTAGTTATCCTTATCAATTGTGATGAGAATTGGATTTTTCTCCCACTTTGTTAACCTCTAACTATGAAGGTAAGTTAAGCGGATGAATTAATTTTTGAATCCTCAAGTCCTAGTCTTTCCTTGGGGAAGGGCTAGAGTTATTGGATCTCGAATTAATTCTTGAAGAATTCCAATTTTCAATCAACAAGGAGTTTGATAACTCAAGTGTCTCCAATTTATCAATTCATCAATTAAAACCAAGAATATAAAAAGCTAAACAAAAATCATAAATCTGAAATACCTCAAATTGCATTAATAAAAGAAATCAAATCTAACATGGAAGTTCATAAATTAAATTAGAAAAATAAATAAAAGGAACATTGAACCTGTGATTGCAAAAGATGAAATAATCATAAACTGAAAAGAATCCTAATTCTAAATCCTAAGAGAGAGGAGAGAACCTCTCTCTCTAAAAACTACATCTAATCCTAAAATTGTGAATTTGAAAGCTTATTATGAATGGATGCATTCTCCCACTTTATAGCCTCTAATCTGTGTGTTCTGGGCTGAAAACTGGGTTAAAAACAGCCCAAAAATCGCTCCCAGCAATTTCTGGTACGTTCAGGTTGCGGCAAAGCGACGCGGAGGCGTCGTCCACGCGTTAGCGTGGATTGAAGTTCGCAGATGCGACTCGGGCGCGTCATTCACGCGTTCGCGTCACCTAACTTCAGAGAAGCTATAACAAATTACATATCGTTGCGAAGCCTCGGATGTTAGCTTTCCAACGCAACTAGAACTGCATCGTTTGGACCTCTGTAGCTCAAGTTATGGTCATTTGAGTGCCAGGAGGTCAGGCTGGACAGCTTTAGCAGTTCCTTCAGTTTCCTGTATTCCTTCCACTTTTGCATACTTCCTTTCCATCCTCTGAGCCATTCTTGCCCCGTAATCTCTAAAATCACTTAGCACACATATCAAGGCATCTAATGGTAATAAGAGAGGATTAAACATAGGGAACTTAAGGCCAAAGAAGCATGTTTTCAATCAAAGCACATATTTAGGAAGGTAAATGTAAAACCATGCAAATAGTTTGAATAAGTGGGTAAAGAGTTGATAAAACCACTCAATTGAGCACAAGATAAACTATGAAATAGTGGTTTATCAACTACCTCCTGGAATCAAAACGTCCGATCAAGCGTTATCGCCTAGTAAAAACTAATAAGTACTTTTCAATTCAGACGATCAACGACAATGTAACCGACCTTTTATACTCAATCTATAAAGGTATGATATCTTGTCCTGAATAGCGATAGACTGAATTCAAAATACTAACTTAAGCATCGAAGTGTCTTTGCAGGTACACTTCTCCATCTTTGCTTGCTTTCTTCACCAGTGCGCTATAAGCTCGGATTTCCAGAACTCACAAGTTCGGTGTTGAAAGCTATAGTTCAGCATCATCAGTAGGAGTCGAGTTCCCCTCAAGGTATCCATACAAGAATAATGGCGCCCACCGTGGGGCCGAGAATATAATTCCTTTCTTATTTCATCATCCTCGACATTTTCACCTCTAGCCATGGCTGAGCAACTTCCACCAACACCATATGAACTTCTTCGAATGGTAACCGAGTTACAATAAGCCAACCAGCGCATGGCGAAAAAAAACCAAAGAATGGCAAATCAGATTGCTAACCTAAATAATGTTCGGATTGAAAATAATGACGGACGTCAAGAACGAACCGAAGAAGCTGAGCATCAGTCTGACCCATCGTATGTCTCCGAAATTGCTCAGAATGAAGAAGTTCGGAACAAAGTAATTCGGATTGAAGGAGCCCAGCCCATGCATAATGAAGAAGCTCGGCTAGAAAATGAAGATGCCGAGCCAGATAACTCTCCTGAGCCATTCACGGCCGGGGTGATGAACTTCGTGCTGCCCAGAAGGTTTACCCTACCAACCACCTTAACCCCATACGACGGGTTAGGTGATCCAAATAAGTACATCAAAAAGTTCACCTCCATAATGATAGTAAATGGTGCATTCGATAAAGTTTTATGTCGTTGTTTTTCATCTTATTTAGATGGTCCTGCACTTGATTGGTTTTGTTCTTTGCCTGCAGATTCTATCTCTCGTTTTCGAGACCTGTCAAAACTGTTCGAGGAGCATTTTGCTGGATCAGCCATCTACCTGCATGATTCTGATTACTTGAAATAATCAAACAAGGCCAGCATGAAAGCCTAAGAGATTATATGACGTGCTTTACAAAGGTGGCTATGAGTATCCCAAATCTCCACCCTGAAGTGGAATTGCACGCCATCAAAAGCAGACTCCGACTAGGAAAATTCCAGGAAGCTATTACTGTGGCCAAACCTAAAACTATGGCCGAGTTTCGTGAAAAGGCAAAATGGCAGATTGACATTGAAGAACTTCGACATGCTCGGAAAATAGAAAGACCCCAATACAAAGAAGACGATAAAGCACAGGATAACAAGAAAACTTTCAAACCAACTCCTCGTTATGAATCATATACTCAGTACAATACCAAGCGCGATAACATTATTAAGGAGATCCTCAATTCCAAATTAATCAAACCTCCGTGGAAGACTGGAAATTATCCAGACTCAAGGGGTGCAGACAAATTGAAATAATGTACTTTCCACCAGAAGCACAGACACACCACCGACGAATGTATCATCGCCAAGGACCTTTTAGAGCGACTATCTCGGGAAAGCCATCTCGACAAATACATCGGTGGGTAATGAGCGGATAATTTATACGCTTTTTGACATCGTTTTTAGGTAGTTTTTAGTATGATTTAGTTAGTTTTTACTATGTTTTTATTAGTTTTTAAGCAAAATTCACATTTTTGGACTTTACTATGAGTTTGTGTATTTTTTTATGATTTCAGGTATTTTCTGGCTGAAATTGAGAGACCTGAGCAAAAATCTGATTCAGAGGCTGAAAAAGGACTACAGATGCTGTTGGATTCTGACCTCCCTTCACTCGAAATGGATTTTCTGGAGCTACAGAAACCCAATTGGCGCTCTCTTAATTGAGTTGGAAAGTAGACATCCAGGGCTTTCCAGCAATATATAATAGTTCATACTTTGCTTGAGTTTTGACGACGCAAACTGGCGTTCAAACACCAACTTCCTGCCCTATTCTGAAGTTAAACGCCAGAAACAGGTTACAAACCAGAGTTAAACGCCACAAACAGGCTGCAACCTGGCGTTTAACTCCAAGAGAAGTCTCTACACGTGTAAAGCTCAATGCTCAGCCCAAGCACACACCAAGTGGGCACCGGAAGTGGATTTCTACATCATTTACTTATCTCTGTAAACCCTAGTAACTAGTTTAGTATAAATAGGACTTTTTACTATTATATTAGAGGTCTTGGTCATTCTGGTTCCCCCTCTGGGGCCGAAGGCAATGAACATCATTATCACTTATGTATTTTCAATGGTGGAGTTTCTACACCCTATAGATTAAGGTGTGGAGCTCCGCTGTTCCTCATGAATTAATGCAAAATACTATTGTTTTTCTATTCAATTCAAGCTTATTCTTATTCTAAGATACTCACTCGTACTTCAACCTGATGAATGTGATGATCCGTGACACTCATCATCATTCTCACCTATGAACGCGTGCCTGACAACCACTTCCGTTCTATCTGCAATAGGTCGAGTGTTTATCTCTTAGCCTCCATTCCGAAAGATCTGAGTCTTCGTGGTATAAGCTTGAATTATTGGTGGCCATTCCTGAGATCCGGAAAGTCTAAACCTTATCTGTGGTATTCCGAGTAGGATCTGGGAAGGGATGACTGTGATAGCTTCAAACTCGCGACTGTGGGGCGCAGTGACAGTGCGCAAAAGGATCATTTGATCTTATTCCGACACGATCGAGAACCAACAGCTGATTAGCCGTGCGGTGACAGTGCATTTGGACCATTTTCACTGAGAGGACGGGAGGTAGCCATTGACAACAGTGATACCCAACATACAGCTTGCCATGGAAAGAAGTATGAATGATTGAATGAAGACAGTAGGAAAGCAGAGATTCAGAAGCAACAAGCATCTCCATACGGTTATCTGAAATTCTCACCAATGAATTACATAAGTATTTCTATCTTATTTTATATTTTATTTATATTTTAATTATCTTAAATCCCATAACCATTTGAATCCGCCTGACTGAGATTTACAAGATGACCATAGCTTGCTTCAAGCCGACAATCTCCGTGGGATCGACCCTTACTCACGTAAGGTTTATTACTTGGACGACCCAGTGCACTTGCTGGTTAGTTGTGCGGAGTTGTGACAAAGAGTTGAGATTACATTCGTGCGTACCAAGTTGTTGGCGCCGTTTTAGAGATCACAATTTCGTGCACCAAGTTTTTGGCGCCATTGCCGGGGATTGTTCGAGTTTGGACAACTGACGGTTCATCTTGTTACTCAGATTAGGTAATTTTATTTTAATTTTAAGCTTTTCATTTTTATTCTCGAAAAATTTTTTTCAAAAAAAACAAATAAATTATTCTATGACTTCAAAATTTTAAGAATGGATTCTAGAGTTTCAGATGATACTTTTATCATCACATGAGCTAGTTGATTCCCATCAATTTGGCTGTTGTATGTAATGTCCTGCTAAAGCTTGGCTAGCCATGTCTAATCTTTTTAGACTGAAGCTTTAGACTAACATTGCATGATTCCTGGAATTTGTATTAAAAGTTTTTGAATTTCTTTATTTTCTTTTTCAAAATAATTTTCGAAAAATCCAAAAAAATTTATAAAATCATAAAACCAAAAATAATTTTGTGTTTCTTGTTTGAGTCTAGTGTCAATTTGTAAGTTTGGTGTCAATTGCATTTTTTTATTTTCATTAAAATTTTCGAAAACTCATGCATGGTGTTCTTCATGATCTTCAAGTTGTTCTTGATGATCTTCTTTGTTTGATCTTTGCTTTTTTATGTTTTGTGTCTTTTCTTGTTTTTTATATGCATTTTCAATTTGTTAGTGTCTAAAGTTTGAAAATTTCTAAGTTTGGTGTCTTGCATGTTTTTCTTTTCTTAAAAATTTTCAAAAATAAGTCTTGATGTTCATCTTGATCTTCAAAGTGTTCTTGGTGTTCATCTTGACATTCAAAGTGTTCTTGCATACATTAGTTGTTTTGATTCATAATTTTTATGTTTTGTTTCAATTTGGTGTTTTTCTCTCTCTTTACGAAAAATCCAAAAATAAAAAATATATCTTTCCTTGTTTTACTCATAAATTTCAATTTCAAAATTCTATCTTTTCAAATCTTTTTCAAAAATCAAATCTTTTTCATTTATTTTAACATATTTTCGAATTTTTTTATTGATTTTCAAAATCTTTTTCTTATTCTTACTTCATATTTTCGAAAATCTCACTAACATTTAATATTTTAATTAAAAAATTTTTCAAGTTGTTACTTGCCTATTAAGAAAGGTTCAATCTTTGAATTTTAAAATCATATCTTTTAATTTCTTGTTAGTCAAGTAATCAACTTTAATTTCAAAAATAAAATCTTTTTAAATTTCTTTGTCAAATCTTTTTCAAAATAAATTTCAATAATGTCTTTTTCAAAACTTAATTTCAAAATCTTTCCTAACCTCTTATCTTTTCAAAATTGATTTTCAAATCATTTTCAATTAACTACTTAACTTTTTGTTTTATTTTTAAAAATTCTTATCTTTTTCAAAACCATCTAACTACTTTTCTCTCTCTAATTTTCGAAAACTCCTCACCACTTTTTCAAAATTCATTTTAATTAACTAATTATTTTAAATTTTAAATTTTAATTTAATTTTATTTTTCTTTTTAATTTTCGAATTCTAACTAATAATTAAAATAAAAACAAAAATATTTTCCTTTTACTCTTTTTAAATTCGAAATTCTCCATCTCTCATCTCTTTCTATTTATTTATTTATTTATTTACTAACACTCCTCTTCTACTCATAATTCGAACCCCCTCTTCTTCAATGTGTTCGAATTTTTCTCTTCTCCTTCTTTTATTCTTCTCTTCTTCTACTCACATAAAGGAATCTCTATATTGTGACATAGAAGATTGCTCTTCTTTTCTGTTCTCTTCTTTTTTATATGAGCAGGAACAGGGATAAAGACATTCTTATTGAAGCTGATCCTGAACCTGAAAGGACTCTTAAGAGGAAACTAAGAGAAGCTAAAGCACAATCCTCTGGAGAGGACCTGACAGAAATTTTCGAAAAAGAAAGAGACATGGCAGAACCCAACAACAATGGTGGAGATGCAAAGAAGATGCTTGGTAACTTTATTGCACCCTCTTTTGACTTCTGTGGAAGGAGCATCTCTATTCCTGCAATTGGAGCAAACAACTTTGAGCTTAAGCCTCAATTAGTTTCTCTAATGCAGCAGAATTGCAAGTATCTTGGACTTCCTTTGGAAGATCCTCATCAGTTTTTAGCTGAGTTCTTACAAATCTGTGACACTGTTAAGACTCATGGGGTTGACCCTGAGATCTACAAACTTATGCTTTTCCCTTTTGCTGTAAGAGACAGAGCTAGGACATGGTTGGACTCACAACCTAAGGACAGCCTAAACTCTTGGGAAAAGCTGGTTAATGCCTACTTGGCAAAGTTCTTTCCACCTCAAAAATTGAGTAAGCTTAGAGTGGAAGTCCAAACCTTCAGACAGAAGGAAGGCGAATCCCTCTATGAAGCTTGAGAAAGATACAAGCAATTTCTTAGAAGATATCCTTCTGGTATGCTTTCAGAATGGAGCATCATATGCATATTCTATGATGGTCTGTCTGAACTGTCCAAGATGTCATTGGACAACTCTGCAGGTGGATCTCTTCATCTGAAGAAGACGCCTGAAGAAGCTCAGGAACTAATTGAAATGGTTGCAAATAACCAATTCATGTATACTTCTGAAAGAAATCCTGTGAATAATGGGACAACTCAGAAGAAAGGAGTTCTTGAAATTGATACTCTGAATGCCATATTGGCTCAGAACAAAATATTGACTCAGAAAGTCAATATGATTTCTCAGAGTCTGAATGGATTGTAAGCTGCATCCAACAGTACTAAAGAAGCATCTTCTGAAGAAGAAGCTTATGATCCTGAGAACCCTGCAATGGCAGAGGTGAACTACATGGGAGAACCCTATGGAAATACCTATAATCCTTCATGGAGAAATCATCCAAATTTCTCATGGAAGGACCAACAATAGCCTCAACAAGGCTTCAGCAAAAATGGTGTAAGAAATAGGTTTAGCAATAGCAAGCCTTTTCCATCATCTTCTCAGCAACAGACAGAGAATTCTGAACAGAGCCATTTTGGCCTGGCAACCATAGTCTCTGATCTATCTAAGACCACACTAAGTTTCATGAATGAAACAAGGTTCTCCATTAGAAATTTGGAGGCACAGGTGGGTCAGCTGAGTAAGAAGATTACTAAAATTCCTCCCAGTACTCTCCCAAGCAATACAGAAGAAAATCCCAAGAGAGAGTGCAAGGCCATAACCATGACCAACATGGCCAAACCTGGAGAGAGTGAGAAGGACATGAGTCCCAGTGAGAAAATCCTTCTGCGATGTCCTCTAGACAGAAAAGAGTTTCCCTTTGAGGAACCAAAGGAATCTGAGGCTCATACAGAGACCATAGAGATTCCATTGAACTTCGTTCTGCCATTCATGAGCTCTGATGAATATTCTTCCTCTGAAGAGGATGAAGACATCACTGAAGAGCAAGTTGCTAAATATCTAGGAGCAATCATGAAGCTGAATGCCAAGTTATTTGGTACTAAGACTAGGGAGGATGAACCCCCCTTGTTCACTAATGAACTAAATGCATTAATGAGGCAGATATTACCTCAGAAGAAACTGGATCCCGGAAAATTCTTTATACCTTATACCATAGGCACCATGACCTTTGAGAAGGCTCTGTGTGACCTGGGGTCAGGGATAAACCTCATGCCCCTCTCTGTAATGGAGAAACTGGGAATCTTTGAGGTACAAACTGCAAGAATCTCACTAGAGATGGTAGACAAATCAATGAAATAGGCTTATGGACTAGTAGAGGACGTGCTAGTGAAGGTTGAAGGCCTTTACATCCCTGCTGCTTTCATAATCCTAGACACTGGAAAGGATGAGGATGAATCCATCATCCTTGGCAGACCCTTCCTAGCCACATCAAAAGCTGTGATTGATGCTGATAGAGGAGAGTTGGTCCTTCAGTTGAATGAGGACTACCTTGTATTCAAGACTCAAGGTTCTCCTTCTGTAACCATGGAGAGGAAGCATGAAAAAGTTCTCTCAATACAGAGTCAAACAAAACCCCCACATTCAAACTCCAAGTTTGGTGTTGGGAGGCCTCAACCAAACTCTAAGTTTGGTGTTGAGAGGCCCCAACCCTGCTCTGATTATCTGTGAGGCTCCATGAGAGCTCACTGTCAAGCTATTGACATTAAAGAAGCGCTTATTGGGAGGCAACCCAATGTTATTTAATTATATCTATTTATTTTCCATTGTTATTTTATGTTTTCTGTAGGTTGATGATCATGTGAAGCCATAAAAATAACTGAAAAATAAAAAAATAGAATGAAAAATAGCATTAAAAATAGCACACCCTGGAGGATAAGCTTACTGGTGTTTAAACGCCAGTAAGAAGCATCAGACTGGCGTTTAACGCCAGAAAGAAGCATCAAGCTGGCGTTAAACGCCAGAAATAGGCTACAACTTGGCGTTTAATGCCAGAAACAGGCACCAGACTAGCGTTTAACGCCAAAACAGAGCACAAAGTTGGTGTTAAACGCCAAGAAAGCGAGAAAAGCTGGCGTTTAACGCCAGAAACAAGCAGCAGTCTGGTGTTAAACGCCAGGATTGCACTCTAAGGGCATTTTTGCACGCCTCAATGGAGCAGGGATGCTAAGTCCTTGACCCCTCAGGATCTGTGGACCCCACAGGATCCCTACCAACCTCAACTCACTCTCTCTTCTTCACACCTTTTCATAACACTTTTTCCCAAATACCCTTCACCAATCACCTCTATATTTCTTCCCAAATACCCTTCACTAATCACCTCATTCACTTTTCCCCAAAACACTACCTACCTTCAAATTCAAAACTCTTTTTCCCTCCCAAACCCAACCTAATACACGAAACCTTACCCTTCCCCCACTTCTATATATACCCCTCATCACTCCTTCAATATCACACATCACAAACACCTTATACCCCCTTGGCCGAATTCACCCTTTCCCTCTATCTCCTCCATTTTCTTCTTCTTCTACTACTTTCTTTCTTCTTTACTCGAGGACGAGCAAACCTTTTAAGTTTGGTGTGGTAAAAGTATTGCTTTTTGTTTTTCTATAACCATTTATGGCACCTAAGGCTGGAGAAACCTCTAGAAAGAGGAAAGGGAAGGCAAAAGCTTCCACCTTCGAGTCATGGGAGATGGAGTAAACAAGAGAGCCCACTCATGGACCTCAACAAGAGCATGAGGAAATTCCTCATCATGAAATTCCTGAGATGCCTCAAGGGATGTACTTTCCTCTACAAAACTATTGGGAGCAAATCAACACCTCCTTAGGAGAATTGAGTTCCAACATGGGACAACTAAGGGTGGAGCACCAAGAGCACTCCATCATTCTCCATGAAATTAGAGAAGACCAAAGAGCCATGAGGGAGGAGCAACAAAGGCAAGGAAGAGACATTGAGGAGCTCAAGCACTCCATAAGATCTTCAAGAGGAAGAACTAGCCGCCATCACTAAGGTGGACCCGTTCTTTAATTTCCTTGCTCTTTATTTTCTGTTTTTCATTTACTATGCTTTATGTTTGTGCCTTTATTACATGATCAATAGTATCTAGTGTGTATGTCTTAAAGCTATGAATGTCCTATGAATCCATCACCTTTCTTAAATGAAAAATGTTTTAACCACAAAAGAACAAGAAGTACATGATTTCAAATTCATCCTTGAAATTAGTTTAATTATTTTAATGTGGTGACAATACTTTTTGTTTTCTGAATGAATGCTTGAACAGTGCATATGTCTTTTGAATTTGTTGTTTATGAATGTTAAAATAGTTGGCTCTTGAAAGAATAATGAAAAAGGAGAAATGTTATTGATAATCTGAAAAATCATAAAATTTATTCTTGAAGCAAGAAAAAGCAGTGAATAACAAGGCTTGCAAAAAAAATGGCGAAAATAAAAGAAAAAAAGAAAGAAAAGAAAAAGCAAGCACAAAAAGCCAAGAGCTCTTTAAACCAAAAGGCAAGAGCAAAAAGCCAATAACCCTTTAAACTAAAAGGCAAGGGTAAAAGGATCCAAGGTTTTGAGCATTAATGGATAGGAGGGCCTAAAGGAATAAAATCATGGCCTAAGCGGCTAAACCAAGCTGTCCCTAACCATGTGCTTGTGGCGTGAAGGTGTTAAGTAAAAACTTGAGACTGAGCGGTTAAAGTCGTGATCCAAAGCAAAAAGAGTGTGCTTAAGAACCCTGGACACCTCTAATTGGGGACTCTAGCAAAGCTGAGTCACAATCTAAAAAGGTTCACCCAGTTATGTGTCTGTGGCATTTATGTATCCGGTGGTAATACTGGAAAACAAAGTGCTTAGGGCCACGACCAAGACTCATAAAGTAGCTGTGTTCAAGAATCAACATACTGAACTAGGAGAATCAATAACACTATCTACATTTTGAGTTCCTATAGAAGCCAATCATTCTGAACTTCAAAGGATAAAGTGAGATGCCAAAACTGTTCAGAGGCAAAAAGCTACTAGTCCCGCTCATCTAATTGGAGCTAAGTTTCATTGATATTTTGGAATTTATAGTATATTCTCTTCTTTTTATCCTATTTGATTTTTAGTTGCCTGGGGACAAGCAACAATTTAAGTTTGGTGTTGTGATGAGCGGATAATTTATACGCTTTTGGCATCGTTTTTAGGTAGTTTTTAGTATGATTTAGTTAGTTTTTACTATGTTTTTATTAGTTTTTATGCAAGATTCATATTTTTGGACTTTACTATGAGTTTTTGTGTTTTTTTGTGATTTCAGGTATTTTCTGGCTGAAATTGAGGGACCTGAGCAAAAATCTAATTCAGAGGCTGAAAAAGGACTGCAGATGCTGTTGGATTCTGACCTCCCTGCACTCGAAATGGATTTTCTGGAACTATAGAAACCCAATTGGTGCGCTCTTAATTGCGTTGGAAAGTAGGCATCCAGGGCTTTCTATCAATATATAATAGTCCATACTTTTCTCGAGTTTTCATGATGCAAACTAGCGTTCAAACACCAACTTCCTGCCCTATTCTGAAGTTAAACGCCAGAAACAGGTTACAAACCAGAGTTAAACGCCACAAACAGGCTGCAACCTGGCGTTTAACTCCAAGAGAAGTCTCTACACGTGTAAAGCTCAATGCTCAACCCAAGCACACACCAAGTGGGCCCCGGAAGTGGATTTCTCTATCATTTACTTATCTCTGTAAACCCTAGTAACTAGTTTAGTATAAATAGGACTTTTTACTATTGTATTAGAGGTCTTGGTCATTCTGGTTCCCCCTTTGGGGCCGAAGCCAATGAACATCATTATCACTTATGTATTTTCAACGGTGGAGTTTCTACACCCTATAGATTAAGGTGTGGAGCTCCGCTGTTCCTCATGAATTAATGTAAAATACTATTATTTTTCTATTCAATTCAAGCTTATTCTTATTATAAGATACTCACTCGTACTTCAACCTGATGAATGTGATGATCTGTGACACTCATCATCATTCTCACCTATGAACGCGTGCCTGACAACTACTTCTGTTCTATCTGCAATAGGTCGAGTGTTTATCTCTTAGCCTCCATTCTGAAAGATTGGAGTCTTCGTGGTATAAGCTAGAATTATTGGCGGCCATTCCTGAGATTCGAAAATTCTAAACCTTGTCTGTGGTATTCCGAGTAGGATCTGGGAAGGGATGACTGTGATAGCTTCAAACTTGCGACTGTGGGGCGCAGTGACAGTGCGCAAAAGGATCATTGGATCTTATTCCGACACGATCAAGAACCAATAGCTGATTAGCCGTGCGGTGACAGCGCATTTGGACCATTTTCACTGAGAGAACGGGAGGTAGCCATTGACAACGGTGATACCCAATATACAGCTTGCCATGGAAAGAAGTATGAATGATTGAATGAAGACAGTAGGAAAGCAGAGATTTAGAAGCAACAAGCATCTCCATACGCTTATCTGAAATTCTCACCAATGAATTACATAAGTATTTCTATCTTATTTTATATTTTATTTATATTTTAATTATCTTAAATCCCATAACCATTTGAATCCACCTGACTGAGATTTACAAGATGACCATAGCTTGCTTCAAGCTGACAATCTCCGTGGGATCGACCCTTACCCACGTAAGGTTTATTACTTGGACGACCCAGTGCACTTGTTGGTTAGTTGTGCACAGTTGTGATAAAGAGTTGAGATTACATTCGTGCGTACCAAGTTGTTGGTGCCGTTTTAGAGATCACAATTTCGTGCACCAGTGGGCATATACAACGACGTGCCCCTCCTTCCAATGACCAAAATTCGGCAGCACATCACAGCTAAGATAAGAACGCCCGAGTTCAAATCAACCAGACCAACCAAGAGGTATCATTAACTGTATTTCTAGAGGTTTTGCAGGAGGAGGCGCCACAATTTTGGCAAGGAAATGCTCTTACCGAGCTATGTTTTCAATAGAAGCCACTCAAGATCATCCTCAGACACCTTCATATTTTCCCCAAATAACATTTGATGTAAAGATTATGTCGGTTAGGAATTTTCATAAAATAATTTCGTTGTGAGCATAGCCCAAAGCTACAATCGATCCTCAAATCAAAGTTTAATTTGTGGTTGTCACAAGTCCAACCCAATAAAAATAACCAAGAGTATTAGTCCCGGGTTGTCTTCTCAAGGAATTGCAGTGAGGTATGCATAGTATTGGTTATGGTATCCAAGGGGTTGGGTTGGTAAAAGGGGCAAGAAAATAAACCAAGCAATTAAAGATAACAACTACTAAAAAGAGGCATTCATAGAAAGGATTGAGAGTATAGGCTTTCTATCCTAGTCATCAATCATAATACAATAATTAACAAGAGCTAATCCTATTTGGTCATCTCTAACAATGAAAAAGGTATAATGTTATCTTCACACGGGAGAAAGTCAAATAAGACTAGTTAATTTCAATCCAAAAGTCCTAATCAACTTACTAATTGAATTAGCAAGAGATTAGAGTCAATGGAAACAATCTAACAAATCTAGATCACCAATCTAAATTGGGTATCAATGACTCAAGATTGCCTAATTTCTCTTTCCAAGCCAAGAATGCTCAAAAACTACTCTAACATCCAACCAAGCATTTTATCAAACACTTGGAAGGCATAAAAGAAAAGCATCATAAAATTGCAAGAATAATAAAATCTATAACTACCCAGTGCAAGAAATTAACAATAACAACTAAGAAAAGCACATTAAACATGAAATACCTCAGAATTTCATTAAAGAGAATGAAAATTAACAAGAGTGCATGAACATAAAAGCAACCAAAATGAGAAATTAACAAGAAATAGGAAAATCAAGACAATAGAACAAGGAATTGTATAGAAAATAAGATGGAAACAAGAATTAAACCCTAAATCTAAGAGAAATTAACCTAATTCTACCCTAATTCTAGAGAGAAGAGGGAGCTTCTCTCTCTAAAAACTACCTAAAGCGTGATTCCTACACTCACTAATTGCTCCCCCCTTGACCCATCTTGAATTCTGCATGAAATAGTCTTAGAAATGAGTTGGATTCAGGCCTGGGTAGCTCAGAAATCGCCCCCAGTGAATTCACTTTAATGAGGTCATGTGATCAGCATCACGCGTGCGCGTCGCTGGCCAAAATTCCTCCTCATGCGTACGCGTGGGTGACGTGTACGGATGGCCTTGATTCCTCCAAATGCTCATTTCTTCATGAATTCTCCACTTTGCATGCTTTTCTCCTCACTTCTTCCATCCAATATTCGCCTTATGAACCTGAAATCACTCAACAAACATATCAAGGCATTGAATGGAATTAAAGTGAATTAAAATTGGCAAATTTAAGGCCTAAAAAACATGTTTTCACTCTTAAGCATAAATTTAGGGAGAATTACAAAACCATGCTATTTCATTGAATAAATGTGAGATAAGTTGATAAAATCCCCTAAATTAAGCACAAGATAAACCACAAAATTGGTGTTTATCAACATTCCAAGCCTCCGACTTTAATACAGCTATAACAAATCTTGATGATCCTGTTGTGATCTCCATCCAGTTAGGAGATCTCCTGGTTAAAAAAGTATTACTAGATCCAGGGAGCAGTGCCGACGTTCTTTTCTATTCGACATTCCAGAAGAAGTTAAGTAACAACATGCTACAACCTTCCACTAGAGACCTAGTCGACTTTTCAAGTGAAAGGGTCCCTGTTTTAGGATCTGTATGGTTGCAATTCACACTCGGTGAGGTTCCCTTATCAAAGACTTCAGATATTCAATACTTAGTCGTTGACTATTTTAGCCCTTACAATTTGATTCTTGACCGACCTTTTTTAAATAGGTTCGGTGCTATTGTTTCTACAATTCATCTCTGTGTTAAGTTCCCTTTGCAGGATGATACAATTGCAACTATTTACAGTGATGCCCGTGAGGCCAGACAATGTTACAACAACTGTTTTAAAAGACCTAACCGAAGTATCCAAGCTCATGTACACAACATCAGCAATCAGGCTGAACTCCCAGTCTTGGCCGACCTTGATCCAAAGGCGGACACCCTCGAGCGACCAACCCCAACAGAAGACTTACAAAAATTTTATTTTACATATAGCTTAGACAAATTCACCTATGTGGGATCCAAATTGAGCTCGGAAGAGAAGACTTTATTCCAAGCTTTCCTACAACAAAATGCCAACTTATTCGCTTGGACCCCAGCTGACATGCCCGGCATTGACTCGTCCATCATATCCCACAAGCTGGAATTGGACCCGTCTGTCCGACCTATAGCACAGAAGAAGAGAAACCTCGGCTATTGGTGCAGATTTTATAACCACAAACTAATCGGCAAGTGCACCGGGTCGTACCAAGTAATACCTTAGGTGAGTGAGGGTCGATCCCATGAGGATTTATGGATTAAGCAACAATAATTGAGTGATAGGCTTAGTCAGGCCAACAGAAAGTAGAGTTTGAGAATCCAAGAGCATTAAACAGTAATTTAAGAGTTTGAAGACAGGCAGGTGAATAAGTTGGGAATAAAATATAAAGAAAGCAGTTAAGGTTTCAGAGTTATCTATTTTTCTAGATTTAACTTTTCTTACTAACTATTTTAATCATGCAGGATTTAATTCATGGCAAACTATATGTGACTAGACCCTAATTCCTTAGACCTTTCTAGTCTCCTCTAAATTTTATCAACTGCCAATTTCTTGGTCACTTAATTCCAATTAGAGGGTGAAATTCAATTATTCTAGTTTATATGCCACAAAAATCCTAATTACCCAAAAATAAAAGGATTATATGTCATGTATCCCGTTAAATCCAGATAATTAAAATTTAGGAGAATATGATTTCAAGCTATTGTTCAAGTAAAGAGCTTTTCCAAGTTATACAAGAACTCAATTAGAAAGAGGGTCAAACTTCCGTTCGACCCAAATTCATAAGATAAAGAACGAAAATAATTCTTAAATTATAAATCCATACATGAATTAAAATAGAAAAAGCAATAAAATCAATCCATACAAATAGACAATGCTCCAAACCTTAACAATGGAGGATTAGTTGCTCATTGCTCAGAGTAAAATAAGGATTGTAAATTGGAATGGAATAATGTTGAGTTTAAAATGTTGTGCTGGAACTCTCCTGTTGGAATCCCTTTTTATATCTAATCCTAATAAATTTAAAATCTATTATCTAAAACTAAAATAATATCTTTTTCTAAAAATAATATTTGAATTTAAATTAGAATTAATTAACAAGTCTTCAGTTGATGGGTGGGGACCATTCGTGTTGTCCATTCTGCAGCTTCTAATCTGTGTTTTCTAGGCTGAAAACTGAGTCAAAACAGCCCAGAAATTGCCCCCAGCATTTTCTACGTTTTTTGCACGTGGTGCATGTCACGCATACGCATCAGTCACGCGTACGCGTCACTGAGCAAATCTTCAAATCACGCGTACGTGTCAGTCACGCGCACGCGTCGCCATGGAAAGCTCCAAATCACGCGTACGCGTCAGTCACGCATACGCATCGCTCCTCGCTGCCATCTCCTTTGGTTCTTGTGCTGCAGAAACTCCATCAATCCAGCCGAATGCTACCTAAAATAAACAAAATTGCAAAAGACTCAAAGTAGCATTCATATTGGCTAAAAGATAATTAATTCTTTATTAAACTCAACAATTTAGATGCAAATTCACTAGGAAAAGATAGAAAAGATGCTCACGCATCAGCTATGAATGAAAACAATCCTCTCTAAAAGAAACCAGGAAACTAATCAATGTCAGCTTCATTCAGGAAATCAGATTCACGACATGGTTGGAAAATGTCATCATGGTAAAAAACACATAACGGTAAATGGCGCATGTGTGTTGATTTCATCGATCTCAACAAAGCATGCCCAAAAGACTCTTATCCCTTGCCATCTATTGACTATTTAGTCGACAATGCTTCAGGTTATGAAAAACTGAGCTTTATGGATGCATACTCTGGTTACAACCAGATCCTAATGCATCCATCCGATCAGAGTAAGACTGCTTTTATTACTGAATATGGATATTACTATTACAAAGTTATGCCATTTGGTCTTAAGAATGCAGGTGCAACATACTAACGCCTTATGGACAAGGTATTCACCCACCAGATCGGCAGAAACATCGAAGTCTATGTAGACGATATGGTCGCCAAAATAAAGCTCGGCGACGATCACCTTGATGACCTCACAGAAACTTTCAACCAAATCCGAAAATATAACATGCGATTAAACCCCGAGAAGTGTGCCTTTGGTGTACAAAGTGGCAAGTTCCTCGGCTTCATGCTTACCAACCAAGGAATCGAGGCAAATCCTGGAAAATGCCGAGCTGTCTTGGAGATGACGAGCTGACAAACTGTCAAGGAAGTCCAACAACTGACAGGGAGACTTGCCGCGCTCTCTAGATTTCTCCCTTGCCTAGCTTCTAAATCTTTCTATTTTTTCTAAAAACTAAAAAAGAAAAAAAGCTTTTCATTGGACTAATGAATGTGAAAAAGTTTTCACAACCCTAAAAGAAACTATTTCCAAACCCCCTGTTTTACAAACACCCCTTTAAGGGGAACCAATTTATCTATATTTATCTATCACTGTCCCAGATACAACAGAGGACTCAACCCAATAGTCTTTATACGTAGATGGTTCTTCTAATCTACAAGGGTGTGGAGCAGGAATCATACTTGAAGATGGAAATGGTAACGTCATCGAACAATCGCTACACTTTTTCTTTAAAGCAAGTAATAATCAGAGTGAGTACAAAGCTCTTATTGCCAGCCTCAAACTCACAGCCGATCTAAACATTGCCGAACTCAAAGTGTATTGTGATTCCTTGCTCATCGTCTAGCAGGTAAATGAGATATACCAAGTAAATGATCTTTTATTATCCAAAAACCTTGCCATTGTTCAAACCTTACTTTCAAAATTTTATAAATGTGACATTGAACATATACCTCGGGAGAACAATAGCCGAGATGATATCCTATCTAAGCTCGCTAGCACTCAAACAACCAACTCCTCCTTTTACCAATCTATGATAATTAAACCTAGTATAGATTTAACAGAAGTTCTAAGTGTCACAAAGGATGCAGATTGGAGAACACCATACATAAACTATCTTCGGACGGGGATCTTGCCAGGTGAAGTTGAAAACACTCGACACTTTCGCCAATTTTTTACTATGTATAACAATTGCCTATATAGACAAGGATTCTCTTATCCTTTACTTAAATGTCTTAGCAGATCAGAAGCCGACCTTACACTAGCCGAGGCACATGAAGGAATCAGTGGTACACACCCGGAGCCCGAAGTCTGTCTTCCAAAATGCTCTGAGCTGGTTTCTATTGGCCAACATTGCAAGAAGATTGTAAAATAAATGTAAAAAGCTGTGAAAATTGCTAGAAACGTAGTCCAATAACATACCTTCCAGCTGAACTCCTGCACAACTCCGAGGTAAGTTGGCCCTTTAACCAATGGGGGCTGGACATCCTCGGCCCTTTTCTTCTAGCAACCGGCCAGGTAAAATTCTTGATTGTAGCAATTGACTATTTCTTTAAATGGATAGAGGTACAACCTTTAGCAAAAATCACTTCACAACATTTCCTTTGTATGGAAAAATATTATCTGTAGATTCGGCATACCTCGGCTGTAACGATCCAATTTTCAGTATGTCTAGATTATACCAGAAACTGAGTGTCACCAACTTGTCTTCCTAATTATTATCTATTATTTAATTATATGAGCCTGATTCGTTGTTAAAAGCATAGTTATTTTGCGAGGTACTTTTTTTTTGAAAACATTTGTATTAATAAATAGAGTAATTCATAATTAATTCACAAATGATAACAGATACAACAATTATAAACAACCACTCTTATATACATCTCAAGCAGTTAACAACATTCAGTTATCCAACCTTTATTAGAGTAAAGATCTTTAGTTAGAACACCCCTAGATATAGCTAGATAATAACTATATACAAATATATACATACAACATCCCAGGCCCTGACCTATTCAAGGAGTCCCTAAACTGGCGCCCAGGCTAGCCTAGACTCTATACTCACCTAGTCCCTCTAGACTACTACAACGAGGGAAAGTATATTCTAGGTCTTCAAAACTCAAGTCAGGTGGAACGTCATCAAAAGGTGGAACATCATCTACTACTCCTCTGCACGATCAGACATTGCCATATGACGTCTCTCTGGTACCTCATCACATAGCCACATAACAGGAGTCTCGTACATAGGATTTAGGATAAAGTTCGCATTAGAATGGGGTGTAGACGTTGGCTGGTCTCATAGTATACACATATAAACAGAGGACGAATTCACCCTAGACTCAGAAGACTACCGAAAGCAGAATCCTCTTTGCGAAATGATCATCAACGAACTATGGAAGGGTACTCTTACTTCCATCTGAAGGGGGAAGGGAGAGAGAAGGGGTAAGAACTGGGGAGTTCTTAGTAGGGTTAGGGTTATTAGTTAAGTTCATTAATTCGGTATTGTTTAATAGACAAATAGCAGAATGCAGAGAAATAGTTAATAGAAGATACAGATAAATAGAGAAAATAGAGAAGACAGAAAGTAGAACACAAATAAAAGAATACAAGAAAATAAAACACAAATACAAAGAATAGAATACAAACAGAGAAAACATACATTCATACAACATTCATAACAGAGGAAATGCACAACCAAGTATGATGCATGTCTAGCCCTAATGTAGGTAATGAGCTCATTTGTCGGTTACATACCCGCTCCCGATGTTACCTGGAGTCCTCTAACCAGGTAAGGCTTCCCTGTTGGCAATACCCATCGCAATAGTCCTTTGACTTGCGGGGCAAACCACTGCAAGAGTCCTTTGACTTGCAGGGCAGCACTAGCGACCCACTATAAGAGTCCTTTGACTTGCATGGCGGAGCTAGTTAACTTATATCTGCCCAACACACTCACTGTAAGAGTCCTTTGATTTAGAGGAGTATATGCTAGTTGTGTTTTCTCCATACCTCTGTAAGAGTCCTCTGACTTACAGAATAGCATTATAGCTAAGTATCCCAGGAAAGCGCTCTGAGTGGTCGTACCACCATCTATCTGATTGCCTCAGTGCAGCAGATGAACATACAAATATCTTTAGAGTTGCCTTAATGCAACAAATGACCTTTCAACATGCCCTCTACTTGTTCTCTATTCTCTTTATCATATTACTCTTTTCTCTTTGTCTTTTTACTCTGCTTTGATTACTCTTTTCTCTGTATCCCTTTATTCTGCTCTGGTTACTCTTTTTTCTATTTAACGTATGTATTTAAAGCTTATGTAAATTTCGGTATGAATATTTAGCCTATCCCAAGTATAGGTTCATTAAGTCTATATTGATATAGTTTAACTTTTCATATTATACCTAACCCTAGGCGCAACTCAAATACTAACTATGTTGCTCCTAGTTTGTTTACTAATCTCTGTGTGTTTCTGTCGTTAAAACTTTATATACTTTTTCTCAGATTCTTATCTTTTCTTCAACCTTTTATCTTTCCTTTTTCTTTGCCTCACTAATATGTTTTTACCACTCCCTAAGTGTTTTATGAAGGTGATTATGAGATTCTGAGCTTAAGGTTGTCTTTCTAAAGCTTTTACGAAAAACTGTCATTTTCGCATTATTTTATTATTTTTATTAAAATATTATTTTTAATTAAATATTATTATTTAATATTTTATTATTAAATTTTTGAAAATTACCCCTCGAAAATTACCCCTTTTTAACTTTTAACCTTTAAAATTCACTTTTTACCACCCGTAACTTTTAATATTTCTACTTTAACCACCCTAACCTTTAGAAATTACAAAATAACCCCCCAAACACCAAAATATTTGCTTCTTTGCCCTTTTTAAGATCTAAAGCCTGTTCTTCATTGTTCTTTACCACACTCAAAGTGTTCTTTGTGTTCTTCGTAAATTCTTTAGATTCTTTCTTTGTTTTCACCCGTTTTTCAATCTTTTCGGTAACCGATTTTTCCATAATTCATAATAAATTCCCAGCCACTAAAACCCCATATTTTTCACATGATTTCAACACAAATTGAACCCCAATTTAAGGGTTAGGGTTTTGTTTTTCCAGCAGCCATGAAGAACACAAATTCAAAGTTGAATATAATCAAATTTCATCAAATTTTCACCAAAATTTCAACAAGAATAACTCATATAAACCATCAATTTCAAGCACATCCAAACCATATCATAATCACACAAATAAAACACAATTAATAAAGTATTAATTTTAGAAAACCCTACCTTGATTTGTTGCTCCAAATTCGGTTATGCTCTTAGGTGGTCTTTAAGCACTTTTTCCTCCTAAAACACATCAAGAACAACTTTGAATCCATAAAACCTCAACTGACCAAACCTTAATCAACATGTTAGGAAGGGATTCTTCACCTTAAAAGTGCTGGGTATTGAAGATATTTGGCCCACAAGTCAAGCTAAGCAAGAGATCTAAGCAAGAACATCAAGAAAACACATGTTCATGCATGTTTCTTTGAAAACCAAATTCAAAGGGGAAAGGAACAGCCATATCACCTTATTTCCAGACTTGATAAGTTACATGGTTATGTAGAGGAAGAAGAGAGGATCATTTTGGTGAAATTGGAGTTTTGATTTGAGTTTTAGTTCAGAAGAAATCAAGCTTTGAAGATTAAAGTGTCATGAAAGTTTCTCTCTTTTCTCTCTTGTAATTTTCGGCCAAAATGAAGAAATGAGACAGCCTTGGAGGCCTTGGGGGTGCAAGGTGAGTTGTGATTGGTTGGCTTGGAGGTGGATTAAAATAATATTAAAATATATCAGGTGTATAACTACTAAAACTAGATATATCGAACACTCGTAAAAATATCTCTAAAAATACTTTTCTGAGCTACTAGCATAAATGACACTAGTAAAATATTTAATATGAGAGTAGAACATTTATGATGATGCATTATCATTGCTTAAGTCATTAGAGAGTGCTGGTGCTAAGCTGCACCAGTAAATTGTGAACCCGGTTAAACCGATTTCATGTTTTTAACTAAAACAGATGGGGTAACCTTATAATATCATTCAAGAAGCTTCTAATACTAATATAATGATAATATTATACTATTATCCCTCTTCTTTCATGAATGGAGTCCGGTTCTTCAAACAGAGACTATTTACGAAAACTAGAATCAAAACTCCTAACCGATATGGTTAAAAAACTAGGTTCTTCGCGATTGCGTTGTCAAGATTTCCCCAAAAGAGGTTCTAGATTAAAGATGAAATAATGACATTGAGGATTGAGATACTTGATGATACAGCAGAGGTGTTCCCTTTACTGATCTTCCGGAGAAATCCGTGCGTTCAGAAAAGATCTCGTGTACTCAAAAAACGGGGTTGTTACATCAGCACATTATCACAGATAATGGTCGCCAGTTTGCCGATCATAAATTCACCTCCTTTTTGTAGGATCTAAAGATCAAATAGTATTTTTCATCGGTAGAACACCCACAGACAAATGGGTTAGCCAAAGCAGCAAATAAGGTCATTTTACATGCCTTGCGAAAGAAGCTAGACGACACCAAGGGTCACTGGGCCGAACTCATGCCAGAGGTCATCTGTGGATATAATACAACCATCCACTCAACAACGAAGGAGACACCTTTCCGTCTGGTGTATGGCTCTGACGCAATGATACCGGAGTAGATCTTTCAAGCTTCACTCCGAACTCATTTGGCCGACCATAGTACAGCAGGTACAGCTCGTCATAGCGATTTGGACCTAATTGAAGAAATCCGATCTTCAGCAGCAATCAAACACCGAGCTATGCAACAGCATATAGCTCGGCCATACAATCAGAAACTACATCCAAGATCCTTTCAAGTAAATGACTTGGTACTAAGAAGAACTGAACAGGCCAGAAAACCACCAAGCCATGACAAGCTAGCAGCTAACTGGTAAGGCCCTTTCCGAGTTATTGAGGTCGTCGGCAACGGAGCCTACCAATTACAAACCCTAGATGGTAATATTATGCCTAATACTTGGAATGTATCATCTCTAAAGTTATATCACAGTTAAAAGTCAAAGACAGGCAAGTACTCTTTTTCCTACTCACGAGATTTTTCCCACAAGGGTTTTGCTCGGAGAGCTTTTAACGAGGCTTGACTACCTGCACCGTTGTAACCAAAGGTCAATAAATACATAGAACATCTTATATTTTTATTCTATCCTGCTTTGAGCGTATTATATATCTATCTAAAATTCAAAATAATTACTCTGCCGACTTCTGTCCGGAATCAAACAAATCGGACCAACTGAATTCCGACCTATAATCAAACACATCGGATAAAACAATTGCCTATCTTTATACAGCATCTAATTGGATAAACAACTTACCGATCTTTCAAACAACTCGGTCTACACCGATCGAATACCCGGTTACCGAACTCTCTAATAAATCAGTTTCTAGCAGCAAATTACCGATCTATCAAACATATCGGCCCTCATCGATCAATTGACAAAACGCCAATCATCATCAGACAGACCTATCTCTTCAATTATATCTCTAGCAGATATAACTCTCACACATCTAACGACTAAGTTGAACAAACTGCTATCAGGCACCTAATGAAAACACCTTTATCAAACAAACCTATACCAGACAAATTTTAAATTTTGCATCTAAACCATCACATTGTGTTTAGATACTACAACAACAAGTTTTAAACAGCCAAAACACAGGCAACACATTTGTCAAATAAATACAATAAAACTATTCAAAACAAAACAACACAGCTACTCAGCATTTTCACCTTCTTCTTCAGCAACACCCTCATCCTCCACCATCACTCTGTCTTGGACAATCTTCCCTGGATCCATATGAGAAAAATCAAGATTAGGAGCAAAAAACTTGGCCTATTGAGAAGCTCGCTCAAACCCTTCCAAAATGAATCTAGGATCTCCGTTCTCTTTTGTTTCTCCATCTCTTTTAGCTTCGCTATAACCTCAATTACCTGAGCATTCATGGTGGAAAGGTTAGCCTCCTTTTTCTTCAGATCTTTGACTTCTTTTGAATAATTTTCCTTTATCACCTTCAACTCCTTCTCAGTCTCTACTAGCTTAGTCTCCAATTCAGCTATCCTAGCAGTTTTCAAATCAAATTTCTCTTTCAGTTTGGGACCAATTTTGTACCCGGCCACCTTCCAATGTTTCTTTTCCTGGCTACGCCCCAAACTGGCAAGCCGGAGACCAACCACCTTGAAAAACCAAAACAGTGACTACTGTATTAGATTCTATACAATGACTGCTATATCTATAGATAACAAACAAACGTTACAATACCTGCATGTATTGATCAATGACGACGTCACCAACCTCGTCTGTCAACGTCATATCCACCGAGCTTTGGCAGAATTCATTGGCAACAACCATATAAGGGTAATCCTTCCCCCACAGTGAAGACCCACAACTTTGACCATCAATATCATACAACCTCCTCTGATTTTCATAGAACCTCTAAACCTCCTCTATCGGAATCTCGTTCCTGTCATCCTCATCATCCTCAGACAGATCAACCATGTCAGTCTTTCTCTTCTTCATAATAATTTTCTTTCTCCTCGACTTCGGTTGAGACACCTCGCCAGTACCCACAGCTTTCTCAGCCTTTGAGGTTGAGCCGTCCTTCTCCAGATTCTTGCTCTTTACCCGAGCTCTGAGGGTGGCAACAGACACCCCAAGATACTTCCCCCCTGTAAAATACATAACAAACACAAAATCAGCTAAAACGTTAGCTGGAACATAATTATCTCAATACTCTGCATTCTCACCTAGATAATCTATCACTTTTTGCCTATTCTCGTCCCATTAGAGCATTAATGGTTTCTGGCCCCAGAATACTCTGAGGTTCCAAACACCACCAAATTGGAAATATCTCCCCTGAATGCTTGTCCATATAAAATGGGAAGTCCCCCTCAACATTCCTAACCTTCACATACATCTCCTTAAAGTTCTTGAAAGACAATTTCTAAAGTTTGAAAATAGCAAACCTTGGTGAACTATTCAAGTTCACCCAACCCCCTTTCCAAACATCTTTGGCTTGAAACAGTGAGAAGAACAACTCCATTATAGGTCCCTCTTCAAAAAAATCCACCAGAATTTCAAAAGCGCGATGAAATGCCCAACCACTGGGATGGAGCTGGGATGGTGCACAATTTAGTTGCTTTAACACCTGACATTGAAAGTCAGTAAAGGAAAGCTTTACCCTCAACTCCTCCAACACGCTACTATACATATAAAAATATTCAAAGCCCTTCCCACTGTGAAACACCCGGTCACGGGAAGAACAGGGAAGCAACTCCAATCAAACCCCCAGAACTGACCCTCACAATCCAACTCCTGTCTATTTCCTTCACGAAATCTTCATCCAGAAATAGAGATGCACGATTCCTCACATCATCATTCACCCAATCAAAGACCAATCAATTTTTTCTTCTTCTCTTTCTCAAACCCCATTAGTAAATAACAAATGAAGACGAACATAAAGTAGAAAATTACGAAAGGAAACAAAGAAATGGAAATAACAAACTAGAGCTTACCTCTTTTACTCGTTTTGCTTCAAAACACTTCTGATAACAAGTAACAACGATGCACCCAAAACAAAAACCTTCAGGATTCCGAAGTGTTTCAATTAAGGCACTTAAACCACATTTTCGATTCCATTACCATCAATCCAATCAGTTACATCAAAGCAAGTGAGGGGTCATTGGGAACACGCACATTCTTTAATGTGAAATTCACTATTTTTCTCTCCTAATCATACCACTATCTAGCCTAAAAAACTTTTTAATAAAGCAACTTGAACTGGGAGCTCCATGGCCAAATCAGTCACTGAGTTATAAAGCCACTCAGATGCCGACTTATGATTCATCAAAAGTGCAACTTGCTTCATTAAACATATTCCCAGGCTAAGCTTGGGGCTATGATCTGGCCGTTATAAATTTGATATATTAACTCAGCATTATACATCATAACTCGGCAATTTGCGTTATAACTCGGTGGTTACACGTTACATCTAGGTTCAACGGACTACCTCCTAGAATCAAAACGTCCGATCAAGCGTTATCGCCTAGTAAAAACTAATAACTACTCTTCAGTTCAGACGATTAACGCCAATGTAACCGACCTTTTATACTTAATCTATAAAGGTTTGATATCTTGTCCTGAATAGTGACAGACTGAATACACAATACTAACTTAAGCATCGGAGTGTCTTTGCAGGTACACTCCCCCATCTTTGCTCGCTCTCTTCACTAGTTCGCTATAAGCTTGGATTTCCAGAACTCACAAGTTTGGTGTTGAAAGCTATAGTTCGGCATCATCACCAGGAGCCGAGTTTCGCTCAAGGTATCCATACAAGAACAACTATAAATATGATGGTTCAATTTAAAGATATTCTATTTTGTTATACATTGGAAATTAATAGAGTATTACAACTCAGTTTTTTGTTTGATATAGTTGTTTGAAACATATATAGCTGCTAATATATGAGCACTGGTTAGTTGCTTCTTATTTGTAGTATTGGTTTGGTGCAGCACAAATCACGATGTAGGAGACTTGCTAAAGTTTGTTTTCCAGGTAAAGCTATTAAACTTTTTGTATCTTTACATATTTACAAAAACTTTTAAGAATATTTTTAATGGTTAATTTGCTTCAATTTTTTTCTTAATATTTCAAATATACTTTAATTATATTCTTTTGTGTTAACACTTTTAACGGAAATAATAATGTGGTAATTTGATGATGATGTGTTACTAACATCTGACAACTTTCGACTGACTTGTCAGTGACACATCAGCATAAGATTGTCATGTCATATATTATCTCGCTCAAGGGTATGATTGAAAAATATTGAAATGTTATAGGTAAAATTGAAATCAAATGTTAAGGATAAAACTAAAATAAAACTTAAACTTTGAGGATAAAAATAGTATTTATTATTCAATAAATTCTTTCTTATAAAAATCATATTGATAACACCCGTAAAATGTATCACTCATAGTTGTTAGAATCGACTTGGTTATTGGATAAATCGATTGGACTCGATTTTATTTAAATAAAAATATAAAATAGTAAAAAATTTAAAATTAGCATAACTCAATTCATATTCATAAAAAAAACTATTCATAATTAGCAAGTTCATATTCATAAACCAATTCAATAATAAAAAAAATCACTATATAATCAGCAAAACTATTACATATTCATATTCATAAATGAATTCATAAACCAATTTAATATTTCCACAACTGCCATATTTTAATTAGCACCTTTTTAGAAGTACTTTTTATTTTTTGAGTTTAGGAGTTTTGGAGACATGATGTTGCTGCTATTCTCCTATTTCGAGTTCCTAATGTCCCGAATTCGTCATCCCAATGGTGGGGGTGTACCTGCAAGGATTCCGACGCTCAAGTTAGCATGGGTCGTAAGAGGAACTAAGATAGAGATCATATCTAAGTGCACGTATTTAGAATAGTACATATATTATGAGGTTATGATGTTACAAGCTTTTCTTATGTGGATTGTTCTTTTCATGAGCTACTCTCATCATACATTATTGTGGTCTCCCTTCATGTGATGCTCTTAGGCCTATATATAGTCAATGTTGTAATATGTTTCTTTAATAGTAGAATGATGGTTACAATATAATAATTAACCCCATAAAATTGAGTTATTAGATATTAGAATGAGTTATGAGGATTTACTGTCCTCTTTGTAACATATTTTTTTTCGGAATTCGAGAGAATACTTAATCATCAAACCGATTCCGTAGAACTTTTTATACCCTTGAACCCAGTTCTTAGTATTGAGCTTATAGAAATATTCCAGAATAGACCCCCATACTCGGTATGTCTTTCTTTCGAGAAAGATATTTTGAGTTTTAGATCTCAAAGCGTCTCATCCTTTTAAGGTGGAGTTTTTATTTTGCTTACTTTTCTTATAAAGTTTGAACTCTAACCATAACTTCTATCAATCGTAGGTTATCACCTCGATTTATCAGTTTGGGAGTTAGATTTTTTAATCAAAGATTGTATATTGTGATTCTAGGATCAAGAGTCGACGTTTTCATTCCTTGAATTTCAAAAAGAATTTTTCTTGAATTTTTTATTTTTCGATTTTGTGGACTTCCTATGGTGGGTACCCCTAACTCGTAGCTTGTAGGCTTGAGCGTATGAGTTTTTGAGATTCCAATGAAGACATATCAAAATGAATTTAAGTTATTAAAATTAATAATTATTAAATTTACTATGCATGAAATAATAACTCAATCATGAAAATGTTGAGTTTAAAAATAAAGAAATTATTTCTCTTAGAACAATTTCATAATGAATATTTTCATTTAAGTGAAATCTATCTAAATGAAACTTTTTCCAATCTAAAGCAATTGTTTGGATAATTGAATGATAGAATTTTCTAATTTAGAATAGTTAACTCATGAATTTTTTTCAATAAACAATTATTCAAAGATTATTCTTTTATTTCTACTACAAATTTTTATATATTTTTTAAAAATAATATGCTCTAAAAAGTTTAAATAAAATAAATCAAACATTTTCGTGTTTAAGTATGAATGTGTTTTGGCTTCAAGAAGCTTAATTAGGATTTTCACCATTTTTTTCTTTAATAGAAAACGATTTTCCATCTTCCGGCTTTGTAAACTTGGATCTCTAGATGTCAAGTAGTGTTTTTTATGCTAAAGTTGCAAAAACTTTTTTCTTTCTGATTTCTTACTTCACAACTTTTATATTGTTACTAAACTTCCAAATCATGGACCATTTAATTGATCTAGCAACTATAAGCCTTTGAAGCGTATAGTGATATGATCACAAATTGAAATTTGTAAACCTTTTCATCTATTTTGTGAAACTTTTATATTATATGCTTTAATGCTTGTCTTTTGTGATCATGCATTTTTTGCTCTTTTTTTTTTGCATTGTTCATCTTGTGAATATGTATTGTGCTAAATTTATCTTGGGGTAAAACTTAGAATGAAGAGAATGTGATAAGCGACATGTTCCCACAGACGGTGCCATTATTCAAAAGTATTTTTTTATTTTTCGAGCTTAGGAGTTACTTGAACAAAATTGTAGAGAATAGGTTGGAAACATGTTATTGCTGCCAATCTCCTATTCTGAGTTCCTAATGTTCAAAATTTGTCATCCCCAATGGTAGGGGGTGTACCTACAAGGACTCCGATACTCAAGTTAGCCTGGATCACAAGAGGAACTAAGATAGAGATTATACCTCAGTGCACATATTTGGAATAGTGCATATATTATGAGGTTATGATATTACAAGCTTCTCTTATGTGAGTTGTTCTTTTTATGAGCTACTCTCATCATAAGATGCTTGATGTCTTATTGTGGTATCCCTTCATATGATTCTCTTAGGCCTATATATAGTCAATATTGTAACATTTTCTTTTAATAGTAGAATGATGGTTACAATATAACAACTAATCCAATAAAATTGAGTTATTAGACATTAGAATGAGTTATGAGGAGTTAGTATCCTCTTTGTAACACATTCTTTGAAATCTGAGAGAATACTTAATCATCAAATCGGTTCCTTAGAACTTTTTATGCCCTTGAACCTGGTTCTTAGTATTGGGCTTATAGAAATATTCCAGAAAATCATCATAGACCAATCAACAATAAAATTAACAGCAATAACATCAATGAATCAACTACTAAAAATTAATATAGCATATAAAATATTAGAATAAATAAACAATAAAATGGATACCTGTTGTTGCTATTGTTGCAGAGGCAGAATCGATTCATGAAGGTGGATGATACACGACAGTGTGCAGCAACAACAACCACCCACAGAGACGGAGGAGAGGCTAAAGAAGGCACAGCCTGTAATACCCTAATTACCTTAAGCCTTACCTCATGCCATAAAGCAAAGGAGAATTAAAGGTCATGATAATTCTAAGGCTTATACGATAATATATAAGAGATAGTAATTTTAGAAGCCCGATGAAGAAATAAGCTCAAAAACAGAGTTACAAAAGCGTAAAACATTCACACGAAGCTACAAGCATGAAGGCACAAGATATAGATACAAGATAATAAGGCATATGTAGATATATGAGTATAATTGTCATAAAATACTAGCCTTAGCCCGTGGAGTTTAAGTCGACTAGTTATATACAGACATAACAGAGTTCTAAAAGTTAAAACAGCATATACAATATCTCTCTCAAAGTTAGCCTCTAAGGCAAATAAAGATACAAAAGTGAGAGTATTAAAACAAATATCCAAAAGAAAATCCCAAAGATGCTATAGATCCTCTGTTCTGTCACTATCACGCAACTCACCGAGGTGGGTTACGACCTGTATCTAAAAAATAACAACAGAATAAGGTATGAGAACTAGAGATTCTCAGTATGGTAACAGTGCCCAGTAATGTAAGATATAAGATTCTGGGATACCAAAGGCAATCCTAGAACTTCACATCAAGCATAAGATTCAACTTAAAATTAACTTTAATTAAATCCTTAAACAGGTCATCTAACTTAGGGGATTTCTAATTTAACAATTTCACCGCTGTTTACATCCTTTGCCAGCCTAACCTCCATGCGATCCCATCGCGACTTCCTTTCGAACCTCCTCAATCCCATAAGAAAACACAAGTAATAGCATTACAAGTAAAACACAAGTATAATCATGTATATCAAGTAATTTAAGAAGCAATTACACATGTTAAACAATTAGACAAACAATGCAAGTCGGCAAAGCAAGCAATCATATAGAATATACACATGATGAATGCCTGTCCTATTTGGCTGTGATATCACATTGTTGGTTCAACTGCCAACCCGACACATTCCCATGGGAATGTCGTCTTTTGGTCACGAATATAAGTGGGATCGCCCGCCGGATATAGTGCCGGGCACACTACCTACGTATATAGTTCTGGGCACAAAGTTGTAATCCAAAAGGATGCGAGTAGGATACTCTGCCACAGACCTCACATCTCAACCTAAGCGGGATTAACCACTGTCTTTACGCAGCCGTGACCTCGACACGCGGGATTAACCACCGTCTTTGCCAGGCGCATAGCGTTTGAACAGTACTAGTATAAAACAATATATCAGTGGATTTCAGAAATCATTTTCAGTTCTCAGTAAAGTCATCATTTAACCATGAGTCCTAAACTCGTCTCAATCATCATCAGTGCATAATTCCACAACTCATTACCTTAATCATCATTACAGTACTCTGCCATCTCAGTCAATTAATCCATCCTCAGTACCCCAGAAACTTAAGTTTCCATTTTCTAAATTCATACAGAAATTCATTAAATTAAGTCACTAACTCATCTTTAGTAATATTAGGACCTAAACAGTAGATAGTATTCTTAAATGACACTTAAAGAAGGTTTAGAAAGCTAGAGAACCTTTGAAACAAAGAAAAACAATTTTTTCAACAAAACAGGGGTCTCGCTGATAAAGAGAACTATTGTTAGTCTAGATTTTCACAAAATAGAATTCCATCATTGAAAGTATAGTCTAGACCAATAATGAATTCTGAAGATCAAATATTAAATTCAATACAAAATATAAACTGAGAGTATTTAGCTTCTGGGTCATCTTCCCTAGGAGTTGCAATGAAATGTAAAATTATTGGCTATTAGAGAGAAAGCATGGGGAATTGTGAATGAAAGCAAGAGAGCAAGAAATGTAAATAGCAAGAATTGAAACAAGCATGCAAGGAATTGAAAAGAAGCAATTAAAGGACACTTGGCAAGAAGTGGGTAATCTAGGTTTCCTATCCTAGTTATGGACCACAAACACGACAATTGTGTGGAATCAATCCAAATCAATCAATCCTCCTTGAGAATTAGTCAAAAGACGTAATTGATCTCAATCCATAAGTCCTAGTCAACTCACTAATTACTTAGTGAAAGACTAGCGTCAATGGAAACCAAATCAATTAACTAATCTCACACAATGCAGAATGGACATCCACAACTCAATTCCACTCAAACACCGAATTTCTCAACCAAGGAATTAAACGTGCAAGAAATTAAACATCAAAGCAATAAAAGTCAAAGCAATTAAATGCAAGGAAAATAATTGGCAAGAAAGTAACTTAACATGCAAGAAGGTAAATGAAAGCAAGTAAAAGTCAAAGCCATAAAAATTCAAAAGCAAGAAACCTCTTAGCAAGTAATTAAGGACTAAGGCTACTTATCCTAACCATTGACCACAAACATATGATGATTATGAAGAGTAAATCCTACTTAGTCAATCTTACATCGAAGATAAGTCAAATAGGCATACTTAATTCCAATCCCTAAGTCCTATGTCAACACTAAGGGGTCACATAGAGTCAATGGAGACCAAATCAACTAACTACTCTAATATATTAAACAAGAATGGACATCGATGACTCAAGGGACACCAAAGTCAACAATTTCAAGCCAAGAGTGGAGGAAAACTGAATGAAAACTAAGCCAAGCATTTTATCAAACACTTGGTCTGCATGAAAATAAAATAATATTAAAATGCATTAAAACAAATTCCTAACTACCAAAAGCAAGAAATCATAACAACAACTAAAGAAAGCAATAAATGAACATGAAACATAAATTGCATTAATTGAGTGTAAAATTAACATAGAGTGTTCATAACATAAAAATGGCAAAAGAAAGGAAATTACAAGAGAAATAAAGAAGAGAAAGACAAGAAAAGCATGAAAACATAAAGGAAACTACATTAAAACAATAATTAAAGACATAAATTAAAGAGAAATTAACTAAACCTAACTTAATTCTAGAGAGAGGGGGGGCTTCTCTCTCTAGAAACTAAGAGAAAACATCATAAAAGCTAACCCTAATTGCCCCCTTCATCCTTCTTCAATTTGGCCTTAAATAGCTTCAAAAAATGAGTTGGATTAGGTTTTGGGGGCCCAAAAATCGCTGCCAGCGAGTTGCAATTAATGAGGTCACGTGTAAGGACCTGTGCGGACGCACAGATGTGTGCGTCCGCACACATGCTGAATCCTAACTTGTGCGTACGCACAAGTACCTGTGCGTACACACACTTAGAGTTATGTCCACTATAGCAAATTGCATATCAGTTTGAAGCCCCGGACGTTAGCTTTCCAATGCCGCTAGAACCGCCTCATTTGAACCTCTTTAGCTCAAGTTATGACCAATTTAGTACAGAGAGGTCAGGGTTGGCAGCTTTCCAAATCCTTCATTTCATGAATTCTTCCCTTTTGCATGCTCTTTTCCTCACTTCTTCAACCCATACTTGTCTTGGAAGCCTGAAAATCACTTAACAAATACATCAAGGCACCAAATGGGATTAAAGTGAATAAAATTGACTAAATTAAGCACAAAAGAGCATGTTTTCACTTTCAAGCACAATTTAGGAAGAAAACTCAAAAGCATGCTATTTAGGTGAATAAATGTGGGTTTATATGAGGGAATCCACTCAAATCTAACCAAAATATATCGTAAAATATGGATTCATCACTCACATATGCAAGCCCCTGTCTTGCGTATGCATGCATGAAAAATTGGGTGTCCGCGTACGCGAGTATCCAAACCCAAACGGAATGCTCGCATACGCAAGGGTAAAAATTTTGGTAGTTCGTGTACTCATGCAGTGCCCACATACACGAGATGCCCAACCCGAATAGAATTCTCGCGTCACGTGCACTGTGTCGCGTACGCAACCGTCACCAGACTTAGAAAACTTTCAAATCTGCAGAATTTCAATTTTAATCACCAAACTTTAAACGTTCATAACTTTCTCTACAAAACTTCATTTTCTTCAAACTTTATTTCAATTTATAGCTCTTTGAATGAACTTCAACTTAAGATAAATTTCAATCAATTTCGAAAACTAAGGCTTAAATTATGATCTGCTAAAGTTCGGTAAAAACAAGGTTTTACACAAAATCCTCAAAGTTCTGTGGTTTCCAATTTCCAAAACGAAACCAAACCAAAACCTACTCAATTTTCACCACACTACCACATACTATACCTTATCTTTCCATTGCAATTCAATCAACACAACACCGCTTTTCCTTAATCTTTCCACCATAATTTCACAATTCACAATCAATATCTCAACCTCAATAATTTTCACACAATTTAACTTTTCATATACATTATTCCCCACCATTCAATATCAACACCAACCACAATATTCAAAATCCAATATCATCATAAATATCCATCATCAAACAATAACACTCAACACCATATTTCATCAATTTCATCACAATCACCAAAAATCATTATACATTATCAACAATTCAAACCTATCATATGGTTCACTAGCCTAAGTGTCCAGAAATATTACATATTACATAGAGAAAACCGAAACCATACCTTGGCCGATTCCCAATATGCACAATACTCAAATTTGTGTCCAAACCAAGCCTCCAATCACAAGATTTAGCTCCCACAGGTTCCAATTCCACAAGTTTGACCTCCAATTTGATTTTACATCAACAATTTTCAATTTAATCCACATATATCACTATAATTAATCCCTAAACTCAAAATCTTAAAATCTCAAGTTAGATTGATCCTAAACATATTAAAACATCAAAATCACAAAACACCAAAAACTAAATTTTCGAATTTATGGAAGGAAAAGATGAGAAGGAAATCGAGATTTGCTCACAAGTTTGTTGGGTGGGTTTTGTAGAGCTCTTCACGGTGATCGCATGGCTGCAAACCATTCGTGAATCGGAGCATTGTAGCTCAAGTTATGAGCGATTTAAGTGGAATGTGAATAGTGGTTTTGGTTTCTTTGCTCTCCTCTCTCACTCTCACCGTGCTCCCTCTCTTGGCTGCATGGAATGAGCTGAAATACTCATTAATTAGGGTTATATATATTGAGCTTGGGCCCAGTACAACCCGTTAGCATTTTTAACCCGTTTGGCCCAACTTTGGGCCAAACCTTTGACATTATCGTCCAAAGTTTTTCTACAGTTTTTACTACTCTCACATAGTACCGGACATATTTAAGTTGGCAGTTACCAGTACGTGTTTTTACACAATTTTTCGCAAAAAATTACATTTTCCAACTCAGAAAAATCTACTGAGTCCAAATATCATATTAAAATTTTTAATTAATATTCTAAATTTTTTGGAACCTATTTTGGGCAATTAAATTAATTAATTAAGCAGTTAATTAATTGCAGTTCTTACATTCTCCCCACCAAATAAGAAATTTTGTCACCAAAATTTATTGATTACCTGAGAATAGCTCGGGATAATCCTTCCGCATCTCGGACTCCAATTCCGAAGTGTGTTCTTCCGTTCCAGCTCCTCTCCAAGCCACTTTAACCAACAGAACTTCCTTTCCACGGAACTTCTTCACATTAGTGTCATCAATCTGCACCGTTGTTACTTGAAACATCAAGTTCTCCTTCAGCTCAACCGACTCGGGCTCTAACACATGAGCCACATCCGACGTGTTCCTACAAAGTTGTGACACGTGGAATACGTCATGCAAGTTAGACAAACGTGGCGGAAAATCTACTTGATATGCCACCGGCCGGACTCGTCTCAAGATTTCAAAAGGTCCAATGAATGTCGGATTCAACTTCTTAGTTTTGATCTTCCTTCTAATTCCTGTTGTCGGAGTAACCCTTAGAAATATATGCTCACCCACTTCAAATTCCAATGGTTTCCTTCTCTAATCCGCAAAACTTTTCTGTCGGCTCTGAGTAGTCAAGATTTTGGCCCTAATATCTTTGATCTTCTTAGTGGTCTCTGCTACCAAATTCGGTCCCAACACACATGCTTCACCAGCTTGATACTAACACAGTAGAGATTGGCACTTCCGTCTATAAAAAGCCTCATATAGAGACATTTCAATGCTCGCATGAAATCTGTTGTTGTACGCAAATTCCACCAATGGCATGTAACACTCCCAACTTCCCCATTGATCTAAAACACATGCCCTTAGCATATCCTCCAACGTCTGAATAGTCCTTTTTGACTGTCCATCCTTTTACGGATGATATGCCATACTGAGACATAGTCTCGAACCAAAAGCTCTTTGGAAAGCTCCCTAAAACCTTGATGTGAATCGGGCATCCCGGCCTGACACTATGCTTGATGGCACCCCGTGCAAGCTTACAATCTCCTTGATGTACAACCTCGCCAATTCCTCCAAAGAGTAGTTCATTCGGATCGGCAGAAAGTTAGCGGCCTTGGTGAAGCGATCCACGATCACCCAAACCGCATCAAATCCCAACCTATTCCTCAGCAAACCGGGCACAAAATCTATTGTAATTTCTTCCCACTTCCATTGAGGAATCTGATGAATGGGATTCTTGACGGTTTAGAATTTCTCCAATGAAGTCTCGTTGTAAAGTATAGTTTCTAAACGAATCATTAATCCTTTCATAAAAAATATTGGTTGTCACAAGTACAAACCCCTAAATTTATAAACCGAAGTATTGAACCTCGGGTCGTTCTCCCTAGGAAATGCAATGAAATGTCTTGTTATTGGTTATGAGGTATGTTTGGGGTTTTTGAGATTTTAGACAAGAAATATAAATGGCAATGAAAATAAACTAACAACTAGAAAAACTCTTGACAAGGTTGTGAGAATTGGAAGTCCTATCCTAGTTATCCTCCTCAATTGTTACCACAAATTGTCCATTGCTACCACTTAGTTAACCTCTAATCATGGAGAAAAGTCAAGTGGATGAATTAACTTGATTCCACAAGTCCTAGCCAACTTCCAAGGGAAAGACTAGCTTTAGCGGTATCCAAATAAATTAGCAACTTCTAATTATCAATCAACAAAGGAATTGGATAACTCAAGCGTTACCAATTACTCTACCTAGGCCAAGAGGGACAAAATCCACACTAAAACCCAACCAAGCATTTCATCAAACACTTGGTAGGCATAAAAGGAAAGCAAGGTAGATTGGCAATAACAATGAAATCTAACAACAATTATTTAAAGGAATTAATAACAACAATCAAAAGAAACACAATTATCATGAATTACCTCAAATTGAATTGAAAGAAAATAGAATGAACAAAAGTAGATCTTGATAAACCCCGATTTCGTGATTTATCTTGTGCTTATTTTGGGGGATTTTGTCACTTTTTCTCACATTTATTCAATGAAATAGCATGATTTTGTAATTCCCCCCTTGAATTTTGCTTAAGTGTAAAAACATGCTTTTTAGGCCCTAAATTGGTGATTTTTATTTCACTTTAATTCCATTCGATGCCTTGATGTGTTTGGTGAGTGATTTCAGGTCCATAAGGCAAGTATTGGATGGAAAAAATGAGGAGAAAAGCATACACAAAGGGGGAATGCATGGAGAAACAAGGATTGGGATTTCACCAAAGGACGCGCACGCACACCAGGCGCGCACGCGCAGAAGTGATTTCACCAAAGGACGCGCACGCGTACATATCGCGTTCGCGCGAATTGAGAATTTGACATCGACGCCCACGCGCACATGGCAAGCACGCGTCGATACCCTCACGTGGCCCACTTGAAGGCAAAACGCTGGGGCGATTTCTGAGCTGCCCAGGCCCAAATCCAACTTGTTTCTGAGTGTATTTCATGCAGAATTGAAGTCCAAGCAAAGGTGGGGCAGTTAGTTTTAGCCAACATGAGCCTTTAGTTAGTTTCCTAGAGAGAGAAGCTCCCTCTTCTCTCTAGAATTAGGTTAGGATTAGGTTAGATTATTTCAATTTCATGTTTGAATGCTAGGTTTCCTCTTGTTCTTTGATAATTTCTCAATTCTACATCTTGACCCTCTTAGTTTTTTTTATGCCAATTCCTCATTTTGCTCTCTTTTGTGATGATGACTCATGTTGGATTTGTTTACATTTAATGCAATTTGATGTTGATATTTCCCTACTTGATGAATTGAGTTGTGATCTCACTTTTCTTGCAATCAATAGTGATAGACTTTGATATTCTTGCATTTTATGATGTTAATTCTTATTGCACTCCAAGTGTTCGATGAAATGTTCTCTTTAGTTCCTGAGTAGTTTTATCAACTCTTGGCCAAAGCCAAGGGACTTGAGTGATCTTGAGTTTTTGGACGTAATGAATTTGGTAATTTGAGAACCCTGTGTGATTAATTTGAAGCTCATTGACGCCAACCCACTACTAAGCTAATTTGTGATGCCAGGGTATTTTGGCCAGTTTCACTGACCTTTTCTTTACTGTTTTTAAGGTAGTTTCATGCATTTTCTTAGGAAATAAGCTAGTTTTGGGTAGATATTCACTTACATCTTGATTCAAGCATACATTGTGCACTTTACATGATTTCATGAGAATTTTGCATGAATTATATGATAAATTGGATGATGCATGATCCCATGATTAAGATAAAGACTTTGATGCACTTTGTTTGATTGATTTCAGGCCAAAAGAAGAAGAGAAGAAGCCACGTTAGTGGCTACATTTGTTACAATAACGTGGGCACTAACGTGGAAGGAAGGAAAGCCCCAATGTTAGTGAGAAAAGTTAGTGGCATTAACTTTGAAGAAAGGAAATGGAGCCAACGTTAGTGACACTTAACATTATCGCTAACGTTGGACCAAGCTCATAAGTGGCCACGTTAGTTGCCACGTTAACTTAGTTAACGTGGCCTCTAACGTTAAGAAGTAAAGGGGAAGCCAACGTTAGTGACATTCAACTTTATCACTAACGTTGGCCAAGTCACAATAAGCCACGTTAACTCCCACGTTAACCTAGTTAACGTGGAAGCTAACGTGAAGAAACAAGGTGGTCGACAACGTTAGTGACACCAAACATTGTCACTAACGTTGGAAGGAACCCACACAAGCCCCAATAAGCCACGTTAACTACCACGTTAACCTAGTTAACGTGGAAGCTAACGTGAAGAAGGGAGGTGATCGCCAACGTTAGTGACATCCAACATTGTCACTAACGTTGGAAGGAACCCACACAAGCCACTATAAGCCATGTTAACTCCCATGTTAACCTAGTTAACGTGGGCAAAAGTCCCACCTGGCAGCTGACCATGCCTTCTTCAAACACGCATAACTTGAGCCACAAAGCTCCAAATGAGGTGATTTCAGTGGCATTGGAAAGTAGGATTCCAGAGCGTTCCAAGCATATATGGCACTATATGGTTGACACTAAATTTGAGGGAGAAACCTGCCCCGAAAGTGCAAAGGTGAACATGGTATTAACCTGTAGTAAGGCCAGCTGACCTCTTTACCTTCCAAGAGGTGTAACTCGAGTTGTAGAGCTCCAAATGATGCGCTTCTAAAAGCATTGGAAAGTAGACATCCAGGGCTTTCCAATAATATATAATAGTATGGGGTGGACACTAAGTTTGAGCTTCAGAAACTGGCAATAATGAAGCCCTGATCGCTAGCGTTATTGGCACTCAAGTTTTTCATTAACGCTAGCAACTATGCCAGCGACCATGTCCACTTCAAAGGAGCATAACTTGAGCTACAGAAGTCCAATTGAGGTGATTCCAGTTGCGTTAGAAAGCTGACATTCAGAGCTTTCCAACGATATATAATACTATATAGTGGTCATGAAATTGGAGTACAAACAAGAGGCATCTCTTAAGCCCCAAAACACCAACTGGGCAGCAAGTGCAACGTTAGCCACAATAACTTTAGCACTAACGCCACACTTGTAGCGTTAGTGTGGCTAACTTTAGCACCAACTTTAGCACCTGGACCTCAACTTGACTCACTTCTCTCTCAAGTCCACTTCAAAGCTCAAGCAAGCAAGCCCACAAGTGTCAACCAATCAAGGCCACAAGAAGCATCTAGAATAGGAATTTTCATTTAATTGTAATTTGTTTTTAATTTCATTTTGTAATTTAGGAGAGCCTATATAAAGGCCTTAGTCTTTACATTGAAAACATTCTGGAAATTGAAGGGGCTGAAAATTCTGGAATGGGGGATTGAAGAGGGGTCTTCGGACTCCCTCCCCTCACACACTTTTCCTTCTCTTTCTTTTAGTTGTATCCCAATATTCATTTTATTTTTAGTTCTTACATTTACTTTTCTTGCTATTTTACTTTTCTGCACTTTATTGCTTTCTTTACTTTTCTGCCATTTACATTTCCTTGTTGCTTATCACTCCAATATGATTCGTCTAACTAGGATAATCAATCAACCATTGATTGCTTAATCCGTTAATCTCTGTGGGATTCGACCTCACTCTTTTGTGAGTTATTACTTGACGACAATTCGGTACACTTGCCAAAGGGAAATTTGTTGAGAGACAAGTTTTCCGTGCATCAAGTTTATGGCGCCATTGCCGGGGATTAATTGTGATTAACAAACTACCGGTTGATTGATTTACTAGATTAGACACTTTTCTTTTGTCTTTATTTTCTTTTGCTTCTTTATTTTCTTTTGCTAACTAACTGTTTGTGATATTGCCTCACTGGGAATTTCCTCATCTGTGACAATGGAGATTCCAATTTCTTTTGGTGATTATTGTTTGAGACAGAGCTTTCTGCAGGAAAGAAAGGAGCATCCATCATATTTTAGTCAATCAAATTTCATGGGAAACTCTCCACCACCACATAATGATTCACTTTACTATGCTCATGGTGGGTGGGAGTATCAAGAACATGAAACGGGGTACTTTTTAGAGCCACAAAATGGTCCATATTTTGGTGAAATTAATCACTACTCAAGTTGTGGCTGGGAAGATCATAATCAAAGAGATTTCACTCATTCATACCCCAGTCATCAAGAGCCATCACCTCTCAATTATACAATCTCACCTCCAAGTTTTACATGCCTAAATTCTTCATCATTTGAGTATGCCTCAGCACAAAAGTCTATCCCAAATCCATACAATTCATTTCACCATCCACAAAACTCAATTCACTACCCACAAGAGTCATACCACTTTCAGAACACACAACCACAAAACAACCAATTCCATTCACAAGTCAACCCTGCCCAACCATTACAACCTACCCAACCTCCTTTAGATAAACTTGCTAAGGTGGAACTCATCATTGAAGAACTCAGAAAAAGTAGAGTAGAGGAGAGACTCACTAGGATAGAACTCCTCCTTGAAGAAATAATAAAAACAATCGAAGAGGAGAAAATAGCAAAAAGGGACCATGAAGAAAAACTGAGGGAGAATGCACAACTCTATTCTGAAGAACAATTCATTGAAGAGCTGAGATCACAAAGAGAGACCACTTCACTCTCTCCAGAAACAGAGGAGTTTATTCAAAGGTCAAGAATAAGGGATGAAGTCAATCAAGGGAGTCCACACTCCAATGAAATAGAGAGTTGCATAGAGGGTGAGTTCATTGAACCACCAATTCAAGAAGTTCTTGATGAAGAGGATGCTCCACCCATCATACAATACCCAAATCCTGAAATCAAGGTGGTAAAGGCAATCAACATGAACACTAACAAAAGGATGGTGACCAAGAAAAGAAGGACAATATTCATGAAGAAGAAAAGGTCAACCAAAAGCCATCCCACCCCTACCCCAACAAGCAAGTTTACTCAAGCTAACAACGAAAGAAAGCTTGCTGGGGAGAGGCACTCAAAACAAGGGGCATTAACTGGCTCCTCTTTCCTCTTGAGGTCATTCCTCTTAACAAACTGGAAGAAGAGGAAGAAAGTCGTGAACAACATATCAAGCTAATGACATTAAAAGAGCGCTTGTTGGGAGGCAACCCAACCGTAGGTAACATTTCCTTGCTTTGCTTAGTTTACTTTCAATAATTTGGCATATGATTG
>NC_029791.2:59619654-59620230 GCF_000816755.2 Arachis ipaensis
GTCATAAGTTAGCTAAGTTGGTTCAACCACAAGGTGGGAAGACAACTATCTGTCCTGAATGATATGCTTTGAACACACCCCATGAGACTAGCTAAATAAGAAGATCCTAATAAGAAAAAGGGAAAGAACAATAAATGTTGAAAAATAAAAGAAAAAGAGTAAGCAATAAGGCTAGGCACCAATGGTTTTAATCTTGAGGCATGTGTCTGTGGTGCTCCTGTGTGAGGGATCTACTTGGATGAATAAGTTCTTAGGGGTGCCTTATCACTTGGTAACTTGGGTTAACTAACTCGGGATTATCAGCTAAAAGTCCACTATCAAGAGTAACCCTCACTACAGAGCATTTAGTAACCCAAAGAGGTGCTGGACACCAAGGTCTCAAGAAAAGAAAATAAACAAACCATGTGCCTGTGGTGTGTATGTATGGGGGAGAGACTTGAGGAAGTAAGTCCGTAGGGGTGTTTCAACACCTAGCACCTTGAACCAACTGGTTCGGGAGTGTTGGCTGAAAGCTTATTTTAAAGAGTTGCCCCCTTACAGAGCACTTAGCCTAAGAACACAAATAAGCCCTGAAAT
>NC_029791.2:59621162-59622784 GCF_000816755.2 Arachis ipaensis
TTTTGATGTACTTTGTTTATTTGATTTCAGGCCAAAAGAAGAAGAGAAGAAGCCACGTTAGTGGCTACGTTAGTTACACTAACGTGGGCACTAACGTGGAAGGAAGGAAAGCCCCAATGTTAGTGAGAAAAGTTAGTGGCATTAACTTTGAAGAAAGGAAATAGAGCCAACGTTAGTGACACTTAACATTATCACTAACGTTGGACCAAGCTCATAAGTGACCACGTTAGTTTCTACGTTAACTTAGTTAACGTGGCCTCTAACGTTAAGAAGTAAAGGGGAAGCCAAGGTTAGTGACATTCAACTTTATCACTAACGTTGGCCAAGTCACAATAAGCCACGTTAACTCCCACGTTAACCTAGTTAACGTGGAAGCTAACGTGAAGAAACAAGGTGGTCGACAACGTTAGTGACACCAAACATTGTCACTAACGTTGGAAGGAACCCACACAAGCCCCAATAAGCCACGTTAACTCCCATGTTAACCTAGTTAACGTGGAAGCTAACGTGAAGAAGGGAGGTGATCGCCAAAGTTAGTGACACCCAACATTGTCACTAACGTTGGAAGGAACCCACACAAGCCACTATAAGCCACGTTAACTCCCACGTTAACCTAGTTAACGTGGTAGTTAACGTGGGCAAAAGTCCCACCTGGCAGCTTGACCATGCCTTCTTCAAACACACATAACTTGAGCCACAAAGCTCCAAATGAGGTGATTTCAGTGGCATTGGAAAGTAGGATTCCAGAGCTTTCCAAGCATATATGGCACTATATGGTTGACACTAAATTTGAGGGAGAAAACCTGCCCCGAAAGTGCAAAGATGAACATGGTATCAACTTGTAGTAAGGCCAGCTGACCTCTTCACTTTCCAAGAAGTGTAACTCGAGTTGTAGAGCTCCAAATGATGCGCTTCCAAAGGAATTGGAAAGTAGACATCCAGCGCTTTCCAATAATATATAATAGTATGGGGTGGATACTAAGTTTGAGCTTCAGAAACTGGCAATAATGAAGCCCTGATCGCTAGCGTTATTGGCACTCAAGTTTTTCATTAACGCTAGCAACTATGCCAGCGACCATGTCCACTTCAAAGGAGCATAACTTGAGCTACAGAGGTCCAATTGAGATGATTTCAGTTGCGTTAGAAAGATGACATTCAGAGCTTTCCAACGATATATAATACTATATAGTGGGCATGAAATTGGAGCACAAACAAGAGGCATCTTTTAAGCCCCAAAAACACCAACTGGGCAGCAAGTGCAACGTTAGCCACAATAACTTTAGCACTAACGCCACACTTGTAGCGTTAGTGTGGCTAACTTTAGCACCAACTTTAGCACCTGGACCTCAACTTGACTCACTTCTCTCTCAAGTCCACTTCAAAGCTCAAGCAAGCAAGCCCACAAGAGTCAACCAATCAAGGCCACAAGAAGCATCTAGAATAGGAATTTTCATTTTATTGTAATTTGTTTTTAATTTCATTTTTGTAATTTAGGAGAGCCTATATAAAGGCCTTAGTCTTTACATTGAAAGCAAGCTTGGAATTGGGAGAATTTTGGAATGGGGGATTGAAGAGGGGTCTTCGAACTCCCTCCCCTCACACACTTTTCCTTTTCTTTCTTT
>NC_029791.2:59623413-59640656 GCF_000816755.2 Arachis ipaensis
GGGGTCTTCGGACTCCCTCCCCTCACACACTTTTCCTTCTCTTTCTTTTAGTTGTAATTTTCATTTATGAATGTTGAATTTTCAATTTCAGTTTAAATCTTCATCTTTACTTTTCTTCACTTTCTTTCTTTTCTATTTTGGTAGAGCAATGATCAACTAACTCTTTACATTGGGTTAGAGAGCTCTATTGTGATTCAATGGATTAAGTGTAGTTCTTATTCTTCTTCTTCTTTCTTTCCTCTTGATTTTACTAGAGGGCTTTCGATCTTCATCCAATTGGGTAGTTATCTTGGAAAAGAAACTATTCATACTTGGATCTCTTCTGAACCTTGAAAGAGGAATGAAGAGATCATGCTAGAAATGCTTTCTCACGCTGGACCAAATTTGGTGTGGATGGATATGTGACTATAATCCTTCCAACACTTGATTTGAGAAATGCATGTGGTATAATCAGTGACCATACTTCATCTCTTCTCATGAGCAATTGACCAAGGAATTGGCTATTGATCAAGATTTGAGAGATTGAATTACAAGGAATTGTAATTCGATCACTTAAGATTGCCAAGGAGATCAATGAATGCATTGATTGAGGAAGAGATGAGAATGAACTTGATCTGGAGAATTGCAATATCTCTTGATCCCAATGTTTATTTTATTTTTAGTTCTTACATTTACTTTTCTTGCTATTTTACTTTTCTGCACTTTATTGCTTTCTTTACTTTTCTGCCATTTACATTTCCTTGTTGCTTATCACTCCAATATGATTCATCTAACTAGGATAATCAATCAACCATTGATTGCTTAATCTGTTAATCTCTGTGGGATTCGACCTCACTCTTTTGTGAGTTATTACTTGACGACAATTCGGTACACTTGCCGAAGGAAAATTTGTTGAGAGACAAGTTTTCCGTGCATCAATTAGTAGATAGGTTAGGACTTATGGGTGGATGTGATTAGGCCTATTTGACATACTTCCGGTCTAGGAGTAAATGTTACGTACTTAAGGCTTCGAGAAGTAGACTTAATGGGTTGGCCTTTCATAATTATCAATAGTCGGTTTGTTAACTGGGATGGTGACCTCAAGTACCCAAGTCTTAGCCAAGAGTTCCTTATTTTGCTTTCTTTACTTACTCGCTCAATTTATTTTCTTGCCATCTCATAAACAAAACCCCTCTCTTTTTACCCATCATAGCCAATACACATGCACTCCATTGCATCCTAGGGAGACGACCCGGAGTCCAATTACTTCGGTTAATTTTTATTTGGGGTTTGTTATTCGTGACAACTCACTCAAATTTATTTTTGCATGAACGGACTCTTGTTTGGTTTAGAAACTATACTTTACAACGAGAACTCATTCATTTGTGAATTCTAAACCGTCAAGGATACGTTCGTAAAAAAAATGGCGCCGTTGCCAGGGATGCTCAATGGTGCTGTGTTATTGGTTATTGTACATATTGTGAATAGCTTGAACTTTGGTTTGTTTGGCAGTTTTACTAGTTAGGATTTTATTTTCTTTATTTCTTATTTCCTTTTGTCTTTATTTTTTATTTCATTATGAATTCTCACCCTTTTGGCTATGAGTGTAGTTCAAACTATGTTGTAGGAGATGGAAGCTCCAATGAGGATATGCATCAAGGATTTGAAAATCAAGGATGGGAGGAACTTCAAGCTTATGAACAACCTTCATGGCAACAACCTCCTACGAACTCTTATTGGTATAACTCTGATCTTAATGTGTACCAGTCCAATGTGTGTGATGACCTTTATTGTGGTTGTCAACCACAATCATCATATGCATGTGACCCCATTTCTCAATATAGCTACGCATCATACTCGCAAGCCTCAAACCAATATTCCACTCTACATGACCATAATTCATGCATACCATATCAACCACCGTTCGAATCATATATGGAACAACCACCATTCTAATACCAATATTCCCAAGAACCACAAATTCCACATACACCACCTTAAGAACTCTACCAATATGAACCACCTTCCGATTACAACAATCTTCTCTTAACCGATGAACCCTCTCTTTTAACACCACCACCTCCCAATGAAGCCTTCATATCAGAACTGAGAGACCTTGAATCTCGCATCTTGAGGTGACAAGAGGATGATGAAACTAAGTTTAAGGAGCTAAGAGTAAAGATAGCTAGCATGGTAGAGACTGTGAATCACTTAACATCTCACCTAAGTTCATGCACTTTGAGTACCCCCATTGTTGAATGTGGAGAGACAAGCAATGAGTTTAATGAGTATGTGAATTTAAAGCTCCATGGTGAGGAAGGAGAATTGAAGCAAGAAGGACAACAAGAGGAGAAGATAGAGATTAGTGCACAAAAGGAAGTAGTGGATGGATGTTTAGGATACGTTGAGCACATAAAGGAATCTCGAATCGAAGAACTCTCTTCCAAGAAGCTTGGAGGGGATGTTGTAGAAAAGAGTAACGTTGCGGAAGTAAACAAAAAGTTGGAGGAAATTAGTCAAGAAGTGGGTTCCATCGCTAGTGATTTTTTGCCCATGTTGATCAATCCCTTGACGATCTTGTTGAACCTTTCCCCAGTGGATTAGAAAGCAATATTGAGGAAGACTTGAACCCTCCAAGGCCTACTGAAGATGAAGAACTGGGAGAAGTATTCCAAGCAACAAACGCTCCTATTTATGATGATTTCGAATCAACATGTGATCCTTTCGAGTTTGAAGAGTCCTTCCCTAAATTGTCTAGATTCGATGATGAGGTAGATTTTACTTTGCCTCCTATCTATGATGAGAGTGATGGGGAAGAAATAGAAGAATTGGTGAAGAAGGATGTAAACTTGAGGAAGCTTGGCATGATGAGGAATTTGAAGAACCTCGCCAAGTGGTGGAAACCTTTAGAAGAAGATGGACGGGAGTAGAACATGCTTTATCAAGATCTTTGGGAACCCCTCCACCTAATTCGTCATCCAATCCTCCACTTGAGTAGGTAAAACTTCTAACTCTCAGCTTTATTATCCTACTTGAGTATGGTTTGCTCGAAACAGATGGCCAACTTAGGGCGCTTTGTGGAATTAAGCGAAAGAGGAGGATGTTTAGTGGTTGGCGTTCTAAATCTAGGCTCATTATGGTGGCAAGCTCGAAATTGGAGAGCATGGATTGTGTAATACTCAAGTAAATGGGTCTAGGAGAGTAGTTTGGTGCTTCCATGAGAATTCTGCTTTCTCGTCGCCCGGACAAAGCCAAGGCAATCAACTAGAAGATGGGTGCGAGGACAAGATATGGGATCCTGGATTATCCTATGATAGTCAATTTTGGGAGCTCACGTCTTGGAAAGGACCTCACCAAAGCTTAAGGAAGAAAGTTGGAACATCTGACAACCGATTGAAAGACAAGCACTCTTGGAGGTTTAAGGATGGATACAAGCATAAGCCACCTTGATAAGAAGCCCCCCGATGTCTAACTTAAGGACTTAAACTAAAAGTGCTTGGTGGGAGACAGCCCACCATGGTAAACTCTTTCCATTCTCTTGAAGATATAATGAATGAATGAATTCAGTTCCATTGTATAGAGTCTTTATTTCTTGGTATGTTCTTCTTTACTTGCTATGTTGTCTATGCATTCTATGCTGTGATAGGGCATGAATCTTTAAATTGAGTTTTTGCTTGAATTGCAAGTTTTCTCAAGATGTTTGAAAAGTCCCCTATGTTTCAAAATGTGCTTAAAGGTGCATCTTAGCTAGTTTAGAGTCTTGAAGAAGGATGGAGAATTTTGGAGGTCTTTTGATGCTCTTTTTATATAAAAAAAAAAACCAAAAACCAACCTACGCGCAAGCGCAAGGCACGCACGCGCGCAGGCTACCTATTTCGGCTATCTGGGCCAAAGACTAGAGAGTTATGCCACTTTTGGGCCAACTCTGCATCTCAACCCTCGTGGACGCACGCTGTACGCGTCCGCGCCGCCCCTGTTCCTTCATACACGCGTTGGTGTACTTCACGCCCCCGCACCCATTCCATAGGCTCATACCATCCACGCGAACGCGCAAGGTGCGCGCGCGCGTCGATGTGTTTTTGCATCACTCGGGCCAAAGGATCCAAGAGTTGTGCCAACTCTGGGCCTCTTTTGTGCCTCTGGCCCAGGATACCCACGCGGACGTGCACCGTACGCGACCGCGCCAACCCTTAACTCGCCCATATACGCGTAGGCGCATGTGGCGCTTCCGCGCCATCTCCCTATTTTCATCACCCACGCGGACGCACAAGGTGCGCACCCGCGTGGATTCAAAAAACCCATTTAACCAGGGACGCGAAGCCCTAGCGCATTCGCGCAAAGCCCCCCTTTCGTCCCCAACGTTACATTTCTCTCCCACCACCACTTCCCCTCTCTGTTCATCAACCACCAGAACTCCGACCGAGACCACCGCCGCCATCGCCGTGCACACCCTCATCTCTCTCTCTTGCTCTCTCACGCCTCTGCCCCCTCCTCTCTGTCTCAGCTCTCTCCTTCTCTCGACAGCAAGCCTTCGCGCCATCCCCAGTGCCACCGCGACCGCCATTGTCGCCGGCGCGAACTCAACTGTCACGACGAGCCACCACTCCACTTCACCTTCCCTTTCCCCCGTTCAGCCTCTGCCCCCAGGTTCTTGCTTCCCCTGTCCCTCATTCTTTTACTGCTTACTGTAATTCATTTAGCTTAGTTAGGATTAGTTTAGTTAGTTAGTTTAGTTTGATTTAGGTGGTTAGCGAATCTGGGCTGAGTAGTGGATTTAGGTTTGTTTGAACTTTTGCTGCTCTGTGGTATTGCTCTGTTTCTGATTTGTTCTGCGCTCAAGTGATATGTGGTGCTGTATTGTAAGCCATGATTTTTTTTATCATTGTTTCGAGGAAGAATGCTTGCTGGCTGAGTCAACCCATACTGTCTACTGCTGTTTGTGCTGCTTGTTGGCTTACATGCCCTCTTCTTATGAATTCACATTTGGCTTTTGTCTGTAATTGTTACTGAATTCATGTGAGAATTGATTTAATTGTTTAAATTTGGGAATTGGCCAATTTGCTGCTGAAATGCTGCCAGATTTGCCTAACCATGTTCCTTGAATTAACAACGTTTTAATTGGTTTAACAAGCTTCTAGTTGATGATTTCTGTGTCAATTGGAACTTTGTTGCTAAAAGGGTTTTGGAAATCCTCAAGGGCATGTTTACAGGTTGTTGGTCATGTTTCTAATACTCTCTGCTTGCTCGCAATGCTAATTAGCATATATGCATTGCGTAGTCGAGTAAGTTTTTAATTCAACTATAACCTGAAACTCCTTTGAATTCTTGCGCCTCTTTTGCGTAACCACACAAGTTTGACTGCTCTCATCTATGTGACCAACTAGTTCGTTATATTTGTACGTTATCTCATTGAGTTACATAGACCATGAGATTTCCAATTAACATTTGAACTTGTGACTTGTGTGCATTGTTAGAATTGGTGTTAAATGTGCTTAGTTTACTTGTCTCTCAAGATTTTAACTTCACCAACATTGCTAGTGATCCTTGCATTGATTGATGGTTTGTTTCACATTGACTGCTTTCTAGCTGCATCATATTTCATCATCAATGACTTGTTGCAATTCATGATTGTGAATATGCTTGCATCCCTGTTTGTACATTTCTTTCGAGTTGAGTCAGTAATCGCCATATCACTAATTTTCAAACTGATTTCTGACTTTAACCTGTTTAACCGCCTGACTTCTTTTGGTTTTCAACTTAACTCTTTATATCATTCTTTTAGATATGGTGCTTTCTAAGCTCAATGAACAAACAATGTGCAAAATATGACTTGAATTCTTGGTTTGAAGTTTGGTTTAAAATCTGAACTCTGTTTGCTTGCATTCCAAGAAATCTCATTTCTTCTTTCGCTTCATGAGTTTGCTTTGCTCTGAGTGCTTTATGTTTCATTGGCTATCTGCTTATATTATATTATCACTATTTTTCAGGATGTCGGATAAAGGAAAAGCCATAGCCACCACTTCCAAAAAGAGGAAGCGCTCCAAGACCTCTACCCCTTCACTGTATGCTAACTAGGCAAAGAACCCGCTGAATGATGAAGATATAGAAAATCAGTCACTTCCATCTACTGATTCAATCAAATTCCCCAACCTCTACTGCGAGCTACGCTTCTCCCGTTATACAAAGAAAAACCTGAACATTGAGAAGAAGCTGAATCTTCCCAATGACGTGAGGCGTGCCATAAACACCCGTATTTCAAAGTTGGGATTGGATTTCGTTGATAGGGACCTAGGAAGGATTAACATTTCGTGGGTTAAAGAGTTTTACTGTAACTTCTTCCGAGTGAACTTGGAATCAGTGCACGTAAGGGGTAGAGAAATTATGATCACTAAAGAGGCTATAGCGGATGCACTGCTTTGCAGAGTTGGTACTCCTGAGACTTGTGCCTATCAGCAGGCAGATGTGGCTATCCTTTCCATGACCTTTGACTATGAGGCGCTTAAGCGCGTGATTGCTACACCAGATGCTCCCTGGGTGATGGATGCGAACAACAAGAAGCCCAAAGGGATGCTATCTGCATATCTATCTAGAGAGGCTAGGACCTGGCAGCAGATCTTCGCCCACTACGTCCTGCCTACCACTCACTTCTCAGAGATCCCGATGGATATGCTGACTCTGATTCGGTGTGTCATGGAAGGGAAAGAAGTGTATTTCCCACGGCTGATTAGGCATAGCATGTGGAGAGCTCATATCCGCGGCTTGCTACCGTTTCCTACGCTGGTTACCGGCTTGGCTGAGCTGGCTGATGTCCCGTGGGAGGACGATGACGCGATACCACCACCCCCAGATGATGATGAAAAGGAAGTTACTATTCCATGGGGTGGATGGGTGCACGAGAAGCCCTCGACCAGACGTCGCTTTTGGGCTAGAGCGGCAGTTGAGGCAGCCGGACCTTCTTCCTCCACAGCAGCAGCATCCTTACCACCACCACCACAAGCACCTGAGCCGACTTATCTGTTGGTGCGGCACATGCTTCGCTTCATGGTGCGCTTCGAGCGTCGATATTTGTGCCATTGTAGATACTCTTATTTTGGTTGTTGCACACTCTTAGTATATATATTTTGCATCTTGGTTGTGTTTTGCATCCTAGTTGTTGATTGTGATTAGAAAATTAATGGATTTCTAAAAATCTAGTGAACCATTTCTATGAGAGATGTGTTTTGATTGAAAAAGGGGTAAACTAGGAGAATTTTTTTTTAATCACAATATTGCATTAGAATAAGCTTAATCAATATGATGAAAATTTCTAAGAAACTCATTTTTAGAACACTACCCCAATTGGTTGAAATTTCTTTTAGAACTTGCTTGAGTTATACACGTTGTGGATCATATTTTGAGCAAAGAACACAAGCATGTGAGATTTGAGCCTAATTGTGTGGTTACATCATATATAACCACTTATTTTCATTCTTGTGTACATTATTCTCCTCCTATGATTGTAATCTTTGATTTGTTTAAGTCTATATATCCATTATTTTGTGTATACATGTATTTGTATGATTGAGGCCATTGTTCAAATAGCTCACTTACCCAAATAGCCTACCTTTTATCTTCCATTGTTAGCCGATTTTGAGCCTATGCTTAACCCACTTGTTCTTAATTGTAGCACATTACAAGCCTACGTGAAAAACAATAAATATCTCTTAATTTGGATCTTTGATTAGCTTAGGCTAGTGAGAGTGTACATCATTTGATTTTGGGAGAGTTGGGAACATTGGGTAGAGATAAAAGTGTGATTTTATATTTGTGTTGAAAATCTTGAGAATTGGGAACATACTCATGTATTAATCATGTGTAAACCATATGCATTGATGTTTTTGTATATATTTTAGCCCTAAAAAAATTTTTACAATAAAAAGGGAACAAAAGAATGCCCCAAAACAAGGTTCAATAAAAGTCAATGCATATGAGTGGTGATCAAAAAGAGAATACATGAGTGTGTGAAAAGTGAAGAATGGATGGCTAGGTTTGTTTAGAATTGTTTAGGTTGTCATAGGTTAGGCGGGAAGTTTAAGTTAATCAAAGATTCAAATTTCAAGCTCACTTGACCATATGCATCCTACCTTGACCCTAGCCCCATTACAACCTACGGGAAAGCCCTCATGATATTTGTGTGCATGCATAAAGTAATTGTTGATTTTTAGATGAAAAACAAATCTTAGAAAGCATGATTAGGGGAGAATTGAGTGAATCAACCCCATATACTTGAGTGCTTAGAGCGGATACACATCCGGCGAGGGTTCGATCGCTCAATTACATGTTTCCACCCGTGATCATCTTTTCTTGCAAGTTTATGAACTTTTTCAATAATTCAATCCAATTGTGGTTTGCTTGATTGCTAATACTTTAGCCCTTGTGCTTATATGCGTATTCTTGGAGGTTGACTTATTTTGATTAAGCCATTGCATCATGTAGATAGATTGCATTTAGTAGTTGCACTGAATAAATGTTAATACCCTTTGGCTTCTTCTTGATTTTAGTATGAGGACATGCTTAGTTTAAGTGTGGGGAGATTTGATAAACTCTGATTTCGTGATTTATCTTGTGCTTATTTTGGGGGATTTTGTCACTTTTTCTCACATTTATTCAATGAAATAACATGATTTTGTAATTCCCCCCTTGAATTTTGCTTAAGTGTAAAAACATGCTTTTTAGGCCCTAAATTGGTGATTTTTATTTCACTTTAATTCCATTCGATGCCTTGATGTGTTTGGTGAGTGATTTCAGGTCCATAAGGCAAGTATTGGATGGAAGAAATGAGGAGAAAAGCATACACAAAGGGGGAATGCATGGAGAAACAAGGATTGGGATTTCACCAAAGGACGCGCACGCGCACCAGGTGCGCACGCGCAGAAGTGATTTCACAAAAGGACGCGCACGCGTACATATCGCGTCCGCGCGGATTGAGAATTTGACATCGACGCGCACGCGCACATGGCGCGCACGTGCCGATACCCTCACGTGGCCCACTTGAAGGCAAAACGCTGGGGGCGATTTTTGAGCTGCCCAGGCCCAAATCCAACTTGTTTCTGAGTGTATTTCATGCAGAATTGAAGTCCAAGCAAAGGGGGGGCAGTTAGTTTTAGCCAACATGAGCCTTTAGTTAGTTTTCTAGAGAGAGAAGCTCCCTCTTCTCTCTAGAATTAGGTTAGGATTAGGTTAGATTATTTCAATTTCATGTTTGAATGCTAGGTTTCCTCTTGTTCTTTGATAATTTCTCAATTCTACATCTTGACCCTCTTAGTTTTTTTATGCCAATTCCTCATTTTGCTCTCTTTTGTGATGATGACTCATGTTGGATTTGTTTACATTTAATGCAATTTGATGTTGATATTTCCCTACTTGATGAATTGAGTTGTGATCTCACTTTTCTTGCAATCAATAGTGATAGACTTTGATATTCTTGCATTTTATGATGTTGATTCTTATTGCACTCCAAGTGTTTGATGAAATGTTCTCTTTAGTTCTTGAGTAGTTTTATCAACTCTTGGCCTATGCCAAGGGACTTGAGTGATCTTGAGTTTTTGGACGTAATGGATTTGGTAATTTGAGAACCCTGTGTGATCAATTTGAAGCTCATTGACGCTAACCCACTACTAAGCTAATTAGTAGATAGGTTAGGACTTATGGGTGGATGTGATTAGGCCTATTTGACATACTTCCGGTCTAGGAGTAAATGTTACGTACTTAAGGCTTCGAGAAGTAGACTTAATGGGTTGGCCTTTCATAATTATCAATAGTCGGTTTGTTAACTGGGATGGTGACCTCAAGTACCCAAGTATTAGCCAAGAGTTCCTTATTTTTCTTTCTTTACTTACTCGCTCAATTTTATTTTTGCATGAACGGACTCTTGTTTGGTTTAGAAACTATACTTTACAACGAGAACTCATTCATTTGTGAATTCTAAACCGTCAAGGATACATTCGTCAAATCTACAAACAAAGTGAAAGGAATTATAACAAACAATAGAAGAATGATGAATGTAACAACAAAGAATTAAGAAAAAGAAGTAGAAGAAAGTATGAATTAAAACCTAGATCTAAAATCTAAACCTAATCCTAATCCTAATCCTAGAGAGAAGTGAGAACTTCTCTCTCTAAAACTAAACTAAAACTAGCCTAAAAATGTGTGTATGATATGATTGATGCCTCCCCCTTCATTCCTTGGTCTTTTTTTTAGCCTTTTCCCGCCAAAAAGTCAGCATGGGGCCAGAAATCCTCCAAAATCGCCAGGCACGTGTTTGACTAAAGGAATCACGTGCGGCCTTCGGCGCGTACGCGCACAGTACGCGTGCGCGTCCCTGGAGAATTTCACGATCTGCGCGTAGGCGCATAGTGTGCGCGCGCGCCCATGGGCTTTTCCAAATCTTTGGCTTTTCATGATTTCTCCACTTTGTATGCTTTTCCTTCACTCCTTTGATCCCTTCCTAGCCTTTTTCAACCTGAAATCACTAGCAAACACATCAAGGCATCTAGTGGAAATCAAAGGTGAATCAAAATTATCAAATTAAAGGTCTAAAAATCATATTTTCACATCTAAGCACAAGTACGGAGACAATCACAAAATCATGCTATTTCATTGAATAAATGTAAGGAAAGGTTATCAAAATGCTCTAAATTCAACACAAGATAAACCCTACAAAGGGGATTTATCAACCTCTCCACACTTAGACCAAGCATGTCCTCATGCTTAAACCAAGAACGAAGCAAAGGGGTATGACAATTATTCAATGCAACTAAACTATCTAAATGAATGCAACTAACTATATGAATGCTAATGCTTAGTCAAAACACATCAACTTCCAAGAGAATATATGTAAGCACAAAGGGCTCAAACAGTGGAAATCAAATCCAACCCACAATTGTATTGAATTATCAAAAGGATTTACAAACTTGCATGAATATAGATGATAGTGGTGGACACACGTAATTGAGCAATCGAACCTTCACCGGATGTGTATCCGCTCTATTTCACTCAAGTGTTTAGGGGTTGATTCACTCAATTCTCTCCTAATCATGCTTTCCAAGATTTGTTCTTCATCTAACAATCAACAATTATTCAATGCATGCATACAAATATCATGAGGTCTTTCCATAAGGTTGTAATGGGGCTAGGGTCAAGGTAGGATCATATATGGTTAAGTGGACTAAAATTTGAATCTTTGATTAGTCTAGACTTTCCCACCTAACCTATATAAGACCTATACAATTAAGTACTAACCTAACTACCCATCCTCCTCACTTTTTACATACTCATGCATTTTCTTTTGATTTTCACAACACTTATACATTGATTCTTATTGGACTTTACTTTAGGGCATTTTGTCCCCTTCTTATTGTTTTTCTTCTTTTTTTTTTCTTTTTTCAAGCTACATACAAGAGCATCAATGCATGAGGTTTATATATTTAATCAATACATGAGTATGCACCCAAGTCCCAAATATAAGTACAAAGCACCCTTTTATCCCAACCAATGTTCCCAATCTCCCCAAACTTGAATATAAAACACTCTCACTAGCCTAAGCCAATCAAAGATCCAAATAAGGGACTTTATTGTCTTTCGCTTTAGGCTTGTAATGTGCTAGAATAAAGAACAATTGAGTTAAGCATAGGCTCAAAATTGGTTAACAATGGAGAGTAAAAGGTAGGCTATTTGGGTAAGTGAGCTAATGAAATAATGGTCTCAATCATATAAATGCATGTATACAAGGAACAATAGGACATAAAGAATTAAACAAATCAAGAATCACAATCATAGTAAGAGAATAATTGCACACAAGAAGGAAATAAGTGATTATAAGATGTAACCACACCAATAGGCTCAAAACCCACAAGCTTGTGTTCTTAGCTCAAAAACATGATCCACAAAAGTATGAATTCAAGCAAGTTCCACAAGTTTTCATTCAATTGGGATGGTGCCCTATAGATAAATTTCTTGGAAATTCTATCATTTTGACAAAGCATATCCTAAATGCAATGTTGTTATTAAAAAATTCTAAAATTCCTTAGTTTACCCTCTTTTCTAATCAAGCAATATCTTTTGTGCACAAAGGGTTTAACTAAGTTTTCACCAATTCAAAACATTTTCCAAATCACAACCACAATGCTAAAATGAAATAATAAAAGTGTGCAACAACCAAAATAAAAGTATCCACAATAGCAAATATATACAATAATCCCAAAATAGTGCAAAATGAAGCAAAATAAGATAAACTAAGTGATAATGTCCGAAAAGTGTTCACCAAATCCACCGACGGCGACGGCAGTGACCTCCCCACACTTAAGATGAAGCATCATCCTCGATGCTACTGATCAGGCTCATGGTGAGGGTCAATAGTCACATCTGTCTCCTGCTGGATCTCAAACTGGGGCAATGGCTCCTCGATATGCTGCGGGGTATCCTGGGTAGCCTGTGTCTGCGCAGGTGCCTCCTGCCGAACCGGCTCCTCAACATGCTCCTCCGCGTGCTTTGCCTCATGCTCGGCCTCATGATCGGCCTCATCGGAAGCAAGAGAGTCTGGGAGAGGGGGTAGCTCAATGCCCTGTGAGACAAACACCTGGTCTATGCGATCGAGACGACGCATGATACGACGCTCGTTGTGCTCCATAAAGCAAAATAGGCGCTGTACTAGTAAGTATGTCGGCTCAGGTGCTGGTGGTGGCAAAGGTACTGCTGCTGGTGCGGTGGAAGAAGATGGTCCTGCTACTGCTGCGAAAGATGAAGGTCTGGCTGCCTGATAAACCCATATTTTATGATATATTTTGTGTCTAATTTAAGTGATTTACTCAATCCTTCACTCACTTATTCATGTTAATTGCATGGTTTTACTTTCCCTTCCTTATTATGTGAGATACGTGAAAAACATGTTTCTATGCTTTAAGAATAACTATTTCAATTACCCTTTATTACCATTCGATGCCATGATTTGTGTGTTGAGTAGTTTCAGATCTTCTAAGGCAGGAATGACTTAAAGGATGGAAAGGAAACATACAAAAATGGAAGGAAAGCACAAAATGGAGTTTTTGAAGAAATTGGTAGCGACGCGAATGCGTGGACGACGCGGCCGCATGCCCAGCGCAAAGAGAGCACGACGCGAACGCATGAATGATGCGAATGCGCGCCTTGAGCAGAACGCATATGACGCGAACGCATGACCGAAGCGAACGCGTGATAAGGAAAACTCCAGATGACGCGACCGAGTGACCCACGCGGACGCGTGACAGAGGCCATGCACCAGAAATTACAGAAAATGCTCCCAGCAATTTTTGAAGCCCTTTTTGGCCCAGATCCAAGTATAGAAAGCACAGATCAGAGGTTATAAAGTGGAGGAATGCATCCATTCAGGGAGAGTCTCCAATTATTCACTTTTTCATGATTTAGATGTAGTTTTTAGAGAGAGGTTCTCTCCTCTCTCTCTTAGGATTAAGATTTAGGATTTTTCTTGCTTTCATGATTGTTCCTTTTTATCAGGTTCAACATTCCTTTTTATTATCTTCTCAATTTGATTTATGAACTTCTCTATGTTACAGATAATTCTCTTAATTAATGTTATTTGAGGTATTTCAGTTTATGATTGCTCTCTTTTGTTTATGCCACTGTTACTTCCAATCTGAAGATATTTTTATTTGAGTAGATTTACTTTTCCCCTTTTGGTCTTGGTTAAGAAATTAGTAACTCAGGAGTTATCAAACTCAGCGTGATCGATAATTATTATCTTTGCTAATTGAATTGAACTTCAATAATTCCAGTCCTTTCTCAGGAATTGACTAGAACCTAAAGATCAAACTAATTAATCCACTTGACCTTCCATTGCTTTAGTAAAGGCTAACTAAGTGGGATTAAGACTCAATTCTCATCACCATTGATAAGGATAATTAGGACAGGACTTCCAATTTCTCATACCTTACCAAAAGTTTATTTTACAGTCATTTACTTATTTTAATTGCAATTTAAATTACTTGCTCTCTACTTTCAAAACCCCAATTTACAATCTTCATAACCAATAATAAGAACATACTTCCCTGCAGTTCCTTGAGAAGACGACCCGAGGTTTAAATACTTCGGTTATCAATTTATTTAGGGGTTTATTACTTGTGACAACCAAAACGTTTGTATGAAAGGACTTTTGTTGGTTTAGAAGCTATACCTGCAACGAGGCTTTATCTGCGAATTTCTAGACCACACAAAAGTTCTCTCATCACTGCCTCTACTGTTGCTCTAGCCCGAGAGCGGCATCTGGATGGGGACTTCTCGTGCACCCACGTACCCAACGGGATAGTAACCTCCTTGTCGTCCTCGTCTGGGGGTGGTGGTATCAAGTCATCATCCCTCCATGGGGCGCCAGCCAGCTCAACCATCCTAGTGACCATGGTAGAAAATGGTAAAAGGCCACGGATGTGTGCTCGCCACATGCCTCTCCTGATCAGCCGGGGGAAATATACCTCCTTCCCCTCCATGACACAGCCAATCAAAAGAAGCATATCCATCAGAATCTCAGAAAAGTGTGTAGTGGGCAGGACATAGTGGGCGAATATCTGCTGCCAAGTCCTAGCCTCTCTAGACAGATAAGCAAATAACATCCCTTTGGGCCTTGTGTTGTTAGAATCCATCACCCAAGGGGCATCCAGTGTGGCAATAACGCACTTCAGCTCTTCATAATCAAAAGTCATAGCATTTATAGCTATCTCAGCCTGCTGGTAAATTCTCCCCTAATCATGCTTTCTAAGATTTATTTTTCATCTAACAATCAACATTTATTTCATGCATGCATACAACTATCATGAGGACTTTTCATAGGTCATAATGGGGCTAGGGTCAAGGTAAGGATGCATATTTGGTCAAGTGGACTTGAAATTTGAATCTTTGATTACCTTAAACTCCCCACTTAACCTATATAGCAACCTATACAATTCTAAACAAACCTAACTACCCATTCTTTACTTTTTCACATACTCATGCATTTTTTTCCTTGATCACAGCACATATGCATTGATTATTATTGAGCTTCACTTGGGGCATTTTGTCCCCTTTTTATTACTTTTCTTTTCTTTTTCTTTCTATTTTTTTCTTTTGATATCTACATATATTTTTTTCTTTCTTTTTATTTTCTCATTTTTTTCTTTTTACAATAAAATTTATACAAAAGTATCAATGCATATGGTTTTACATTTAATTAACACATGAGCATGTACCCAATTCCCAATATTACCAACAACAATACAACACACACCTTTTTATCCCAACCAATGTCCCAAGTTTTTCCACACTTGAATGATACACACTGACACTAGCCTAAGCTAATCAAAGATCCAAATTAAGGACATTCATTGTTTTTCGCTTTAAGGCTTGTAATGTGCTAAATTAAGAATAAGTGGGTTAATCGTAGGCTCAAAATTGGCTAACAATGGAAGATAAAAGGTAGGCCATTTGGGTAAGTGAGCTACATGAAATGATGGCCTTAATCATATAAGTGCATGAATACACAAAATAATGGACACAAAGAATCAAACAAATCAAAAATCACAATCATAGAAAGAGAATAATGCACACAGGAAGGAAAATAAGTGGTTATAAGATGTAACCATACAATTAGGCTCAAATCTCACAAGCTTGTGTTCTTAGCTCAAAACTATGTTCCAAAATAAATTCTTTCAAGCAAGTTTAACAAAAAGTTTTCAAATTGGTAGGTTGCCCTAAAAATAATTTCTTGGAAAAGAAATCATTACTCTAACTAAGTAGTCCTAATCATAAAAAGAGGTGGCAAAATATATACAAATTCTAACTAACATGCAACCTATCATGCAATGCAATAACTAACTAACAAAGAAACTAAGAATTGGTGTTGAAAGGAAATTGTTACCCATGGAGATCGGTCAGACGACCTCCCCACACTTGAAGATTGCACCATCCTCGATGCATGCAAAGAAGAGCAAGGTGGATGGGTTGTTACAACTGATGAGCTCCTTCAGAAGGCTGTGTGGAAGACTTGTTTGTTGCCCCATTTAGAAACTTTTCCTTTCCTCCTTTCTTTTTGGTGGCCAACCGAAAAGGAAAGAAAAGGAAAGAAAAATTAAGCCTATAACAAAGATATCAAAACAATAGAACATAGGTGGGGCTAATGCCAAATAAGAGTATGGTTCTCGACTACATGGTAGCTACAACATGTAGATGAGAAAGCAATATAAGCCAAGGCATATCAACTAATACTTGATGCAAGAGTAAATTCAAAGCATGAAGAGCATATTGAGCATCAAGTTCAAATAAGAAAAAGTGGGTCATGAAAGACAATATGAGTTCATATCAATGCACAAAGACACAAGAGTCATACAAGATGAAGCATTGATTTAAAAGTTTCATCACCCAACAATATCAAACAAGTCAAGAGGCACAAAAATAATGCAAGAAAGTCTCAATAATTGAGTAGAAAACTGCAACACCATTATTAAAATAAGAAAATCGAAAAATAGTAAAGTAAAAACAAGCTATAAAAACAAAATGAAAATGCAAAGAATAGAAGTATGCGAATGCAATGGACAAAAGAAAATGGAAGATGAGAAAAAAAAACTTTTTTTTAACCGGCGCTGACGCGTCATGCACGCTCACGCGTCAATGTGCAGATTGGTCGAAGGGCGCGTACGCGCCAGGTGCGCGCACGCGTGGGTGGGAAAATGAGTGAGTGGCGCGGAAGTGTCAGGTGCGCCTCCGCGTAGATAGGGATAAATGCATGGGCGCGGACGCGAAAAGTGCGCGTCCGCTTGAGGTGAGTTGGGCTAGAGGCTTAATGCTGGCCCAGGTTCAGCACAATTCTCAGGTTGTAGGCCTGGAAACTGCTTCAGCGCATTGGTGCACACGCGGCATGTGGGCGCCCGCGTGCACTACAAAATATGTACATCGACGCGTATGCGCGCAGTGCGCTTACGCATGCATGCGGTTATGCCATTAGCCTAGTGTTGGCGCGAGAGTGGCCAAACTCTCTGGAAAATGTATGGGCCTGTATCCGCGTATGGATGCGTGCGCGCACAGTATGCCTACGCGTCCTTGATCCCTTTTTTTTTCAGAAATAGCAAAAACAGCTCAAAATCCTCCTAACACTACCTACAGCTCAAAATTAGCAATGAACACCTCGTTCGAAAAAAACGAATATAAACTTTTAAGAGTTTTTTCGGTTTTTCTTAAACAGTGAAACATAAAAAAAAAAAAAAAAA
>NC_029791.2:59641001-59647161 GCF_000816755.2 Arachis ipaensis
TTGGCTTTTTTGAGAATTTTCAAATATAAGCAAAAAAAGCTTGCTCCACAAGTAACCTATAACCAATTTATTGAAACAAGGATATGGAAAAAAACCAACTACAATGGTAACTCAATTCACTTATTAATCAAAACTACAAAAGAATGGAAATAGTTTACCATGGTGGGGTGTCTCCCACCTAGCACTTTTGTTTATTGTTCTTAAGTTGGACTTATGGGGAGCTCCTCTCAAGGTGGCTTGTGCTTAAAGCTATCTTGGAACATCCACCAATGCTTGAATCTCCATGATGCCCCAAGATTCCTCATGTGTTGCACCAAGTCTTGATGGAGTTCTTCACAAGCTTGAGGCTCCCAAGGTTGATTCTCTTTGTGCGATCCGGGATTCCACACTTTATTTTCACACCCGTCTTGAAGTTGATCATTATTAGTCCATCCGGGTGGTAAACAAGGTGAACTCTCAATGAAGTGACCAAACATTCTCCTAGACCCAAGCAATCTAGCTCTATACCAACCCTTGCGATGCCAACCACTAACCATCTCCCTCTTGCTCTTAAAGCCACATATGTTTCTAAGTTGACCATCCGTCTTAAGCATACCATATTCAAGGGGAATAATAAAGCTCAAGTATAAGGAATTTACCCACTTGAATGAAAGAATGTATGGTGATGGCTTGAAAAGAGGTTTCTCCAAGATCCTTACAAACTCTACTCCCTTGTGGTCTTCCATCTTATTGGGAGAAGGTTCTTCAAAGGATTCACCACCAGGAAGATTGGATGCATGATCTTCATCACCAAGGGAACTCGATTCTTGTTCCATTCCTTCCAAGTCTTCATTCAAAAATTATTTTGGAGGTTGTGCACTCTCCTCCTCAACATCAAATTCAATCTTCTTGGAGAGGTTCTCTTCAATTCTAGGTTCCCAAGGAGATTCCACATCTCCTAAGTCTTCAACCACTTTCTCCTCTTCTTCAATGATCATAGGTTCCTCCAATTGCTCTAATACAAAAGAACATCCCTCATTTTCCACCGGAATCTCCAATCTCTCCTTCATGCTATGCTTTTTAATTAATTATCCACATGTGACCATGGAATTGCTTTGATTGCTCAAGCATTGGGAGGCTAAAATGCTTACTACCTTGGTCAAGGTGGTCACAAATTCTAGTGTCTCCCTTTGTATTTCTCCTTGCCCTTGAAGTATAAGGCTAAGGATTCCATTCATTGAGGATTGGGGAGGATAAGAGGGTTTATTGTCTTGGAAAAAGGGTTCATAATAGGAAGGTGATTCTTCTTGGTAAGGGTATAGTGGTGTGTATTGGGGTGGTTGTTGGGAGTATGGGTATTGGAATGGTGGTTCCATATGGTTCAAAAGGTGGTTGGTATGGTGTATATGGGTTAAAGTCACATGGAGGTGTTTGGTGAAAAGAGGCATGTGAGTATGGTTGAGGTTCATGTTGAGGATATGGCTCATAGGCATATGGTGGTGGTTCTTGAAAGTCACAAGGGTGCTCACCATAGCCATTTGATTGGTATGCATCATAGAATGGCTCTTCTTCATAGTGCATTGGTGGAGGTTGTTGCCATGAAGATTGATCATATGCATATGGCTCCTTCCACCTTTGATTGTCCCATCCTTGATATACATCCTCATTGTAGCCTTCATTTCCTACAACATAGTTAGAACCAAACTCATAGCTAAAGTGAGAATTCATAGTGAAAAGTGAAAATAAGAAACAAAAGCTAACAAAAAATAATGAAACAAAGTCCTAAAACTAGCAAAAACTAACAAGCAATCCAAAAATCAAGCTATTCACAATATTCACATATATACAACAACCAATAACACAACACCATTGCAATTTCCCGGCAACGGCGCCATTTTTGACGAATTGACTTTTGACGGTTTAGAATTTCTCTAATGAGATCTCGTTGCAAGTATAGTTTCTAAACCAAACAATAATCCTTTCATACAAAAATTTGTTTGTCACAAGTACAAACCCCTAAAATCTATAAACCGAAGTATTTAAACCTCGGGTCATTCTCCCTAGGATTTGTAATAAAATGTTCTTGTTATTGGTTATGGAGTATGTTTTGGGGTTTTGATAAGAGACATGAAAGATAAATGGCAAGGAAGTAAACTAATAGCTACAAGGGTCTTGGCAAGGGTTGGTGGTCAAGGATCTCTATCCCTATCACTAACCACAACATGAGAATTGGCAAGGATCAATCCCACTAAATCATCCTCTAACTAATAGTAAAGGAAAGTCAAGTGAGCTATATCAATTCAAGTTCATAAGTTCTAGTTCTCCACCAATTAAATTAGTGAGATCTAGAGTTAATGGCTCCCAATCGTCAATCACTTGGACATTAGTAACTCAAGAGTTCCTAAGATACCTTCCCAAGCCAAGAGCATAAAATTCTACTCTAACATCCTTCCAAGAATTTCATCAAACACTTGGAAGGCATAAAAGGAAAACATAGTAAAATTACAAGGAAAGTAAATCTACACTACTCAATTACAAGGAATTAAACAACAACAAATCAAATGAACAATAAAGGAACATGAAAACATAAATTGCATTAAAAGGAAAAGAAAAGAACAAAAGTGCATCAATATAAAAGTAGAGAATTACAAGAATTAAATGCTAAACTAGAGAGAAGAGATGTAGAAGAAGAAGAATTACAAAAGGAAAAATAAATCAAAGCATGAAATTAATCTAGATCTAAGAATTCCTAATCTAGATCTAACCTACTCCTAATTCTAGAGAGAAGAGAGAGAGAAGAGAGAGCTTCTCTCTCTAGAAACTAACTAAGGTACTCTTCAATCCTTGGGTTAAATAGCATCAGAAATGAGTTGGATTGGGCCCAAAATGCACCAGAAATCGCTGGCCACGAGTTGCATTAAATAAATCACGTGCAGCATCGGCATGTACGAGTATAGTGCGCGTGCGTGCCCCTAAACGCAATGAAACTATGGCAAATTTTATATCATTTCGAAGCCCCAGATGTTAGCTTTCCAACCCAACTAGAACCGCATGATTTAGATCTCTGTAGCTCAAGTTATGGTCGAATAAGTGCAAAGAGGTCGGCTTGACAGCTTTTGCGATTCCTTCATTTCTTCATGAGTTCTCCATTTTTACATGCTTTTCCTTCATTCCCTTGATCCAATCTTTGCCTCCTAAATCTAAAATCACTTAACAAACATATCAAGGAATCTAATGGAATCAAGGTGAATTAAATTTAGCTATTTTAAGACCTAAAAAACATGTTTTCACTCTTAAGCACAATTAAATGAGAATTTATAAAACTATGCTATTTCATTGGATACATGGGAGAAAAGCTGATAAAACCCTTTAAATTCAATACAAGATAAACCCTAAAAATGGGGTTTATCAGAATCCCAAGTGGCTATAACATTCTTGACGGTCTCTGGTGTTCTATCTTCACCTTTTGACACGTCAGACACTTAGACACAAGTGTGGGTACATCACTCTTCATCCCAGGCCACCAGAACATCTTCCTTAAATCATGATACATCTTTGTACTACCTGGATGTATGGAGAATCCGCTACTATAAGCTTCCAACAACAACTCTTGTCTCAAACTTCTGACATCCGACACACAAATTCTCCCTTGATACCTCCATAACCCTTCATTGTCCTTAGTAAACTCTCCATGCCTCTCTTTACCAATCGGTTGGAACAATCTCTGAAGTTCTTGTTCATTTTGCTGAGCTCTCTGAATTTCTAACTTAAACATACTGGAAATTTGCAACTGATTCAAACAAGCTATCCCGGCAACTTCACCAATATCCAACTTGAGGTCTGCAAACTTGTCCACTAACTCCTCCTCTTTAATCCTCATCCAAGCTATCGTCAATGACTTTCGACTCAATGCATCCGCTACAACGTTTGCCTTTCTGGGGTGATAGCTCAGTTCAAAATCATAATCTTTTAGCAGCTCCATCCACCTCCTTTGACGTATATTGAGCTCTTTCTGATCAAAGATGTACTTGAGATTCTTGTGATCAGAAAAGACTCTAAACCTTACTCCGTACAAGTAGTGCCTCCAAATCTTCAATGTAAACATAACAGCCGCCAATTCCAAGTCACGAGTTGGGTAATTCATCTCATGTGGTCTTACTTGATGCGATACGTAAGCCACTACGTTATGGTGTTGCATCAACACGCAACCCAAACCCTTCAACGAAGCATCACAGTACACCTTAAACGGTTCGTGCAGTTTTGGCAAAATCAAAATAGGTGCTGAAGTTAATTTCTCTTTCAAAGCTTGAGAGCTCTTCTAACAGTTCGACGTCCACACAAACGGTACCTCCTTCCGGGTTAACTTAGTCATTGGTAATGCTTTTTGAGAAAATTCCTTAATGAATCTTCGATAATATCCGGCTAAACCCGAGAAAATCCTAACCTCTGTTACTGTTCATACCCTGGGTCGAGCTGTCCGACCCGGGATGTTTCAACGACAAGTCGACCGATCGCTTCAGGTCAGACTACCCGACCTTTTCAAGAGCTCGGCCAAATCACTACAGAGGCCCAAGAAGGCCCAAACAAAGGAACACAGCGCAAATCTAAAGGTAGCCAAAGCCTAGAAAGATAAAGGCGGTTCCCTTGAAGATAAGATGACCTTAGCCAAAGATAAGATAGGATATGATAACTATCTTATCCCTAGAAGGGTCACTCCTCACCATTATAAATACACTGGAGCACCCAGGTATAACTCATACTCTGATTCTACTAAAAACCTGCTTAATACCCTTGCTAACTTAAGCATCGGAGTCCCTTGCAGGTACCACTACCCTCCGGTGACAAAGGATCAGCATCATCATTAAGTGCTACAAGTCGGACACGGGGGCTCCGGCCACCACCCACAAGTCGGACACATTAGCGCCGATCAGCACCGAAGATCTCGTCCGAGATCGACCTACAGTTTCAGGTAACCCTCGGAACATTAGCGCCGTTGCCGGGGAACCTGGAAGTCATTCCATCTACATGGTGAACGACCAGGACAACGACCACAACTCTGGTTTGGTAGACAGAACGCCAAACAAAAATGCAGACATTATACCGAAAGATACTCCTCAACCTAACAAAGACAAAGATTCACCAAACGCGGAAGCCATGGAGGCACTTCAAAACTGCCTAAAATAACTCGAAAAAGTGGTAGAGAATCAACGAGAAGCTGAGAGAGACCTACGAAGGGAAGTTAGCCGGCGCCGCGAGTTAAAGGACAAGCTTCTAAAACTCGAAGTAGATCTCAAAGCTAAAACAAACCGATCTGGTCACGAAGACAGCCCCCGTAAAGACCAAGACCCATTCACCAAAGAGATTATGAGGACCAAAATCCCAAAAGACTTCAAACTTCCCGACATGACTCTATACGATGGCACAGCAGATCCCAGTCATCACCTCAGTAATTTCAAAAGTCGAATGTACCTTACCGATGCCTCAGATGCAGTCTGTTGCAAAGCCTTCCTGACTACTTTAACAAAAACAGCGATTAAATGGTTCGACAATCTACCCCCTAGGTCCATCTCAAGCTTCAACGACTTAGCCAAGATGTTTTTAGCCAGGTCCTCCATCCAAAAAGAGAAAGCTAAGCACGCCTCAAGTCTATTAGAAATCAAGTAGGGAGATCGGAAAAGTCTCCACAGTTACATGGAAAGATTCAACAAAACATGTCTGGACATACAAAGTCTACCAATAGAGGCCGCCATTATGGGTCTCATCAATGGCTTGCGAGAGGGACCTTTTAGCCACTCTATATCGAAAAAATATCCCACATATTTGAACGAAGTGCAAGAACGAGCAGATAAGTACATCAACATGGAGGAAAACTCTCGACTAGGAGAGGCCTCAAAACCCGGATTCTCCTACTCCTCCTGAGATAAGGATAAAGAGTCCAAAAAGAAAGAAGATCAACATGGGGAAAAGATCAAAAAATACCACAATTACACCGCTCTTCGGGTATCCCTTGTGGACGTCTACAGAGAAGTTTTCCATACTAAAAAAATACCCCCAGCTCGACCACTCAAAAACAAAAAAGGAGGAGGAAATCAGGGTGAATATTGTGAATACCATCGAATCTACAGACACTCCACCAACGAATGTTTCGACTTAAAAAATGTCATAGAGAAATTAGTAAGAG
>NC_029791.2:59647186-59665832 GCF_000816755.2 Arachis ipaensis
TCAGAGATTTATGAATAAGGTCTTTACAGACCACATCAGGAAAATCATGGAAGTCTATATGGACGACATGTTAATAAAAACGCAAAGTGAAGAGATGTTACTGTCCGATCTCACCCAAGTATTCAACACTATAAGAAGACATGGCATGCGACTCAACCCTGCAAAATGCACCTTCGCAGTAGAAGCCGGTAAATTCTTCGGTTTTATGCTCACACAAAGGGGAATTGAAGCAAATACGGATAAATGCAAGGCTATGCTCAATATGAAAAGTCCAACCTGTGTCAAAAAGGTACAACAACTCAACGGAAGACTGGCAGCCTTGTCCAGATTCCTAGCCGGATCGGCAATAAGATCCCTACCCTTCTACGCCACTCTAAGGAAGGGAAAGAGATTCAAATGGACAACGGAGTGCGAGCAAGCCTTCCAAGATTTCAAAAGATTCCTGGGACAACCACCTATTCTAACTCGGCCACAGAAAGGAGAATCACTTGTATTGTACCTCGTAGTAGGCAATCGGGCAGTAGCCTCAAGGATCCGAACTGAACTACCAAAAGATAGAAAAATTCGCATATGCTCTCATATTAACATCTCGACGACTTCGTCCATCCTTCCAATCCCACATTATCAGGGTTCGGACAAACCAGCCCGTAAAAGGCATTCTGCAGAAGACAGATTTAGCAAGAAGAATCTTACAATGGGTAGTCGAGCTGTCTGAATTCGACCTTCAATATGAAGCTCGGACAGCCATCAAATCGCAATATTTGGCCGACTTCATTGCAGAATTTACAAACACCCCGGAAATCCCTACAGAATGGAATCTCTATGTAGACGGTTCCTCAAACAAAACTGGAAGTGGCGCGGGTGTGACAATTGAAAGTGACCAGGGAACCCAAATCAAACTTTCCCTCAAATTCGGGTTCCCTGCCTTAAACAACCAAGCCGAGTATGAGGCATTACTAGCTGGTTTGAAGCTGGCTAAGGAGGTTGGAGCTCAAAAGCTTATCATCTTCAGTGACTCACAGGTAGTCACTTCACAAATAGCAAGGAGCTACCAAGCCAAGGATCCCACCATGAAAAAGTACTTGGACAAAACCAAGGAACAGCTCGGACAACTCGAGGAATATGAGATCCGCCATATACCCCGAGAACAGAATGCTCGAGCTGATGCACTCTCAAAATTAGCTAGCACCAAACCAGGGGGCAACAATAGAAGCCTCATCCAAGAGATGCTGCAGAACCTGTCAATCTCGGAAGAAGAAAAAATCCTAACCATAACAGGTCTGGATCAAGGATGGATGACTCCTATAATTAATTACCTCAAAACAGAAGCACTACCTACAGATAAGAAGGAAGCAAAGAGGTTAAAACAGGAAGCACAATACTACACCATCATAAATGATACTCTATACAAGAAAGGGATTTCGACACCACTATTAAAATGTGTACCGACTTCTAATACAAAAGAAGTTTTAGAAGAAGTACACAGTGGCATCTATGGCAACCACCTCGGAGCACAGGCACTCGTCAAAAAAGTACTCCGAGCCGGATTCTATTGGCCGACCTTACAAAAAGAAGCAACAGAATTTGTGAAGACATGTCCACCATGTCAGAAGCATGCCAACTTTCACATCGCCCCGCCAGAGGAGCTCATCAGCGTAACCTCACCCTGGCCATTCACAAAATGGGGACTCAATCTTCTCGAACCCTTCCCCCAAGGATCAGGACAAGTCAAATTCCTCATAGTGGAGGTAGACTATTTCACAAAATGGATTGAGGCAGAACCCCTAGCTAACGCCACTGCTCAAAGAAGTCGAAAATTCCTATATAGAAATATTGTCACAAGGTTTGGGGTCCCATACTTTATATCCACAGACAATGGTACTCAATTTACAGATGCACGCTTTAGAAATTTGGTGGCCGACCTGAACATAAAACACCAATTCACATCCGTAGAACATCCCCAGGCCAATGGACAAGCAGAAGCTGCTAACAAAGTCATATTAGTCGGGTTAAAACGGAGATTACAGGATGCAAAGGGAGCCTGGGCTGAAGAGCTCCCACAAGTCTTATTGGCATATCGGACAACCCCACAACTCCACTACAAAGGAATCACCCTTCCGATTAGCTTACGGAATGGAGGCGATGATCCCAGTGGAGGTCGAAGAAGGGTCGGCAAGAGTGATCCACTACAACAAAAAGGCCAACTCCCAACTTCAAAGGGAAGAACTCGACCTACTTCCAGAAATCCGAGAAAGATCTTGGATCAGGGAAGAGGCGTTAAAACACGAATGGCTTCAAGATACAATCAAAAGGTAGTGCCACGAGGTTTTGCCGAGATCCTAATCTGAAATGATATCAGAACTACTGGATCTGGAGAAGGAAAGCTGGCAGCAAACTGAAAAGAACCCTACCGAGTCATAGAAGTACTTGGAAAGGGCTGCTACAGGGTGTGATAAACCATTATTTTATGATTTATATTGTGTTTAATTGAGTGGTTTTATCAAGTCTTTACCTACTTATTCATATAGATTGCATGAATTTTATAATTCCTTCCTAGTATTGTTTATGGTTGAAAACTTGCTTCCTAGAAACCTTTAATTAGTACATTTTAACTCTCCTTTATATCACTCGATGCCGTGATCCGTATGTTAAGTGTTTCAGACTTCATAAGGCAGGAATGGCTTGGAGAATGGAGAGGAAGCTTGCAAAAATAGAAGGAACACAAGAAACTAAGGAGATGACCAGCGAACACTGACGCGATCGCATGGTTCACGCGAGCGTGCGAAATGAAGAAATCGCAGGGATGCGAATGCGTTCCTGACTGAAGAGAGAAGTTTTGCGTGGTCTAGAAATTCGCAGATAAATCCTCGTTGCAGGTATAGCTTCTAAACCAACAAAAGTCCTTTCTTACAAACGTTTTGGTTGTCACAAGTAACAAACCCCTTTTAAAATTGATAACCGAAGTATTTAAACCTCGGATCGTCTTCTCAAGGAACTGCAGGGAGGTGTTCTTATTATTGGTTATGAGTTTTGTAAATTAGGGGTTTTGAAAGTAAGGAACAAGTAATTTAAATGACAAGTAAAATAAATAAATAACTGTAAAATAAACTCTTGGCAAGGTATGAAAATTCGGAAGTCCTATCCTAGTTACTCCTATGAGAATTGAAGTTAATCCCACTAAGTTAACCCTTACGAAAGCAAGGGAAAGTCAAGTGAACTAATTAATTAGATTCCCAAGTCCTAGCCAACTCCTAAGGAAAGACTAGAGTTAGTGGAATTCCAGTCAATTAGCCGACATAACAATCAATCACAATAAGTTTAATAACTCAAGAGCCTCCAATTAATCAATTAAAGCCAAGAATATAAAAAGCTAAATAAGAATCATAAATCTGAAATACCTCAATTGCATTAATAAGAGAAAATCAATCTAAACATAAAGAGTTCATAGGCCAATTTGGAAACATAAGTAATTAAATGAGAGCATTAAAGTATCTGAAAGTAAAAGAGAAATATAAAGTAAAAGAAATATTGAACCTGATAAAGAGTTGAAATTCTGAATCCTTTAAGAGGAATCCTACTCCTAAAACCTAAGAGAGAGGAGAAAACCTCTCTCTAAAAACTACATCTAAATCATGAAAACTGAATAATTGAGGGCCTCTCCATGAATGGATGCATTTCCCCACTTTATAACCTCTAATTTGTGCTTTCTGTACTTGGATCTGGGTCAAAAAGGGTTTCAAAAATTGCTGGGAGCGTTTTCTGTAGTTTCTGGTGCGTGGCGTCTGTCATGCGTCCGCGTGGGTCACGCGGTCGCGTCATCTGGAAGTTTTCCTTATCACGCGTTCGCTTCGGTTAGGCGTAGGCGTCATCTGTGTTCTGCTTAAGGCACGCGTCCGCATCAATCAAGCGTTCGCGTCACTGCCTTTTCGCGCTAGGCATGCGGCTGTGTCGTCCATGCGTTCGCGTCGCTGCCAGTTTCTTCAAAAACTCCATTTTGTGCTTTCCTTCCATTTTTGTATGTTTCCTTTCTATCCTTTAAATCATTCCTGCCTTAGGAGATCTGAAAATACTCAACACACAAATCACGGCATCGAATGGTAATAAAAGGTAATTAAAATAATTATTTTTAAAGCATAGGAAACATGTTTTTCACATATATCACATAATAAGGAAGGGAAAGTAAAGCCATGCAATTTCACATGAATAAGTGGGTGAAGGGTTGAATAAATCACTTAAATTAAGCACAAAATATATCATGAAATATGGGTAATCTATTCTAACTGCAACTACCTAAATGAATCATGCAATTCTAATTGTTATTCACTTGTATATAAAGCTTACATGTAGTTAAATTAATTCATATCCTCAAGGAATCATATATGCATAGCCAAACCTTAGATAATGTTAAAGCACTTTTACAATTGAGATGGGTAAAAACATTTCACAAACTTGCAAGACAATTAACAGTTTAAGCAGATATATATGGTGATGAGCTATTGAACCCTCACTGGATTTTGTGTTTACTCTCTAGTCACTCAGCGTTTATTGGGTTAATCACTCTATTCTTTTTCTATCCTTACTTTCTATAACTTTGTTCTCCATCTAACCAATCAACAATTATAGAATACAGACATACAAAAATCATGAGGTCTTATTCAAGGTTGTAATGGGGCCAAGGTAAAGGTAAGGGTATATGTATAAGGTTAAGTGAGCTAATAAGTGAATCCTTAATTAGTCTAAGATCTCACCTAACATACATACTTTATAAATCAATTTCTTAACCTATTTGCCCAAGTTTTCCCTCTTTGTATTGCAAACTCATGTATTAAATTTAATTTTGTCCCATGTGCATTGATTCTTTTTATTTTGCATTTGGGGAATTTTTTGTATCCCCTTATTTAAATACTGGAAAATTATTATTTTTTTTAAATCAATGCACATGGTAATCCCATTGTTTTGATTTCACATGAGCATGCTTCCCAAATTTGCTTTTGAAACATCTTATTCTTTTTTTTTTAAATTCCTACTTTGTTTCTATCATCCCATGTTCCCATAAAATTTTCCACACTTAAATAATACACAATATCTATCTTAAGCTAACCAAGGATTCAACTTGGGATTTTTATTTTATTTTTCTGCTTAAGGCTAGTAATGTAGTTTATAGAATAAGAGGGGATTAAAAAGCTCAAGGGGGTTAACAAGGGTGATGTAAAAGTTAGGCTAATTTGGGATAAGTGAGGAAAAAATCAAATGATGGCCTCAATCATCTCTTGGTATGTATCTATATTCTATAATTGGACATATAGATTAAAACAAAGTAAAGAACATCAGAATGAAAAAGAAGGGTAAAACACACAGGAATGAAAATTATGGTTTGAATGTAACCATACAATTAAGCTCAAGACTCACAGGCTGTGTGTTCTCTAGCTCAAAAATCATATATCAGTTATACATGTCATGCAAGTAAAAATTAAGAGTTCCCATTATTCTCAATGTAAATCTTAGGGTGGCCCTTAAAATCTTAGTGTTGTTCCTTGATGAAATGTTGTTAACTAACTAACATGTAATGCTATAATACAAGGTGTGTGGATTGTTTTAATTTACTAAGATTTTTAGTTTACTCCTTTTATTTTCAATTAAATCAAACTATTATATGCTAAAAGGGCAAACTATACTAATGAATCCACATATTCTATAATTAATAAGTTTAGAATTGCAAACTAAACTAAATGGCTAAAATATGAACTAAAGTGCAAAATACGGAAAATAGGGTAGAAATACAGCAAAAGAACAATGTATAAGTACTAAAAAATAAAAATAAGAATAAAAATACAAGAAAATAACAAAATAAGATAAAAGAGTCTGTAGTGGTTCACCAAAAAAAGATACGCCAGGGATGGCGACCTCCCCACACTTAAAATATAGCATCGTCCTCGATGCTCACTCAAGCTGGGTGTGAAGGAGTGTCATCACCGGAAGGATGGGCTGCTGGAGTCTCTGTGGTGGCCTGAAGGTCTGCAGACTGGATGAGGGTAGGAGGATCTGTCTGCTACAGTGGAGGTGCTGACTGGAGAGGGATCTCTGGGTCTGCGGCCTGAATCTGATATGGCTCCTCCTGCTGTGGTGTAGCCTGCTCTGGTCTTGCCTGCTCAGCCTCTCTCTGTGCATGTCTCTCATCCTCATGCCCGTCTGCCTCCTCCTCAGATGGCTCTGATGGTGTGTCAGGCTCGGAGGGGATGTCGCCGCCAGATCGGATCATCAACTTGAGGTGCTCATAGCGTTGCTTGTTGTGACTCTCAGATCTCTCATATCGCCGCCGGTTGCGGCACTCCATCTGGTCCAGCTGCTGAAATAAGCGGTGCACGAGGTGGTAAACGGGCTCTGAGGCAGGTGGAGGTGCAGTGGTGGTAGCTGGGGTAGCAGTAGATGAAGAAGGGGCAGCTGAAAGTGTGGTTGTCTCATCAGAAGCGGTGAGGAATGGGGGTCTGTAACCCAAAGCCTAAAACTTCCTCCTGTGAGGAATAATCTTCTTGTAGTCTGCAGCAGGTGGCTTCTCATCAGCAAGCTCCCATGGCACGTCAGCTCGACGGCCGAGCTGGGTAATCAGATAAGGAAAAGGGAGAGGCCTCTGACATGGACCCTGGCCATGTAATACCAGATGAATCGTGGAAGATACAGGTCCTTACCCTCCATCACACAACAGAGGAGGGTGATCATAGCAGCAGGTAGTTCCGTCTCATGAGTGCTGGGCATAACAAAGTTGCTCAGGATCTGGTGCCAGAGCCAAGCCTCATCATTCAGATACATCAGCTTGATTTCCTTAGGCATTGTTGTATTCTTTCCCATGACCCATGGGACAGTAGGATCAAGGGCTATCCTCTGCTTGACAACATCCTAGTCAAATCTCAGAAAGCGCATGTCCTCTTCAGCCTTTTGGTAATCGTCAGGCTGATCTGACTTAGGTTGAAGCTGCAAAATATCCTCAATGGCTTCCTTAGTGACCAGTATCTGTTTCCCTCTGAGGTGCACTGCATCCAGGGAAGTCTTGAAATAGTTGCAGTAAAACTCTCTTACCCAGGAAGCATTGACCTCTGTCAAGTTTCTCTCCAAGAAGAACCAGCCTCTCTGTTTTACCTGATCGGAGGTGTACTGCTGTAGTTCTTCTGGAATTTTCAGAGTTCTCTCCAGGTACAGGTTCCTAGAGGTGGCAAACACTGGATACTTCAGCTCATAGTATCTGTTTGCGAATTTTACCGGATCATTGGCAGTGAGGAGCTGGTCAGCCTTCTCCTGCGGGGTAAAGTGCCTTTCGCGCCAGGAGTCATCATGCATAATGTCCAGGATAGACATAGAGGATTCGCCTCTTTTTCTTTTGCCAGTGGTTGCCTTGCCTTTTCTTTTTCGTTGAGGGTCAGACATCCTGAAAAGCAGAAATTCCAGGATATAAATGAAGAACAAAGCAGGAAAACAAGTAGGCAAATAGAATAATAGCAATATAAGCACATAGTGACAAAAGAGCAGTAGAATAATGAAATGAGTTAAATAAATATACATTTTGGATTGTTTTGGAGTTAAAAATCTGAGATGAGAAATCACAATCCAAAATATATTATAAGTAGAATACCTGTTAATTAGGAGAAACAATAATCATGCCACGTGTTAAAAAGTTGAAGGAGTTAGTTAAAAAGCAAAGGGAGAAGTTAGAAAGTTAAAAGTGGTTAAAAGTGAAAAAGAGGTTAGAAAGTGGAAAGCAGTGAGTTAGGAGAAAGAAAGTTAAAGTAAGTGGCATGATAAAGGTTTCCTAGGTAACAAGAAATTCACAAATTTAAAGAATAAGCAACTCATATTGAAGCAAGGATAACAGGTTGATGATGATTCATATAGATATAGAAATAGCAAAAATTGAAATCGAATCATCAAAAGTGCAATTTATGAACCAGAAAATTGAAAGGAAAAAGAATGCTGGCCCGTGCATTCATGAATTAGTTTAGGTGTAGCTAAGTAGTGCAAAATTGAAAATTGCCAAAGCCAATTCCTGAATGTAAAAATGAAACAATTTGCAGAAAATTGGGCAGCATTCCGGCTAAAATTGGATGTTCCCGGGTAATAAACAGCAAGCAGAACAGTTCATATAAAGTAAAATAAAGCTGAAAATACTCATAAGTAATATGAACATGAAAGAGCAGTGTAACAGTAGCATGAAACAGTAAAGAAAAGCATGTGAACAGTATTAACATCACAGCCGGACCAAAATTGCAGAATAGATAAAACAAGCAACAAGTACGGCGCAATTATCAGGCCTAAATCCACTAACCACATCCTAGCTACCTAACCACCTAGAATCCACTACAAACATGCATCTCTAACTAGCCTAATGTTGAACATAAACTGAAAAATATGCAACATACTACGAATGAAAGAAAAGTGGCGTTCGGTGGAACCTGGTATGCGTATGATCTAAGGTAGGGATCAGAGAGATGGCGTTGGGAAAGTGGCGGTGCTGGGAGGGGGCACGGCGGTGTGGTGGCGGAACAGGGCGGCGCGGTGGTGGAGCAGGTTGGGTTGGAGGGTGGGGTTTGGGTTGGGTGAGGGGTTATGATGGTGGGAGGGGCGGCGAGGGTTGTGGGTTAGAGGGGGTTGGAATGGGAGGCGGCGCTGGTGGCGTGGTGGTGGTGGCTGGCTGATAAACCCATATTTTATGATATATTTTGTGCTTAATCTGAGTGACTGGAAGTGTTGGTGGTTGGGTGGTGGAGGAGGGAGGGTTGCAGAGAAGAGAGGAAGAAGAAGGGGGGTATGGGGGCGCGACGGGTAGGGTTTCGCGTGATAGGGGATTAGTGATTTTGAATTCACGTGAACGCGTGGAGTACGCGATCGCGTGACTAGGGTGAATTGGGGTTGACGCGGTCGCGTGGTTGACGCGATCGCATGAAAGGGGTAAAAGATGAATGATGCGGTCGCATGAGGCATGCGACTGCGTCGCTGAAAATTGTGCTAAACACAAAATTCCAGCATCGTTTTAGCACAAATCTCTGTCTCCATTTAAGGGGTCATAATATCCACACGACGCGGACGCGTCGCTCACGCTTTCGCGTGGGATGAGTGTTTTGCAAGTGACGCGTTCGCGTCAGGGACACGAACGCGTGAGCCGTTTTGTGCTAAACGCACACCAGCCACACGATTCCAACCCAAATTTCTAGGCGTTGGATATTTGCGCCGATTTCCAGATCACGCGTTCGCGTGAGTGACGCGGACGCGTGGGAAGTGTTTTTCGCAACTGACGCGAACGCATTAGCAACGCGGTTGCGTCGCGCACTTTTTTTATGCAATTATGCAATTATGTGATTATGCAGCATACAATGCGAATGAATAATATTCAGGTTCAATGAAAATAATATAATATAAAAACAAACAACACAAAATAAAATTGAAAAAGAAACGACCATACCATGGTGGGTTGTCTCCCACCTAGCACTTTTAGTTAAAGTCCTTAAGTTGGACATTGGATGAGCGTCCTGTTATGGTGGCTTATGCTTAAATTCATCCAGAAATCTCCACCAATATTTGGAATGCCAACAGCCTCCGGGGTCCCAAACTAGGCATGTGAAGCTTTTAAGCAGCTTCAAATAGATTCTCAGGCTCCCGGGGTGACGAATGTCAGAATAGATTCCAGGATCCCAAACTTTGCTTTTAAATCTGCCATTGTCTTGATCTATATCCTTCGATCCGGGCGGTTTAGAAATTGTATTCTCACCAAGATGACCAAACGCCTTCCGAGACCCATTCAATTGAACTTGATACCAATCTGTGCACCTCGAATTGAAGCGTGGAACCTTATTGAATCTTGTACACCAGCTTTGAGTATGAGCCATTTCCCTCTTACTCTTAAAGCCGCAAAGAGCTCTAAGCTGGCCATCTGTTTCAAGAAAACCATATTCAAGTGGAAAGGTAAAGATAAAGGTTAAGGATTGTACCCACTTGAAGCTTGTATTAGGTGGTAATGGCCTTGGGACAGGTGTTTCCAGTGGTTCTGTAAGTTCTACTCCCTTGTATTCTTCTGTGAATTCCTCCACTTCTTTGCAAAATTTTTCAACTGCAACTGCGTTCTGATCAAAGTCTTCTATGTCTTCCTCGTCACTCAAGTCATACGTTGGAGGTTGAGAGAAATCTACCTCGACATCATCTTCGTATTCACTTGGATAAGATTCTTCAGGCTCAAGGAGTTCAGTTGCGGATGTGAGTTCGTGATTAGGAGAGCTTGATTCATGATCATCACTGCCTATAGAATCAACTTCTTGGTCTGTTCCGTCCAATTTTTCACAAGGTATATGCTTTGGGGGTTGTGCACTGTCCTCTTTGGCATCAATTTTGAACTTCTCAGCAGAATCCTTTACAGCTCTCGATTCCCATGGAGGTTCAGCATCTCCTAAATCTTCAACCACTTCTTCCTCTACAATTATCATGGCTTCCTCCACTTGTTCCAATACAAAGCCATGCTCCTCATTGTCCACCGGAGTCTCTAGTGTTTCCTTCATGCTACGCTCTTCTTTTGATTCTCCACATGTAGCCATGGGAGTATTTTGAGCGCTCAGATGTCGGGAAGCTATTAAATTTACTACCTCGGTTAAGGCAGTAGTGAGTTCTAATACGCCCTTTTGTATCCTCGCTTGCCCTTGAAGAAGAACACGAAGTTTGTCATTCATTGGAGGTTGGGGTGGGTATGAGGGTTCATTGGTTGGGGAAGAGGGTTCAAAATAAGAATGTGGTGGTTCTTGGGAGTAATTGGATTGGAATTGTGGTGGATAAGGGTCATACGGTGGTGAATGGTGAAAAGGAACTTGTGGGTGTGGTGGTTCAAATCTACGTTGAGAGGATGGTCTATAAGCACAGGATGGGGCTTGTTGGTAATTACAAGGTGGTCCACCATATCTATTAGCTTGGTATGCATTGTAGATTGGTCCTTGCCCATGATATCTTGGAGAGTGTTGTTGCCTAAAGGGTTGATCAGGTCCTCTTGGCTCCATCCATCTTTGACTACTTAGACCTTGATGCATATTCCTGTTATAGCTTCCACTCCTTTCAACAAATTTAGAACCAAACTCAAAGCGAGAGGGGTGAGAATTCATAGTAGCTAATAGAAATAAAAGGGAAAAACAAAAACAAATAAACAAATAAAAGAAAAATATTTACAATAACCAATAATAAGGCACACGTTCGCAGTTCCCCGGCGACGGCACCATTTCGAAGAGAGAACTTTTGCGTGGTCTAGAAATTCACAGATAAATCCTCGTTTCAGGTATAGCTTCTAAACCAACAAAAGTCCTTTCTTACAAATGTTTTGGTTGTCACAAGTAACAAACCCCTTTTAAAATTGATAACTGAAGTATTTAAACCTCGGGTCGTCTTCTCAAGGAACTACAGGGAGGTGTTCTTATTATTGGTTATGAGTTTTGTAAATTGGGGGTTTTGAAAGTAAGGAACAAGTAATTTAAATGACAAGTAAAATAAATAAATAACTGTAAAATAAACTCTTGGCAAGGTATGAAAATTCGGAAGTCCTATCCTAGTAACTCCTATGAGAATTAAAGTTAATCCCACTTAGTTAACCCTTACGAAAGCAAGGGAAAGTCAAGTGAACTAATTAGTTAGATTCCCAAGTCCTAGCCAACTCCTAAGGAAAGACTAGAGTTAGTGGAATTCCAGTCAATTAGCCGACATAACAATCAATCACGATAATTTTAATAACTGAAGAGCCTCCAGTTAATCAATTAAAGCCAAGAATATAAAAAGCTAAATAAGAATCATAAATCTGAAATACCTCAATTGCATTAATAAGAGAAAATCAATCTAAACATAAAGAGTTCATAGGCCAATTTGGCAATATAAGTAATTAAATGATAGCATTAAAGTATCTGAAAGTAAAAGAGAAATATAAAGTAAAAGAAATATTGAACCTGATAAAGAGTTGAAATCCTAAATCCTTTAAGAGGAATCCTAATCCTAAAACCTAAGAGAGAGGAGAGAACCTCTCTCTAAAAACTACATCTAAATCATGAAAAGTGAATAATTGAGGGCCTCTCCATGAATGGATGCATTCTCCCACTTTATAACCTCTAATTTGTGCTTTCTGTACTTGGATCTGGGCCAAAAAGGGTTTCAGAAATTGCTGGGAGTGTTTTCTGCAGTTTCTGGTGCGTGGCGTCTGTCACGCGTCCGCGTGGGTCACGCGGTTGCGTCATCTGGGAGTTTTCCTTATCACGCGTTCGCTTCGGTCACGCGTACGCGTCATCTGTGTTCTACTCAAGGCACGCGCCCGTGTCAATTACGCGTTCGCGTCACTGCCTTTTCGCGCTAGGCATGCGGCTGCGTCGTCCATGTGTTCGCGTCGCTGCCAGTTTCTTCAAAAACTCCATTTTGTGCTTTCCTTCCATTTTTGTATGTTTCCTTTCTATCCTTTAAATCATTCCTACCTTAGGAGATCTGAAAATACTCAACACACAAATCACGGCATCGAATGGTAATAAAAGATAATTAAAATAATTATTTTTAAATCATAGGAAACATGTTTTTCACATATATCACATAATAAGGAAGGGAAAGTAAAACCATGCAATTTCACATGAATAAGTGGGTGAAGGGTTGAATAAATCACCTAAATTGAGCACAAAATATATCATGAAATATGGTTTTATCACTAACGAAAACGCGTCGAGTGGAGTTTGCACGAATGATGCGAACGCGTGGACGACGCGTACGCATGACCTGCGCGATCTCCAGAAATAACAGAATACGCTGGGGGCGTTTTCGGGCGTTTTGCATTTGGAATATATTAATATATAGAGTTACTTTTAATTTTAATTAATTTTAATTCTCTATTTTATTTTATTTAATTTACAATGTCTTCTTATATTTTTATGAATATTAATTCTATGTCAATGGAGTAGATTTCCTACTTGACATGGGGGTTGATTAAGAGGAGACACTTGAGTTGGAATGCTCAAGTGCTTAGTTAAATTGGACGTTGTTGGCTAATTCTGTACCTATTAATGCTATACCTTCCCAAGGGAGAGGACTAGGATTTGCGGGTAAGAGTTAGCTCAATCACCTGACTTTCCTTTATTTAGTAAGGGTTAACTAAGTGAAAACAATAACCTCTTTACACTACACTTGAGAAGATTCCAACAAGGATAGAACTTCCAATTAATCATTCTCCCAGTCAAGGCCTTTTAATATTAATAATAATTCTTTGTTCTATTGCTTTAATTTACAATTGTTTTTATTCATTATCAAAACTCAACTTTTCTGGAAAATTTCTAATTAATAAAATAGCACCCTTTCCTGCAACTCGTTGGGAGACGACTTGGGACTCATACTCCCAGTATTTTTCATTTTAATTTTTGTGGCAACCCCTTTTTAAATTGGTGAGGCAGACTTTAGCTGGTTGAGAGCTATACTTGCAACACATTTCTTGTATTAAGACTCTCTTAATTGGTCTAACTTCTGCCACGCACCAATTTTTGGCGCCGTTGCTGGGGAGTTGCAATAGTGTGCTAGATTATTAATTAGTGTACATATTTTATTTTACTTGCATATTTTATTTTTATTTCTGTTACCATGAGCTGTACGTCTTTCTCATTGAATGACGCGTTCATTGCCTGATCTGAGCTTAGCCGCTTTTGATCCTGAAATTGAAAGAACTCTTTCACGTATTAGGCGAGCTCGACGTCGGTTAGCCTTTGAAGGTGGTGAAGTGATTGTTATCAATTCACCAGTCTCATCTGAGGGCAAATCTAAACCGCCATCTGAGAGCGAGACAAGCTCTTTTACTACTGATCCAGTTGATTCACGTGCAGGTGACATGGTACAACCTAGGAGAATTACTCTCCAGGAAGCTGGAGCCCTAGATTTTACACTGCAACCTTATCAAGTGCATCATCTGAATCTGGCTGCAGATTTTGAATTGAAGACTGCACTAATCAACTTGATGCCCAAGTTTCATGGCTTACCTACTCAAGAGCCTATTAAGCACCTTAGGGATTTCCAGACAGCCTGTTTACTGTTAGGCGTAATGGTGCAGATGAAACTTCTATTCTGTTAACTGCCTTTTTGTTTTCTCTTGAGGGGAAGGCAAGGGAGTGGTACTACTCCCAACCTGAAGCGACTGTTACCAACTGGGATACACTCAGGAGAGAATTTTTGGAAAAATACTTTCCAGCTGAAGTCACAGATAGACTGAGAAAAGAGATCTCTTGCATTGTTCAAGGTGACTTAGAGACTCTCTATGAATACTGGGAGCATTTTAAGAACCTTCTAGACGCATGCCCCCATCACATGATTAACAGACTAGTGTTGATCAGCTACTTCACTCAAGGCATGAATTCCCAGGATAAGACTACACTGGATGGTGTAAGTAATGGTTCTATGAAAAAGTACAGAACCGCAGATGAAGCATGGCAACTGAGCAGCGACTTAGCTGAGTCCACTAGGAATCACAGGCTGAGACGTAGCCATTCAAAAGCTGTTGCAGAGGTTTCCTCTAGCATTGAGACTACTGCTCTTACACAGAGTATATGTGAAATGACCAACCTACTGAAGCAGATGCAATTGAACCAACAACAACATGCTCAGCCTCACTCACCACAACAGAGCCAACAGTTAGTTCCCCAAAGAGTATGTGGAATTTGTGCTGATTATAGTCATTACACTGATGAATGTCCACAGCTCCAACAGGAAGACAACACTGTGGCAGCTACTCATAACTTCTATGACCGCCCGAATCAAGGATACAACCAACAAGGTGGCAATTACAACCAAGGTGGAAACCATAACCAGGGATGGCAGGATAACTCCAACCAAGGTTGGAGAGATAATTCTAACCATAATTGGAGGGACAACTATAACAGAGGAGGCAGAGATAACAATGGAAACCAGAGGTGGAATAACAACATTAACAACAAACAGCAGAATCAGAACCAGCCTTACAGAGCACCTCACCTAAGACAATCTCAAGAATTCCAGCAAAACCAACAGTAGGTTCCTCAGATCACTTACTCCAATTCCTCATCAAATGACGAGATGCTCCTTTCTCTTGCACAAGGGCAACAAGACTTGCAGACGCAGTTGAACTCTACTTTAAATGGTATGACTGCCATTTTACAAGCTCTCATCTCCTGGTTAGATTCATAACCTAATTCTACAAATCAACCTTCAAGCTCCAGTGGAATTCCTTCTCAACCCCTACCTAATCCCAAAGGTGGCATCAATGCTATCACTTTAAGGTTCGGAACTACATTGCAGGAGAGGAACCAGGAGGAGCCAAGCCTACCAGAACATGTCCCAACTAAGGATGTAATGGAAGTGGAAAATGCTGAAGAAGAAGAGGACGTACAAGACATAGTTGAAGAAGAAGCAACTCAACCACAGAATGAAACACCAAAGGATGCAGAGGCTGTACAGGATGCCATTCCTATCCCATTTCCACACCTGGCAAAGAAATCCAGGAAGTAGATGTAACTTGATCCCAAAATGGTAGAAATATTCAAAAAGGTTGAGGTAACTATTCCCCTTTTTAATGTTATTCAGCAGGTACCTAAGTACGCAAAGTTTCTAAAAGATTTAGACATACATAAGGATAAGATTAATGAATTAGAAACTATTCCTTTAGGTAGTTCTATATCTGCTTTAATGGGAGGTATACCTGAAAAATGTAGTGACCTAGGTCCATGTATGGTTAACTGTACCATTGGAGGTGTAATTTTTTCTGACTGCCTGTGTGATTTAGGAGCATGTGTTAGTATAATGCCATTGTCTATATATGATACCTTGAGGCTCCCTCCCTTAAAAAGGTCGGCAGCTCATTTTGTGTTAGCAGATAAAAGCATTATTACAGTAGTTGGAATTGCGGAAGATGTATTAGTGAGCATTAAGGGGCTCATGATGAGCGGATAATTTATACGCTTTTTGGCATTGTTTTTAGTATGTTTTTAGTAGAATCTAGTTACTTTTAGGGATGTTTTCATTAGTTTTTATGTTAAATTCACATTTCTGGACTTTACTATGAGTTTGTGTGTTTTTCTGTAATTTCAGGTATTTTCTGACCGAAATTGAGGGACTTGAGCAAAAATCAGATTTAGAGGTTGAAGAAGGACTGCCGATGCTGTTGGATTCTGACCTCCCTGCACTCAAAGTAAATTTTCTGGAGCTACAGAAATCGAAATGGTGCGCTTCCAATTGAGTTGGAATGTAGACATCCAGGGCTTTCCAGCAATATATAATAGTCCATACTTTGGCCAAGAATAGACGACGCAAACCGGCGTTCAACGCCAGCTCTTTGCCCAATTCTGGCGTCCAGCGCCAGAAAAGGGTCCAAAACCAGAGTTGAACGCCCAAACTGGCATAAATGCTGGCGTTCAACTCCAAGAAGGACCTCTACACGTGCAACACTCAAGCTCAGCCCAAGCACACACCAAGTGGGCCCCGGAAGTGGATTTATGCATCAATTACTTATTTCTGTAAACCCTAGTGACTAGTTTATTATAAATAGGACCTTTTACTATTGTATTAGATATCTTTGGACGCCTGGTTCTTAGATCAGAGGGGCTGGCCATTCGACCATGCCTGGACCTTTTACTTATGTAATTTCAACGGTAGAGTTTCTACACTCCATAGATTAAGGTGTGGAGCTCTGCTGTTCCTCAAAGATTAATGCAAAGTACTACTGTTTTCTATTCAATTCATCTTATTTCGCTTCTAAGATATTCATTCGCACTTCAATCTGAATGTGATGAACGTGACAATCATCATCATTCCCTATGAATGCGTGCCTGACAACCACTTCCGTTCTACCTTCGACTGAATGAGTATCTCTTAGATCTCTTAATCAGAATCTTCGTGGTGTAAGCTAGAATGATGGCGGCATTCAAGAGAATCCGGAAAGTCTAAACCTTGTCTGTGGTATTCCGAGTAGGATTCAATGATTGAATGACTGTGACGAGCTTCAAACTCGCGATTGCTGGGCGTTAGTGACAGACGCAAAAGGATAGTAAATCCTATTCCAGCATGATCGAGAACCGACAAATGAATAGCCGTGCCGTGACAAAGTGCGTTGACCATTTTCACTGAGAGGATAAGATGAAACCATTGACAAGGGTGATGCCTCCAGACGATTAGCCATGCCGTGACAGGGCATTTGGATCATTTTCCCGAGAGAAGACCGAAAGTAGCCATTGACAATGGTGATGTATCACATAAAGCCAGCCATGGAAAGGAGTAAGACTGATTGAATGAAGGCAGCAGGAAAGCAGAGGTTCAGAGGAACGAAAGCATCTCTATTCGCTTATCTGAAATTCTCACCAATGATTTACATAAGTATTTCTATCCCTATTTTATTAATTATTTTCGAAAACCCCATTACTATTTTATATCCGCCTGATTGAGATTTACAAGGTGACCATAGCTTGCTTCATACCGACAATCTCCGTGGGATTCGACCCTTACTCACGTAAGGTATTACTTGGACGACCCAGTGCACTTGCTGGTTAGTTGTGCGAAGTTGTGAACCATGGTATTGGCATCATGTTTTTGGCGCCATTACCAGGGAAAGAAAGAGCGATGAATTTTACATAATCAAAGTGTAATCACAATTTCTGCGCACCAAGTTTTTGGCGCCGTTGCCGGGGATTGTTCAAGTTTGGACAACTGACGGTTCATCCTGTTGCTCAGATTAGGTAATTTTCTTTTTGTTTTATTTTCAAAAATTTTTCAAAAAAAAAATTTTCAAAAATTTCTCCTTTGTTTTCGAAAAAAAATAAAATAAAAATGTTTTCAAAAAAAAATGTTTTCTAAAATATATTTTCCTTCAGAACTTTCAAGAATGAATTCTAGTGTTTCATGAAGCATGTTGAAGCCTGATTGGCTGTAAAGCCACGACTGTAGGGCATGTTAGGCTTGTCATGTCTGAGTTACATACTAAAGCTTGGCTGGCTATTAAGCCATGCCTGACCCTTTGATTGGAGCTTTAGAGCATAAGATTCCTGGAATTCATATTAAAAATTTTGGAATCCTTCTCTTTCATCATAAAAAAAAGTCAAAAAAAATCAAAAAAATATCTTTCCCTTTTTCTCTCTCATACATTCGAAAATTGGATTTGACTTTTTCAAAAAATTTTAAAATCTAGTTGTTTCTTATGAGTCAAATCAAATTTTCAATTTGAAAAATTTTATCTTTTTCAAAATCTTTTTCAAAAATCAAATCTTTTTCATTTTTCTTAGTTATTTTCGAAAATTATAAAAATATTTTTCAAAAATTTTTTTCTTAACTTTATCACATAATTTTCGAAAATAACATCACCAATTAATGTTTTGATTCAAAAATTTCAAAGTTTGTTACTTGCTTGTTAAGAAAGATTCAAACTTTAAGTTTTAGAATCATATCTTGTGATTTCTTGTGAATCAAGTCATTAATTGTGATTTTAAAAATCAAATTTTTTTTTAAAAACTAATTTCTATCCTATCTTTTCAAAAATATCTTCTCATCATATCTTTTTCAAAAATTTGATTTCAAAATATCTTTTCTAACTTCCTAACTTCTTATCTTTTCAAAATTGACTTTCAAAATTTGTTTCAACTAACTAACCAACTTTTTGTTT
>NC_029791.2:59665873-59666172 GCF_000816755.2 Arachis ipaensis
AAAGGATGAATCCATCATCCTAGGAAGACCTTTCCTAGCCACAGCAAGAGCTGTGATTGATGTGGACAGAGGAGAATTGATCCTTCAATTGAATGAGGACAACCTTGTGTTTACAACTCAAGGATCTCTCTCTGCATCCATGGAGAGGAAGCAGAAGAAGCCTCTCTCAAAGCAGAGTCAAACAAAGCCCCCACAATCAAACTCTAAGTTTGGTGTTGGGAGGCCACAACCAAACTCTAAGTTTGGAGTTGAACTCCCATATCCAAACTCTAAGTTTGGTGTTGGAGAGTTTGGAGAGT
>NC_029791.2:59666177-59666960 GCF_000816755.2 Arachis ipaensis
TTCAAAGTTTGTTACTTGCTTGTTAAGAAAGATTCAAACTTTAAGTTTTAGAATCATATCTTGTGATTTCTTGTGAATCAAGTCATTAATTGTGATTTTAAAAATCAAATTTTTTTTTAAAAACTAATTTCTATCCTATTTTTTCAAAAATATCTTCTCATCATATCTTGTTCAAAAATTTGATTTCAAAATATCTTTTCTAACTTCCTAACTTCTTATCTTTTCAAAATTGACTTTCAAAATTTGTTTCAACTAACTAACCAACTTTTTGTTTATTTCTATCTTTTTCAAAACTACCTAACTAACTCTCTCTCTCTCTCTCTAATTTTCGAAAATATCTCCCTCTTTTTCAAAATTTCTTCTTAATTAAACTAATTATTTTATTTTTTATTTGAATTTTCAAAAAACTATTAACCCTTTTCAAAATTAATTTTCGAAAATTACTAACCTTTTTCAAAAACTATTTTCAAAAATCACTAACTCTTTTTCAAAAAATTATTTTCGAAAATTCCCCTCTCTCTCATCTCATTCTATTTATTTATTCATCTACTAACATCTCTTCCTCACTCACCAAATTCGAACCCTTTCATATGACAAAGACAAGAATATTCTTGTTGAAGCAGATCCAGAACCTGAAAGGACTCTAAAAAGGAAATTAAGAGAAATTAAAATACAAAATACAAGAGATAACCTTCCAGAAATTTTCGAACAGGAAGAGGAGATGGCAGCCGAAAATAATAATAATGCAAGGAGGATGCTTGGTGACTTTACTGCACCAAATTC
>NC_029791.2:59668005-59668842 GCF_000816755.2 Arachis ipaensis
GGAGGCCACAACCAAACTCTAAGTTTGGTGTTGAACTCCCATATCCAAACTCTAAGTTTGGTGTTGGAGAGTCTCAACAATGCTCTGAACATCTGTGAGGCTCCATGAGAGCCCACTGTCAAGCTATTGACATTAAAGAAGCGCTTGTTGGGAGGCAACCCAATTTTTATATATCTAACTATATTTTTCTTAGTTATATGTCTTTATAGGTTAATGATCATGTGGAGTCACAAAATAAACAAAAAAATTGAAAACGGAATCAAAAACAGTAGAAGAAAAATCATACCCTGGAGGAAGCACCTGCCTGGCGTTCAACGCCAGAACAGAGCATGGTTCTGGCCCTGAACACCCAAAATGGGCAGTATCTGGGCACTGAATGCCCAAAATGGGCATCATCTGGGCGCTGAACGCCAGAATGACACCCTGGAGAAGAGCTGGCGCTGAACGCCCAGAACAAGCATGGTTCTGGCGTTCAACACCAGAAATGGCCAACAAATGGGCGTTGAACGCCCAAAATGGGCATCAACCTGGCACTGAACGCCCAGAGTTGTATGCAAGGGCATTTTACATGCCTAATGGGTGCAGTGATGTAAATCCTTGACACCTCCGGATCTGTGGACACCACAGGATCACCTCAAGATCTGTGGACACCACAGGATCATCTCAGGATCTGTGAAACCTCACAGGATCCCTACCCACCTCACCCTCTCTTTCTCCATTCATGACCATCCCTTCTGTTTTCAATTCACCACTCACATCCATACACACATCCCCCCATCTCCTCCATATCTTCTTCTTCTTCTTCTATTCTTTCTTCTTTTGCTCGAGGGCGAGCAA
>NC_029791.2:59669400-59716731 GCF_000816755.2 Arachis ipaensis
CTATGAAGCTTGGGAAAGATACAAACAGTTGACCAAAAAGTGTCCTTCTGACATGCTTTCAGAATGGACCATCCTGGATATATTCTATGATGGTCTGTCTGAGTTATCTAAGATGTCATTGGATACCTCTGCAGGTGGATCCATTCACCTAAAGAAAACGCCTGCAGAAGCTCAAGAACTCATTGACATGGTTGCAAATAACCAGTTCATGTGCACTTCTGAAAGGAATTCTGTGAATAATGGGAGGCCTATGAAGAAGGGAGTTCTTGATATTGATACTCTGAATGCCATATTGGCTCAGAACAAAATATTGACTCAGCAAGTCAATATGATTTCTCAGAGTCTGAATGGAATGCAAGCTGCATCCAACAGTACTCAAGAGGCATCTTCTGAAGAAAAAGCTTATGATCTTGAGAACCCTGCAATAGCAGAGGTGAATTACTTAGGTGAACCTTATGGAAACACCTATGACTCATCATGGGGAAATCATCCAAATTTCTCATGGAAGGATCAAAAGCCTCAACAAGGCTTTAATAATGGTGGAAGAAACAGGTTTAGCAATAGCAACAATAGCACTATCTAAACTCTAAGTTCCTATAGAAGCCAATCATTCTGAACTTCAATGGGTAAAGTGAGATGCCAAAACTATTCAAGAGGAAAAAAGCTATAAGTCCCGCTCATATGATTGAAGCTATGTTTCATTGATAGATAGTCGTGCCGTGACAGGGTGCGTTGACCATTTTCACTGAGAGGATAAGATGAAACCATTGACAAGGGTGATGCCTCCAGACGATTAGCCGTGCCGTGACAGGGCATTTGGATCATTTTCCCGAGAGAAGACCGAAAGTAGCCATTGACAATGGTGATGTATCACATAAAGCCAGCCATGGAAAGGAGTAAGACTGATTGGATGAAGGCAGCAGGAAAGCAGAGGTTCAGAGGAACGAAAGCATCTCTATTCGCTTATCTGAAATTCTCACCAATGATTTACATAAGTATTTCTATCCCTATTTTATTAATTATTTTCGAAAACCCCATTACTATTTTATATCCGCCTGACTGAGATTTACAAGGTGACCATAGCTTGCTTCATACTGACAATCTCCGTGGGATTCGACCTTACTCACGTATGGTATTACTTGAACGACCCAGTGCACTTGCTGGTTAGTTGTGCGAAGTTGTGAACCATGGTATTGGCATCAATTTTTGGCGCCATTACCAGGGAAAGAAAGAGCGATGAATTTTACATAATCAAAGTGTAATCACAATTTCTGCGCACCAGCTCACATTTCCTATTGACTTCTATATCCTGGAAATGCCCCCTAATGACTCAGAAAGACCATCATCAACCCTGCTTGGAAGACCATTCCTGAAAACTTCAAAGTTCAAGCTGGATGCATTCTCAGGAACTTACTCCTTTGAGATAGATGGCAGAACAGTGAAATTCAGTTTAAATGAAGCTATGAAGCACCCTCCAGAAGATCATTCTATCTTCCAGTGCGACATTATTGATGAAACTGTAGCTGAAGTTCACCAAGAAGAAATGGAAGAGAAGCACATGGAGCAAGGTCCAAGTGTGGGGAAACTCTCTGAAAATAATGAAGACCCTTTACCATTATCACCAGCCCTGGATGATCCAAAAACTAGCTATGAGCAGAAATTGGAATTAAAGCCTCTTCCTCCACACCTCAAGTATGCTTACCTTGAGGATAAATAGAAGTTCCCAGTTATCATTGCAAAGGAACTCACCTCTCAACAAGAAGAGCAACTGCTCAGTGTACTGAGAAAATATAAGAAAGAAATTGGATAGAGCTTGGCGGATATAGTAGGCATCAGTCCCCAAGTTTGTGAACACAGAATATTCTTAGAAGAGGGAGCAAAGCCTGTCCATCAACCTCAAAGAAGATTGAATCCTACCATTTTAGAAGTTGTCAAGAAAGAAGTAACCAGACTACTTGAAGCAGATATCATTTACCCCATCTCAGACAGTGAATGGGTAAGTCCAGTACAAGTGGTGCCCAAGAAGTCTGGAGTCACAACAATAAGAAATGAGCATGGAGAGCTCCTGACAACTAGAGTACAGAATTCATGGAGAGTTTGCATTGACTATAAGCGTCTCAACCAAGCCACTCGCAAGGATCATTACCCCTTGCCATTCATTGATCAAATGCTTGATCGCCTGTCAGATAAATCTCATTATTGTTTTTTACATGGTTATACAGGATATTTTCAGATTCATATAGCTCCTGAAGATCAGGAAAAGACTACTTTTACATGTCCCTTTGGAACATATGCTTATAAAAGAATGCCTTTTGTTTTATGCAATGCACCAGCTACTTTCCAAAGATGCATGATGAGTCTTTTCTCTGATCTCATTGAGAACTGTATGGAAGTTTTTATGGATGATTTTAGTATATATGGTGATTCATTTAGCCTTTGCTTGGATAGTTTATCTAACGTATTAGACAGGTGTGTTAGTACCAACCTTGTATTAAATTTTGAAAAATGTCACTTTATGGTAAAATAAGGAATTGTACTAGGACATGTTATGTCAAAAGCTGGCATTTCTGTAGATCCAGCAAAGGTGGAAGTTATTTCTAGTTTACCTTACCCCTCCTCCGTGAGGAAAGTCCGTTCGTTCTTTGGCCACGCAGGTTCTTACAGGAGATTCATTAAGGACTTCAGTAAGGTAGCATTGCCTTTATCCAGATTACTGCAGAAAGATATTGAGTTCGAGTTCAGTGAGGATTGTATGCAAGTGTTTGATAAGCTGAACATCGCCCTGACTCAAACCCCAATTGTGAGAGGACCAGACTGGAGCCAGCCATTTGAAATTATATGTGATTCTTCCAATCATGCAGTAGGAGTGGCGCTGGCTTAGCGCGAAAGTAAGGATCCTTTTGTAATTGCTTATGCATTTAAAACTCTAGATGCTGCTCAATCTAATTATACTACTACTGAAAAAGAGCTTCTAGCTATTGTTTTTGCTCTGGATGAATTCTGAGCCTATTTACTTGGTAGTAAGGTAGTAGTGTACTCAGATCATGCAGCTCTAAAATATTTATTAGCTAAAAAGGAGTCCAAACCAATGCTAATACGTTGGATACTGCTGCTGCAAGAATTTGATTTAGAAATTAAGGATAGGAGTGGTAACCAAAATTTAGTGGCAGACCACTTGAGCAGCCTTGAGCACATTAAGGATAACTCCACTCCTATAAATGATAATTTCCCATTTGATAGTTTACATGCAGTATCTGAAGTAGCTCCTTGGTATGCACCTGTAGCTAATTATCTAGTTAGCCACACTTTTTCCCCAAATTTTACTAAGCATCAAAGAGACAAGCTGAAAAATGAGTCTAAATATTTTATATGGGATGATCCATATTTATGGAGGTGTGGCGCTGACCAGGTAATTAGATGGTGTGTGCCTCAATCAGAATTCCAGTCCATTTTAGAGGCCTGCCACTCATCTGAGAGTGGAGGACATTTTGGCCCTCAAAAAATAGCTAGAAAAATTATAGACTGTGGATTCTGGTGGCCTACTCTTTTTAAAGACGCTGCTGAATTTTGTAAATCCTGTTCCCCATGCGAAAGGTTTGGTAATATATCCAAGAGGGATGAGATGCCTCAACAAATTATGCTTTTCTGTGAAATTTTTGATGTTTGGAGCATTGACTTCATGGGTCTATTTCCAAATTCTAATGGTTACTTTTATATACTGTTAGCCGTAGATTATGTTTCTAAATGGATGAAAGCAATTCCTACCCGTATTGATAATGCTAACACGGTTATTTCCTTTGTTAGAAACCATATTATTTGTCGCTCTGGATCACCACGAGCAATCGTGAGCGATCAAGGCACTCACTTTTGTAACAGGAGACTAACAAGATTACTAAAAAGGCATGTGATAGTTCATAAAGTGTCAACAGCTTACCATTCCCAGACCAATGGGCAAGCAGAAGTCTCTAACAGAGAAATAAAGCATATTCTGGAAAAGATAGTAAAACCTCATAGGAAGGACTGGAGTTCCAGGCTACAAGATGCACTCTGGGCCTATAGAACAGCGTACAAGACACCCATTGGGATGAGCCCCTTTCGCTTGGTATACGGAAAGGCTTGCCACCTCCCAGTAGAGGTGGAACACAAGGCTTTCAAAAAAAAACACACACGCGACGCGTAAGCGTCGCTGACGCGTCTGCGTCATATGTGCGTTTTGAAGAAAAGATAATTAAATAGAAATTCACGCAAAAGCGTGGCTGGAGGCGTGCCTTAGGCACAAACATGCCCACGCGTCCGCGTGCCCCACGCGGCCGCGTGCCCCACACGGCCGCGTCATTTTCAGAAATAACCTCCCACGCGTCCGCGTGACGCACGCGAACGCGTGCCCCTAAAAATCGACGTAAAAGAGGTGTATGGCAGTAAAAATCGACCGCGTGCCCCACGTGACCGCATCGTTTTCAAAATATAGCCATCCACGCGAACGCGTCACCCTAAATTTTGACAAAATGAGTTTGAAATAGAGAGTCGCGCGAACGCGAGGTTGCTCTCGTGCCAATCGCACAAATCAAGTCACACGACCGCATGACCCACGCGTCCGGATCACATACGGCGCACAGATTATCCAGATCAGCCAAACTATCATATCTTTTCTTCCCCAAATCCTAATTTTTCTTTTTCCTTCTTATTTCCTTCTTCTCCCTTCTTCCTTCTCTACTCATTCTCACTTTTTACCTTCTCCTCCCTTATTTTTCACATCTATTATCAAGGTTCTTTTCTTTCTCTCTTTATTTTTATTTTTCCATTATTTTTTTTATGTTTACTTCTTCTTTTACTTTCATTATCTATATTCTATTTTTTTTCTTTTACTTTTCTTTTTATTCCTTTAATTGGTGTTAGAAATTTATTTGGGTCTTTATCTTCTTTTATATTTCGCTTGTGAGTTATTATGAATTGTTTGACAATTATATATTACTTTTCATAAGGGTTGCTTGCATGTTCAAATTCCTACTTTCAATAACATATCTACCATGCATGCAAGTGTTTGTGAAAAAGCCCGTATGGCATTGTGCATTATTTTAAATTATTCTATTCTGTTACTTTAATGCATATTTTTCACAAAACTCCTTTTATATTTTATTGATTAAATATAATTGTCAATACAAACAGATTATTAGTTTGAAAGGCTTGGTAATCTAACTTGGACATTGAATGCTTGATCTATGCTACTCATGCATTTGCCGGCATGCCAATAAACATCTTGCATTTAATTGTCATCACATGCACTTACTATATTACCTTTGATGAACTTTTCACATGTAGTCTAGACCATGTGTTAACAACACCCTTCTTTACCGTGCATTGATTATCACCCTTAATATTCGCTCCCTTGCTCGAACCCTTACGCTTTACATGTACTTACCTCTTTCTTTTTTTTTAGGATGGCCACCAAGAAAGGTAAAGAGAAAGCTACTCCCAAAGCACCAACGTGGAGAGGAAGAAAAAGAGCATTAGTAGAAGAACCATCTTTAACAGCGGTAAAACCCTCAACAAAACGAATAAAGAGGATCATCAAGGTCGATGAAAAAGAGAAAGCCTTCCCAGCAAAGGACACTGCGCGGTACACTAACCGCTACTGTGAGCAGATGTTCCCCATCCTGGCAGCAAGGAACTATAACAATGAGCACCTTCTCATCCTCCCAACCATCATTGCTGAAATTGTTGAGCCCCGCATTGAGCGAAGACAATGGGATTCCTACGGAGACGGCCACGGCAGGTTAATCTATCATGGGTAGTTGAATTCTACTCCAATTTTCACATGCCAACCATGCAGTCTGTCTATGTCCGTCAGAAGCAAGTCCCTATAACAAAAGAAGCCATTCAACAAGCTTTAGATCTTCCCCCTGCTCAAGAAGGATTGGAAAAATTTCAAGAAGCCTCGTTCAAGCACCAGACATACCAATTTGACTGGAACGCCGTTCTCAGAGTTATCGCACAACCTGGCAGCAGATGGATCTACGGAAACTATCGTTCCTGACCTAAGGGCATATTGGCTTCCGCACTCACCTTAGAGGCTTGAGTATGGGCACAGATCATGTCCCATTACGTCTTTTCGAGCACTCATGAGTCCTCCTTCACTGTAGACATGGCTGTTTTACTCTGGTGTATCCTTACAGACCAGCACCTCAATTTACCAAGACACATTCGGCATGCTATGGGACACGTACAAATTACGGGCAACTTACCTTTTCCCGCCTTGGTTTCAGATCTAGTCTTAGCAGCCAGAGTCTCCTACAGAGCTGGGGAAACCAAGGCCATGATTCCACGAGATGATCGATACGTCCCTAACGGGAAGTATATCAGACCTCTAGCAGCAACTATCAACCGGAGCACGAAACCAGCAAAAGATATTCCTTCTTCTTCCACACCACAAGCCCCTTCAACAAACCAACTGCTCAATCAGATACTTGAGAGGCTAGAACGGATTGAACGGAAAGGAAAGCAACGAGAGCGCCATAACAAGCGCAGATTTACATACCTCAAGGAGCTACTTGTTGGTAACCACCCACCTAGAGAAGACCCAGACACCCTGGACTCTACCTCATTTACCAGCACAGGGAGCCATGGGTCCCGATGATGGAAATACTGCTACCAGCCCCCTTTGTTCCTGACAGATGGCACTAAGGATGGTGCAAAGCTTTAAGTGTGGGGAGGTCGGTCAGTACTTGACTTTCGGAGGTAATTTCTTTTTCCTTAAACACCAATAAATAGGATATTTAGTTAGTTTTTCTTTTATTCAGAATAGGATAAATTGCATAGTAATAGGTTAATTGCATGCATGTTCTACTTGATTGAAAAATAGTGAGTTTCTTTTTAAGATCCTATTTTTGAAAAATTTCACTAATTTAAGTCAAAACTTTTGTGTTAAACTTGTTTGAAGTTGTAATTGGAACATAGTTTAAAACGCTAAGAATACATAACCCGTGAGATTTTGAGCCTAATTACATGGTTACATTATTTAACCATAAATATTATTCTTGTGTGTTCACTTCTCTATGATTGTAATCTTTATTTTGTTTCATCCTATATGTCCAATGTTTAATGTATCTATATGCATGTATATGATTGAGGCCATTACTTGTTTAGCTCACGTATCCCAAATAAGTCTACCCTTTAAATCACCATTGTCAGCCACTTTGAGCCTTTTAAATCCCATTTGTTCTATATTTTACCACATCACTAGCCTTAAGCAGAAAAACAATTAAATATTCCAAAATGAATCCTTGGTTAGCTTAAGATAGAAAGTGTGTTAATTGAGTATGGGAAACTGTGGGAACATGGGGTTAATAAGGGAATGTATCATGATGGGAATTTGGATACCTACTCATGTAAAACAGAAAAAATTGAAATTCCATGTGCATTGGTATGTTATTTCTATATAAAAAAATCCAAAAATATTCAATAAATATTTAAATAAATAAGGGGACAAAATTACCCCAATTCTAAGTTAAGTAAAGCTCCAATGCATATGTGATAAGAAAATTAAAAGAAAAAGTTAACGCATGAGTATGTAATGTGAAAGTGGGAAATTATAGGTAGCTAGACATGAATTAGAATTATATAGAGTATATGTATGTTAGGTGAAGGCTTAGGTTAGTCAAAGATTCATATTCTAGCTCACTTAGCCATATATATACCCTTACCCTTACCTTAGCCCCATTACAACCTTGAAAAGACCTCATGATGTTTGCATTAGTACATTAAATATTGTTGATTGGTTAGGTGAAGAACAAAATTTAGAAAGCATGATTAGAGAAGAATAGAGTGCTTACCCTATACACTTGAGAGACTAGAGTGCATATACACCATCAGTGAGGGTTCAATGCTTAATTCTATGTTCTCTGCTTTCATGAGCTATCTTCTTACAATGTTACCTGTTTTTACTATATAAAATTGAATTAGTGGAATTTGATTTATGTTTGTCTTGAAGAGCTTATTTATTTTTAACCAAGTAGACAAGAATCATATAGTTGCATTCATATATATAGGTTGCATTGCATTGCATGAGTTTTACATTTCCCTACTCATTTATTTTAGGATAAGTTAAGCATGAGGACATGCTAATGTTTAAGTGTGGGGAGGTTGATAAACCATTATTTTATGATTTATATTGTGTTTAATTGAGTGGTTTTATCAAGTCTTTACCTACTTATTCATATAGATTGCATGAATTTTATAATTCCTTCCTAGTATTGTTTATGGTTGAAAACTTGCTTTCTAGAAACCTTTAATTAGTACATTTTAACTCTCCTTTATACCACTCGATGCCGTGATCCGTATGTTAAGTGTTTCAGACTTCATAGGGCAGGAATGGCTTGGAGAATGGAGAGGATGCTTGCAAAAATGGAAGGAACACAAGAAACTAAGGAGATGACCAGCGAACATTGACGTGATCGCATGACTCACGTGAGCGCGCGAAATGAAGAAATCGCAGTGATGCGAACGCGTGCCTGATGCAAACGCGTGGAGTGGAGTCTGCACGAATGACGCGAACGCGTGGACGACGCGTACGCGTGACCTGCGCAATCTGCAAAAATAACAGAATATGCTGGGGGCGATTTCGGGCCGCGTTTTGACCTAGTTTTCGGCCCAGAAACACAGACTAAAGCTAGGGAACATGCAGAGACTCAAGACGCATCCACACACATTCAGATACATTGATATTAGGATTACTTTCAGTTTTAGATCTGAATCTAGATTAGCTTTACATTGATAGTTTATGCTTTTGCTTTGGATTTTGGATGCTGAAGAGTCATTTCCTCCGCGAAGACATTACTTTAGTTTGTTTCCTTATTCCTTTACTCTCATTAGTTGCTCATTGACCCTATTCAATTAAGTATGTTGCATTTGGAATTTATTAATATATAGAGTTACTTTTAATTTTAATTAATTTTAATTCTCTATTTTATTTTATTTAATTTACTATGTCTTCTTATATTTTTATGAATATTAATTCTATGTCAATGGAGTAGATTTCCTACTTGACATGGGGGTTGATTAAGAGGAGACACTTGAGTTGGAATGCTCAAGTGCTTAGTTAAATTGGACGTTGTTGGCTAATTCTGTACCTATTAACTCTAGACCTTCCCAAGGGAGAGGACTAGGATTTGCGGTAAGAGTTAGCTCAATCACTTGACTTTCCTTTATTTAGTAAGGGTTAACTAAGTGAAAACAATAACCTCTTTACACTACACTTCAGAAGATTCCAACAAGGATAGAACTTCCAATTAATCATTCTCCCAGTCAAGGCCTTTTAATATTAATAATAATTCTTTGTTCTATTGCTTTAATTTACAATTATTTTTATTCATTATCAAAACTCAACTTTTCTGGAAAACTTCTAGTTAATAAAATAGCACCCTTTCCTGCAACTCGTTGGGAGACGACCTGGGACTCATACTCCCAGTATTTTTAATTTTAATTTTTGTGACAACCCCTTTTTAAATTGGTGAGGTAGACTTTAGCTGGTTGGGAGCTATACTTGCAACGCATTTCTTTTATTAAGACTCTCTTAATTGGTCTAACTTCTGCCACGCACCAGGGTGTTCGAACTCGAAGGGCGAGAGCTTCCCAGGTCATGGCACGCTTGCAACCTACGAAGGTATTATAGTTAGAGGTAACAAGGATCTTAGGATAAGGTGCACTCTTTTTCCTGAAAAGGTTTTTTAATGAGGTGCCAAGCCAAGATTTATAAAATACCTAACTTAGAGGAGTAAAACTCCCACATGTATATATTGGCATATTTTCTATTTTGAATAAAGTTTTTCAGATTTCCCACAAATCCTTTATCAAGACACATTAATCTGAAACGCAAAAAATTCATCGCCCGATTATAAAGCTACAGATCGGCAGAAAGTGAAAATCAAATTCACTGCACGATCACGGTAAAGACCAACAAAGATGAAAACCAAATTCATCAAAAGGTCGACTAACGGGGATCAAACCCAATATCTACAAAATCGGCAAAGATAAAAGGGTGACAAAAACAGAATAATGCAAGAAGTTATCAAAAGTGATCCATAGAAAGGACCTAACGAGGTCTTAATAAAAATGGATTGCTAAAAATAACTTAAAAGACTGGCCGACATAAAAAAGTCGGACCAGTCGACCACAATGACCAAAGTTATAAAAAGTAAATCCCTGGAAAGAGGTCTGGCCAGCCCTAAAAAAGAGGATTACTAAAATAACTTAGAAAGGGCCCGACATGATGAAGTCGGCCCAGAACAAAAAGTTATAAAAAGTAATCCCTGAAAGAGACCTGAACAAGGTCCAAAAAAGAGGATTACTAAAATAACTTAGAAGGGACCGACGTGATGAAGTCGGCCCAGAACAAAAAGTTATAAAAATAATCCCTGAAAGAGACCTGAACAAGGTCCAAAAAAGAGGATTGCTAAAAAAACTTAGAAGGGCTCGACATGATGAAGTCAGCCCAGAACAAAAAGTTATAAAAGTAATCCCTGAAAGAGACCTGAACAAGGTCCAAAAAAGAAGATTACTAAAATAACTTAGAAGGGCCCGACATGATGAAGTCGGCCCAGAACAAAAGTTATAAAAGTAATCTATACAAGAGATCTGACAAAAGATCCAAAATAGATTACTAGAGATAACTCAGAGGAGGTCGACACAACCAAATTGACTCGGCAAAGCTACCAAAAACTATAATCCATAAGAAGAGATCACCCAAGATCCAATCAGGAGGGATTACTAGAAATAGCCGCGAAACACGACCAAGTTGAAGAAATCGACCAACAGAAGACACACAAGTTGGATCCAGAAATCCGTAACCTCAAAAGAATCAAGCTACAACTTTGAAAATACGAAGACAGCTAAAAGAGGTCGGGCAACAAGGTTCCAACACTCCCAAAAAAACCTAGAACGTGTCAGATAAGCGCGGATAAGCATATTACGAAAGAAACAAGTTATAATAATAACAAAGACTCAAGAGGCCACCTAAAGTCAACCCCAAGAATCTGAAGAGATACTTTGTTCTTCAAAAAAACAAAGTTGCTAACGGAAAAGCAACTAAAAAAGTATCCACAGTCAGAACAACCAATTACAAAATTTAAAGTTCAAAGCCCACAAGCTAGGCTGTATACAAATCATCTAGAATAAGTCAAAGAGGATCCAAAGAGTTCCCAGTTGCAGCATCCCGAGGTGAAGGAGGACGAGTTTGAAGGGGCACCACATCCACCGTCCCATCATCTCGGTTCAGGACCTGACAATCAGGATCCGACTCGGGATGACCACCTGCATGGGTTGTAGAAGTCAGCGCAATAGAGACTTTGGCAGAAGGCACAGGAGGATGGTTGACATCATCCTCATCATCAGGGTCATCAGGGACGATCTTACCATCTTTTACGATGTTGTCCAAGCTAAAGAGAGTAAGATCAAGCTCGAGTGCAAGAACTCGAACTTGATCCTTCAAATTCTCATAAGCAGCATTCACACTGCCTGCAAGATGACCCTGGAGCTCGGCATAATCAGCTCGGACAGACTCCAAATCCTCCCTAAGACCCACATCTCTCGGTATGTCGTGACATAACTCTCCTTGTGCTTCAAAGTCATATCTTCAGACAACTTGGCAGAACCCGCGAAAGCAATAGCCCGAGTCTTCTCTCCCTCCAACTCTTTTTCCAACATGGCCACCTTCACCTCGAGCTCTTCCTTCAAACCTTTCATCTGGTCGAACTCCAACTTAGCCTCCTCCATAAAAGCCTTTCTAGCCTGAATAGGTAGATTCTGGGTAGTTCGATATAAAGCCGCCCCCATGTGTGCCATCTTGATGCTGCTCCGAGTAATAAAATCCAGATGGCAAAGAAGAGAAACATCGTCAGTAGGGATGGTACCACAAGGACCAATTTGCTGATCCACAAACTCGACAGCATCAAATTCAGGGGCATCAAGGTTAAAAGTCTCAGCTATTTTTTGTTTTTTTGGAGGAGGAGCGCCGGTAGGAGAAGAGGTAGCAGCAGAAGTCTGTGAAGGATCGACCAAATGAACCCGAGGGGTGGGAATCGTCTTCCTCGGTCCCAGAGAACTCGATATAGAGGGCTTCGGTAAAACATGAGAGGATCCTTCCCCAGCCACCTTGGCCGAGATGTTTAGGGCCGCAGTCGCCTTCCTCGTCTTTTTGAAGGCCTTCATGGAATCATTATTTTTAACCATCTCTGGAAAAAAACACAGCAAAACCCAGTTACAAAGTGAGAGAAAAAGAAAAAACTCGACAAAATGAAACAAAACAAAAACAAAATAAGTCAACCACTACCCAGCTCAGCTTGGAGAAGCGAGGGATCCCTTAAAAACTTTTTGATGTCCAGATAGGGAGGTTGTCCCCAGTTCTCCTCCAACACATTAACAAAGGCCTGATCGACCTCGTCCAACATCTCCCACATATACCTCGACACCACAACATTCTTTTGCCACTCTAAAAGAAAGGCGGGCTCATCATTCTCATCCAGAAAAAAGGGGCGAGCTCCTTCAACAGCTCGAACCTTGAAGAAATAATTCTTGAAGTTTCTAAAAGACTCATCATACATCAAAAATACTTTCTTTCTTTGGGCAGACCAAAAAGAAACCCAGGAAGCTTTCTTTTTGGCAGAAATCCCAGCCTTGGTCAAAACGAAAAGGTAAAGAAAGAGAGTTTGGGAAGGCTTAACATCCAGTTCCTGACACAACAACTGGAAAATCGTAACAAAACCCCATGAATTCGGATGGAGTTGGGATGGAGACACATTGCACGACCACAACAAATTGGTCTCAAAAGGAGTAAAGGGAAAGGTAATGTTCATTTGGCTGAAGAACTAGTCATAGGCATAAAAGAAGGGGCGTTTCCCCTGGACCGAAGTAGGGAAACAGACCCTCTCATCAGAATCAGGTGCTACTAGCTCATAATTTTTCTCCTGCTCCCGATTACTACAAATCCTATGATGTTTTCTTAGCTCCACATAGAATTCAGAATTCACCACAGAAACACACATCAACACGAAGGAGTCCAACCAGTCCGACATGCCCTCGGGGACTCTGGCTCGACAATATTTTTGCGAGATGACATGGGTCAACTAAAATCCTACAATAAGAAAAAAGAAAAAGGGGATTACTAATCAAACAGCTCGGGCAAGTTAAAGAGAGAAACTCGGGCATAAATGGATACAACTCAAACTAAAGCACGTAAGTGTCAAGAAGTCAAACAACGCAACAAAAAGAAACCCCAGGACCCCCACCAAAAATCCAGGGGCATCCTTTGGAGGAAATAACAGAACAAGGACTCCAGGAAAATCTACAAGCTTACATCTCTACCCTTCCTGACAAGAAAATAATAACCCTATTTTCAACGAAAGCGACACTTCAAGAAGAAAGCCACAAGCCACAAATCAAATAAAGTCATCAAAATCGCCACCTTCCAAACTACAGTTTCAGTCTATTAGCAAACGGAACTACTAAGCAACAAAACGTGCTAAGTGGAAATCATCAAAGACACAATCTTCCTCAAGAATCAAACAAGCCATTATCCCAAAAGCTTCAGCTATACAGAAGCAGGCAACAAACATGCAAAGCCCTAAAAAGCTTCAACCATCGGGGAAAATCCCAAGAATATACAGAAGGTTGAAAAGGAAGCCAGGAAAAACACATCACAGAGATAAACAAGCACAAAGAATATGAAAAGGTTCAAGCTTTCCAACATACATTTAAGAAAAATCAAAACTTCACCAAGAAATAAAAGGAACGACGAAAAAAGTAAAAGAAACGAGAGCCAACCTGAAGAGAAAGGAGAAAACTCTGAAGAAGTTGAAAGACGGAGCAACGAAATCCGGAATCGCCCTTTACCAACAATCGCCAAAAAGCGTCGTAGAGAAAAACGCGAATATGCAAGTCTCGGACAAAGAGAAAAGGGAGAAAGTTTCAGAGAAGAGAAAACCGTTTTGGTGAAAAGTACAAAATGAACGTGAGAGGCAAAGAAACGGCTCATTAAAAGAATTAATGAGGTTATTAAACCATCGCTCATTCCCAAAGCAAGGAGACGCGCGTTTTTCAAAAGAATGAAAATTCAAAGAAAAACGTTCCGTATTCAAAGGAGAACTCTACAAAGAAGAAGTCGACAAAATGCTCGAGTTCGGCTTCACCATAAAAAGATCGAAGTCCTAAAACTAAAGATTCGACCTCAAAAGAAAGACCGAGCTCGAGCAGGGGCAATGTTCATACCCTGGGTCGAGCTATCCGACCCGGGATGTTTCAACGACAAGTCAATTGACCGCTTCAGGTCAGACTACCCGACCTATTCAAGAGCTCGACCAAATCACTACAGAGGCCCAAGAAGGCCCAAACGAAGGAACACAGCCCAAATCTAAAGGTAGCCAAAGCCTAGAAAGATAAAGGCGGTTCCCTTGAAGATAGGATGACCTTACCCAAAGATAAGATAGGATAAGATAACTATCTTATCCCCAGAAGGACCACTCCTCACCATTATAAATACACTGGAGCACCCAGGTATAACTCATACTCTAATTCTACTAAAAACCTGCTTAATACCCTTGCTAACTTAAGCATCGGAGTCCCTTGCAGGTACCACCACCCTCCAGTGACAAAGGATCAGCATCATCATTAAGTCCCACAAGTTGAACACGGCGGCTCCGGCCACCACCCACAAGTCGAACACATCAGCGCCGATCAGCACCGCAGATCTCGTCCGAGATCGACCTACAGTTTCAGGTAACCCTTGGAACAGTTACCGTCGTCGACCTCTCCCATTACTTCACCGCCTCCACTTTTGAAAGATCCATCGCTATTCCGCCCTAACTCACTACGTGGCCTAAGAAATTCACCTCTTCCTTCCAGAACTCACACTTAGATAATTTTGCATACAATTTATGCTCTTTCAGGATTTACAACACAATTCTCAAGTGATGTTCATGTTCTTCTGCCGTCTTTGAATAAACTAAAATGTCATCTATGAATACTACCACAAATTTGTCCAAAAAGGGGTGAAATACTCTGTTCATGAAATCCATGAACACAACAGGTGCATTCGTCAACCCAAAAGACATCATTGCAAACTCGTAGTGTCCATAGCGTGTCCTAAACGCAGTTTTCGGAATGTCATCCTCCTTTACCCAAATCTGATGGTAACCGGATCTTAAATCAACTTTTGAAAATACTCCAGCTCCTTGCAACTGATCCATTAAGTCATCTATCCTCGGCAATGGATTATTGTTCTTCACAGCCACTTTGTTCAACTATCGGTAATATACACAGATTCGCATTCCTCCATCTTTCTTCTTCACCAATAAAATTGGCGCTCCCTACGGAGATAAACTCGGTCGAATGAACCTCTTGTTCAAAAGCTCTTCCAACTGAGTCTTTAATTCTGCCAAATCTATTGAAGCCATTCAGTACGGCGCCATTGACACTGGTCCGACTCTCGGCACCAAGTCAATCGCAAATTCAATTTCCTTTTGAGACAGAAATTTGGGAATATCTTCAGGAAATACTTCAAGAAAGTCCCCAACTGCCGAAATTTGATCTAACTTCTGTTCATCACCTAGAGTATTCATAGACAAAAGTATATAACCCTAACACTCTTCCCCACTACAATTCACCAACACAGAGTTTAGGTAATAACCTTCAGCTACTACTGCACCTCCTTCCCCTTCCGGCATAAACCGAATCAATTGCTCAAAGCAATCCAACAATACCCGATTCTTTGACAACTAATCAAACCCCAAAATCATTTTCAACCCAACTATTGGTAAATAGATTAAATCATGAACAAATTCTCTATCCTCATTCTTGAAAGATACTTCCCTACAACCTGATCTAGTCACAACCGTCTGATATGGGGTATGCACATGCAAATCGAAAGCTAATTTTGACATTTTCAACCCTAGTTTCTTAACTTTATCAAATGCAATAAATGAATGTGAGGCTTCAGTATCATACAATAAAACCAATATTTTCTCACCAAATAAATAGTTACCTCGCATCAAAGGATCCACCTTAGTATCATCACTGGCGTTCACAGCAAACACTCGGCCTTGTTGATTCTGACCCGCATTCAGATTCCTCCCACAAGGGCAATCTTTCGCCATGTGTCCAGGAAATCTACATGTAAAGTATTCACCTATACCCAGCTTGCACGAATCATATGGAGGAAAATGCCCGCAACTGTTACAAATTGAATCTGGAGAAGTCTTACTCTGTTTACCTCTTCCTTTAGCCTGGTGGTACTGATCATAGTTATTCCTCCTAAAGCCCCCTTGACCAAGAGGATGTTGAGGTATGTGTCCACCCCTCTTGAAATTCTGACCTCTCGGCTGAAAGTACTTGCCTCGGCCTCTATTGTTGTTTCCTCCTCTAGGATCTCTTGCTAGTGCCACCTTCTTAGCGCACTCCTCAACCACTCAGGACTTGTTCACCAATTCAGAAAATACCCGAATCTCCAAAGGAGCTACAGCCATCATAATGTTGTCCCTCAATCTTCCTTGGTACTTTATACACTGCCAGCTTTCATAGGACTCTGGGGCACCTTGACATACCCTAGAGAACCTACAGAGCTCCCCGAACTGACTAATGTAATCAGCCACAGACAATGAGCCTTGATTTAGCTGCATAAGCTCTAACTCCCTAGCTTTTCTTACTAATTCAGGAAAGTATTTCTTTTTAAAAGCTATCCGAAATACATCCCAAGGAATGTCGGCATTCTGAAGCTATAGTAATCGGCATTCTCTTTGTCACCAGTGCTGAGCCTCTCCTAAAAGTTGGTACGCCGCAAACTCTACAAATTGGTTGTTAGGGACATGCTGGGCTTACAGGACATGCTCCATTGCTTGGAACCAATTTTCTGCTTCAGTAGGGTTGGTCGACCCTCTAAAAGTTGGTGGATGACCTTTAGGAACGAAGCCAAGGTCATCGGAATACCTCTTAAGTTGTTACCGTCTCCTTCTCCATTTCCGTTTTTATTCCCATTTCTGTTTCCATTTCCCATCGGTTGACCCATCCTCTCCACGGCTTGCATAGTCGCAACAGCGTTGGCTTGCATAGTATTTTCCAAATTGGTCATCGCCGCCATGAACTCGGCATGGTGGTCGGCCAGTTCGTCATTCTCAGTTTCTCCCCGTGTACGCGTACGATCTCATTTGCGAGTAGCCATTAGGGTTCCTGTCTATACCAAACAGTCGATATCAAGGAGATCAGTCTCAATATCAAAAGCCTAGTGCTTCAAGTATCCCAAAAAGGCACTCACAAACAAGCATGCTATACATATAACAAGCAGATAACCTAAATACCATGAAAGAAAAAGACACAGAGTATGCAAAGAAGCACAATCGCTCCATCCCTCTAGCTCACGAGGATGAACCGTTTTGATACCACTAAATGTAACACCCTAATTAGTCTAAGCCTTACCTCATTCCATAAAGGAAAGGAGAATTAAAGGTCATGACAATTCTAAGGCTTATCTCTTCTATATATATATAGAAGAGATAGTAATTCTAGAAGCCCAATAAAGAAATAAGCTCAAAAATAGAGTTACGAAAGCCCGAAACATTCACACAAAGCTCCAAGCATGAAAGCACAAGATATAAATACAAGATAATAAGGCATATGTAGATATATGAGTATAATAGTCATAAAATACTAGCCTTAGCTAGCGAATTTTAAGCCGACTAGTTATATACAGATATAACAGAGTTCTGAAAGTTAAAACAGCATATACAATATCTCTCTCAAAGTTAGCCTCGAAGGTAAATAAAGATAAAAAGTGAGAGCACTAAAACAAATATCCAAAAGAAAATCCAAAAGATGCTATAGATCCTCTGTCACCATCACGCAACTCACCGAGGTGGGTTACAACCTGCATCTGAAAAACAACAACAAAATATTGTATGAGAACCGGAGGTTCTCAGTATGGCAACAGTGCCCAGTAATGTAAAATATAAGATATTGGGATGCCAGAGGCAATCCTAGAACTTCACATAAAGCATAAGATTCAACTTAAATTAACTTTAACTAAATTCTTAAACAGGTCATCTAACTTAGGGGATTTCTAATCTAACAATTTTACCGCTATCCCACATCCTTTGCCAGCCTAACCTCCATGCAATCCCATCACCACCGCCTTTCGAACCTCCTCACTTCTAGTAGAAAACACAAGTATAATCATGTATATCAAATAATTCAAGAAGCAGTTAAGCATGTTATACAATTAGGTAAACAATGCAAGTCGGCAAAGTAAGCAATCATATTGATAAACCACTATTTTATGGTTTATCTTGTGCTCAATGGAGTGGTTTTTATCAACTCTTTACCCACTTATTCATACTATTTGCATGTTTTAACATTTTCCTTCCTGATTTTGTGCTATGATTGAGAACATGCTTCTTTGGCCTTTAAATTGCTAATATTAATCCTCTCTTATTACAATTAGATGCCTTGATATGTGTGTTAAGTGATTTTAGAGTTTATATGGTAGGAATGGCTTGGAGGATAGAGAGAAAGCATGCAAAAGTGGAAGGAATACAAGAAATTGAAGAAATTGCTAAGCTGTCTAGCCTGACCTCTCCGCACTCAAACAGTCATAACTTGAGTTACAGAGGTCCAAATGAGATGGTTTTAGTTGCGTTGGAAAGCTAACGTTTGGGGCTTCGCAACGATATATAATTTGCTATAGCTATCCCGAAGCCAGGTGACGCGAACGCGTGGATCACGCGGATACCTGACCTGGCAAAACCTCAATCCACGCTAATGCATGGATGACGCTTCCGCGTCACTTTCCCGCGACCTGTACATAACAGAATACGCCAGAGGCAATTTCTAGGCTATTTTTGACCCAGTTTTTGGCCCAGAAAACACAGATTAGAGGCTATAAAGTGGGGGAATGCATCCATTCATTAACAAGCTCGTAATTCATAATTTTAGATTTAGTTTTTAGAGGGAGAGGTTCTCTCCTCTCTCTTAGGATTTAGGATTAGGATTCCTCTTGCTTTCAGGATTGTTTCTTTTTAGAAGGTTCAATTTTCTTTTTATTTATTTTCCCAATTTAATTAATGAACTTTTCCATGTTACATATGATCTTCTTAATTAATGTTATTTGAGGTATTTCAGTTTATGATTGTTTTATTCTATTTATGAATGCTTTTAATTTTATTTAGATATTTTCTTCCTTTTGGCTTTGGTTAAGTAATTGGTAACACTTGAGTTGTCAAACTCAACAGTGGTTGAAATTGGCAGATTCCTAATTGATCTAGATCGCTCTAAAGCTAGTCTTCCCACAGGGATTGACTAAGACTTGAGGATCAAGCTAATTAGTCCACTTGACTTAACTAAGTGGGATTAAAATCCAATTCTCATCACACCTGATAAGGATAACTAGGATAGAAATTCCAAATTCTTATACCTTGCCAAGAGATTTTATTATTATTAATTTATTTTTCTTGTCATTTAAATTGCTTGCTCCTTATTTCGAAAACCCCCAATTTACAAAACTCATAACCAATAATAAGAAATACCTCCCTACAATTCCTTGAGAAGACGACCCGAGGTTTAAATACTTCGGTTATCAAATTTAAAGGGGTTTGTTACTTGTGACAATCAAAACGTTTGTAAGAAAGGACTTTTGTTGGTTTAGAAACTATACTTGCAACGGAAATTTATTCTGAATTCTAGACCACTCAAAAGTTCTCTCTTCGAAATGGCGTCGTTGCCGGGGAATTGCAAACGTGTACCTTATTATTGGTTAATGTAAATATTTTCTTTTGCTTGTTTATTTGTTTTTATTTTTGTCTTTATTTTTACTTTTTCGTAAATTAAGAGGTTATTGGTTTTTATTTAGTTATTAAAAAAAATTTTCAAAAATTTGTTCTTCGTGTTCATCTTGACCTTCAAGTTGTTCTTAGTTGTTTTCTTCGTTTTGATCTAAAAATTTTAAGTTTGGTGTCATTTTATTGTTTTTCTCTTTCCTCATTAAATTCAAAAATTCAAAATTTAAAACTCAAATTTCAAATTTCAAATTTCAATTTGCAAAATTCAAATAAAAAAAATTTAAATTCAAATTTCAAAATTTCAAATTTTAATTTTCAAAATTCAAATTTTTTTATTTAAAATTCAAATTTCAAATTTCAAAATTCAAATCTTTTTTTTCAAAATTCATATCTTTTTCAAAATCTTATCTTATCTTATTTCAAAAAAATCAAATTTCAAAATTTAATATTCAAAATTCAAATTTCAAAAATTTAAAATTCAAAATTTCAAAATTTAAATTTCAATAACCTTTTAATTTCAATTTGTTTTTATTTTCGTTTTTAAATTTTTATTTGCTATCATGAGTTCTCACCCCCATCGCTATGAGTCTGGTTACAATTATGTTGCAGGAAGAAAAAATTACAATGCGAACAGGCATCAAGGTTGGAACAATCAAAGATGGGAGGAGCCACAAGGATTTGATCAACCCTCTTGGCGACAACCACCTCCAATGGACTATCAACAACCACCACCATATACCTATGAACCCTTTCCTCACAAGCCCCTTTCCGCCATTCACCTCCATATGACCCTGACCCTCAACCACCATACCAACCACCTTATGAGCCATATGAACCATATATAGAACCACCCCAATTCCAACCCAATTACTCCCAAGAACCACCACCTCCATATACACCATGTCCATATCCATCTACCCAAGAGTCATATGATCCTAATCATGCAATCCAAGCGGAACAAGAAGCAAGGGATCATCTCAAGGAAGCAACGGATCGATTTCATGCAACTCTATATCAACTAAATCAAGCAATAAGTCGATTAGCTTCCCAATGCTTGGACACTAAAAGTGCTCCTATGGCTACATGTGGAGAATCAATAAAAGAGCGTAACATAAAAGAGACACTAGAAACTCCAATGGACAATGAGGAACATACCTTTGTATTGGAACAAGTGGAGGAAACCGTAAGAGCTGACAAAGAGGAAGTGATTGAAGACTTAGGAAACGCGGAACCTCCATGGGAAATTCAAATCATAGAACCTCCTTCCAAGACGGTTGCATTTGATGTTAAGGAGGGTGTACAACCTCCAAGGCATGTCATGATTAAGGACTTGGAAGAGGTCGATCAAGAGATGGAGATTCAAGAAGAAGAAGCACAGCCTCCCATGCCCTTGGTGAGCAATGAAGAAGAGATTGAATTAGAAGAAGGCTACCAAGAGGAAGAGGTTGATATTAAAGAAGCTTGCAAAGAGGTGGAAGTTGTCAGAGAAGAGCACAAGGGAGTGGAGCTTGAAATCACCTTGCCAAAGTTATTGGAGACCCCTCCCCCTAAGTTACCATCATCCTTCACAACATTCAAGTGGAAAAAATTCATATCCCTTAGCTTTCTAATTCCACTTGAATATGGGCTACTGGAGACGGATGGTCAACTTAGAGCTCTTTGTGGCATTAAGAGTAAGAGGAAGATGGTCAGTGGTAAGAATTGTCCTGTAAGGTTCATTATGGTTGGAAGCTTTAAGTTTAAACGCAAAAGTTGGTATAAAGCTCAACTGAATGGGTCTAGGAAGTTGTTTGGACGCTTCAGTGAGAATTCTAAGGCTAAACCACCCAGATGGAATCATGATACTCAACTTGAAGACAGGTGTAGAAACAAGATTTGGGATCCAGGAATATATGAGGATCAAATTTGGGAGCTCAAAGCTTGTGAAGAACTCCATCAAAGCTTAAAGAATCTACCTGGTATTGATAAAGCTTATTGGAAGTCCAAGCATTGGTGGAAGTTTCAAGATGAATTCAAGCACAAGCCGACATGACAAGGAGCTCACCAAATGTCCAACTTAAGGACTTTAACTAAAAGTGCTAGGTGGGAGACAACCCACCATGGTATGATCGTTTCTTTTTCAATTTTATTTCGTGTTGTTTGTTTTATTTTATATTATTTTCATTGAACCTGGAAATACTCATAACATCCATGTCATTTTGCATTCTGCATACTGCATCAAAAAAAATAATCGCACGCGATGCGGCAGCGTCGCTGACGCGTCCACGTCACAAGTGCATGAGGAAGAAAAGAAAACTGAACAGAGAGTCACCCGAGAGCGTGGCTAGAGGCGTGCCTTTGGCACAAATTGATCCACGCAACCGCGTCGCTGACGCGTCCGCGTCATGTGGGAAAAATGCCTCCCATGCGTCCGCGTCACCCACGCGAACGCGTGGCCCTGTAAAATCGACGTAAACGGGTGTTTGGCAGAAAGTTATGAAGGAATGGGGCTGGAACGGTGCTAGAAGCACAAGCCTTACCACGCGAACGTGTGCCCCACGCGTCCACATCGTTTTCCAAAAAATGGCCATCCACGCGATCGCGTCAACCACGCGACCGCATCACCCAAAAATTTGGCAAAAAAAAAAGTTTCAAACAGAGAGTTGCGCGAACGCGAGGCTGCACTCACTCCAATCGCACAAATCAGGCCACGCGATCGCGTGACCCACGCGTCCGCATCACCTGACCTTATCGCGCACCACGCGACCGCGTCACGCACGCGTCCGCGTCGCCTGCGCCGCACAACTCATCCAAATCAGCGCCAATTATCTTATCTTTTCTTTTCTAATCCTAATTTCTTCTATCTTTTCTTCTTTCTTTCTTACTTTATTTCTTTCACTTCTCATTCCTTTTCACCTTTATTCTATTTTACTTAATTTATTTGCATATTTCATTCATTGCATTTTAATTTAGTGCATATTTTTCTTTTCTTTTCTAAATTAATTATTTTTCCTTTGGTGTTTAAATTTTCTTATTTAACTATTGCATCTTCTCTTGAATTATTTTGGGTGCTTAGTGACTTGTTTTATTCTGGTTAGCTAATATTATTTATATCAATACCAATCTTTTATACCTGTATTACTTTTACATTGACATGAATTTATATTATCTCTCCTTACCCACACTCTCTTCCCTATTTTTGCAAATTTTTGCACTCTTGATTTGCCATGTACTTCTACTGTTTTCTCATTTGCATGTTGTAGCTACCATGTAATTGAGACACTCATTATCTGGCATTAACCCAACCATATTTTATTTTATCTTTATTTCTGGGTTATTGTTCTTCTTTTTCTCTTCTTTCAGGCTGGCCACCGAAGACGGAAAAAGGGAGAAACTTCTAAAAGGGGAGACAAACAAGTCCATCTGCACAATCCTTGAAGAAAAGCATCAATTGGAACAACCCGTCCACCTGCACATCTCAGCATGCACCGAGGACGGTGCAATCTTTAAGTGTGGGGAGGTCGATACCGATCTCCATGGGTTAGCTATTTTCTTCTTTTCAACACCATTGTTTTATTTTCTTTGTTTGTTCATTTTGCATTTGCATGTTTAATTGCATGTTTGTTTAATTTTATGCATTTAGCTACTGCTTGGTTGAGAAATAATAAGTTTCTTTTTAAAGACCCTATTTTTGAAAAATTTTCACTAATTTAAAATCAAAATTTTTTAAACTTATCAGAAGTTGTATTTGGAACATGGTTTTTGAGCCAAAGAACACACAACTTGTGAGATTTTGAGCTTATTTATATGGTTACATTATTTAACCATAAATTTTTATTCTTGTGTGTTTTCTTCTCTATAATTGCAATCTTTGCTTTGTTCCATTCTATATGTCCATTATTTAGTGTATTTACATGCTTGCATATGATTGAGGCCATCATTTGAATTTTTCCTCACTTATCCCCAAAATTAGCCTACCTTTTACATCACCCTTGTTAGCCCCCTTGAGCTTTTTAATCTCCTCTTGTTCTATAAACCACATTACTAGCTTTAAGCAGAAAAATAAAATAAAAATCCCAAGTTGAATCCTTGGTTAGCTTAAGATAGAAATTGTGTATTATTTAAGTGTGGGAAATTTTATGGGAACATGGGATGATAGAAACAAAGTAGGAATTTAAAAAGAATGAGTTATTTGAAAATTTGGGAAGCATGCTCATGTGAAATCAAAATACCATGTGCATTGAAAAAAAATAAAAAAAATATATTAAGTAATTAAATAAGGGGATACAAAAAAAAAGAGAGAAGAAAAATAATATTACCCCAAATGCAAAATAAAAAGAATCAATGCACATGAGACAAAATTCAAAAATAAGTTTGATACATAAGCATGTAATACAAAAGTGGGAAAAATTTGGGTAGCTAGGTAAAGTATTTTAAAATTGTATAAAGTATGTATATGTTAGGTGAGATCTTAGACTAATCAAGGATTCACTTTATAAAGCTCACTTGGCCATACATATATCCTTACCTTTACCTCAGCCCCATTACAACCCTAAAAAGACCTCATGATGTTAGCATTGGTACATTAAATATTTGTTGATTGGTTAGATGAAGAACAAAGTTTAGAAAGCATGACTAGAGAAGAGTAGAGTGAATTATCCTATACACTTGAGAGATTAGAGTGCATATACACTACCAGTAAGGGTTCAATGTTTGATTCTATGTTCCCTGCTTTCATGAGCTATCTTCTTACAAGTTTACCTGTCTTTCATTGTATAATTTGAATTAGTGGAATTCGATTCATATTTGTCTTGGAGAACTTATTTACTTTTAACCAAGTAGGTAGAAACATCTTAGCATGTAGTTGCATTCATATAGATAGGTTGCATTTCATACATTCTATCATTCATATTCACTTTTATAGCTTCTCCTGAGCTTAGCATGAGGACATGCTAATGTTTAAGTGTGGGGAGGTTGATAAACTACTATTTTATGGTTTATCTTGTGCTCAATTGAGTGATTTTTATCAACTCTTTACCCACTTATTCATACTATTTGCATGTTTTAACATTTTCCTTCCTGATTTTGTGCTATGATTGAGAACATGCTTCTTTAGCCTTTAAATTGCTAATATTAATCCTCTCTTATTACCATTAGATGACTTCATATGTGTGTTAAGTGATTTCAGAGTTTATAGGGAAGGAATTTCTTGGAGGATAGAGAGGAAGCATGCAAAAGTGGAAGGAATACAAGAAGTTGAAGAAATTGCTAAGCTGTCTAGCCTGACCTCTTCGCACTCAAACAGTCATAACTTGAGTTATAGAGGTCCAAATGAGATGGTTCCAGTTGCGTTGGAAAGCTAACGTCCGGAGCTTCGCAACAATATATAATTTGCCATAGCTGTCTCGAAGCCAGGCGATGCGAACGCGTGGATCATGCGGACGCGTGACCTGGCAAAACCCCAATCCACGCTAATGCATGGACGACGCTTCCGCGTCGCTTTCCCGCGACCTGTACGTACCAGAATATGCTTGGGGCAATTTCTGGGCTGTTTTTGACCTAGTTTTTGACCCAGAAAATACAGATTAGAGGCTATAAAGTGGGAGAATGCATCCATTCATTAACTAGCTCATAATTCATAATTTTAGATGTAGTTTTTAGGGGGAGAGGTTCTCTCCTCTCTCTTAGGATTTAGGATTAGGATTCCTCTTGCTTTCAGGATTGTTTCTTTTTATCAGGTTCAATTTTTCTTTTATTTATTTTCCCAATTTAATTTATGAACTTTTCCATGTTATATATGATCTTCTTAATTAATGTTATTTGAGGTATTTCAGTTTATGATTGTTTTATTCTATTTATGAATGCTTTTAATTTAATTTAGATATTTTCTTCCTTTTGGCTTTGATTAAGTAATTGGTAACACATGAGTTGTCAAACTCAGCAGTGGTTGAAATTGGCAGATTCCTAATTGATCTAGATCGTTCTAAAGCTAGTTTTCCCACAGAGATTGACTAGGACTTGAGGATCAAGCTAATTAATCCACTTGACTTAACTAAGTGGGATTAAAATCCAATTCTCATCACACCTGATAAGGATAACTAGGATAGAAATTCCAAATTCTTATACCTTGCCAAGAGATTTTATTATTATTAATTTATTTTTCTTGTCATTTAAATTACTTGCTCCTTATTTCAAAAACCCCCAATTTACAAAACTCATAACCAATAATAAGAACATACCTCCCTGCAATTCCTTGAGAAAATGACCCGAGGTTTAAATACTTCGGTTATCAAATTTAAAGGGGTTTGTTACTTGTGACAACCAAAACGTTTGTAAGAAAGGACTTTTGTTGGTTTAGAAGCTATACTTGTAACGGGAATTTATTCTGAATTCTAGACCACGCAAAAATTCTCTCTTCACATATAGAATATGCACATGATGAATGCGTGTCCTATTTGGCTGTGATATCACATTATCGGTTTAACTGCCAACCCGACACATTCCCATGGGAATGTCACCTTTTGGTCATGAATATAAGTGGGATCCCACCACGAATATAGTGCCGGGCACACTACCCATGGATATGGTACCGGGCACACTCTTGTGATCCAAAAGGATGCGAGCGGGATACTCTGCCGCAGACCTCACATCTCAACGTAAGTGGGATTAACCACCGTCCTTACGCCGCTGTCATGACCTCGACAAGCAGGATTAACCACCGTCTTTGCTAGGAGCATAGCGTCTCAACAGTACCAGTATAAAACAATGTATCAATGGATTTCAGAAATCATTTTCAATTCTCAGTAAAGTCATCATTTAACCTCTAGTCCTAAACTCATCTCAAACATCATCAGTCTGTAATTCCACAACTCATTACCTTAATCATCATTACAGTACTCTGCCATCTCACTCAATTAATCCATCCTCAGTACCCTAGAAATCTAAGTCTCTGTTTTCTAAATTCATACAGAAATTCACTAAATTAAGTCACTAACTCATCTTTAGTAATATTAGCACCGAAGCACTAGATAGTATTCTTAAACGGCACTTAAAGAAGGTTTGGAAAGCTAGAGAACCTTTGGAAATGAAGAAAAATGAATTTTCAGCAAAACAGGGGTCTCGCATACGCAATCCCTTATCTTGCGTATGCATGCATGAAAAATTGGGTGTCCGTGTACGTGGCTTCATGTTCGCGTATACGAGTATCCAAACCCGAATGGAATGCTCGCATCGCATGTTGAAGCTCGCGTACGCAAAGGTCAAAATTTTGGTAGTTTGCTTACGCATGCATTGCTCGCGTATGTGAGATGCCCAACTCGAATAGAATGCTCGCGTTGCGTGCACTGTGTCACGTACGCAGCCCTCACCAGACTTAGAAAATTTTTAAATCTGCAGAATTTCAGTTTTAAACACCAAACTTTAAACGTTCTTAACTTCCTCTACAAAATTTCATTTTTCGCAAACTTTATATCAATTTAAAGCTCTTTGAAGGAACTTCAATTTAAGGCAAATTTCAATTAATGTTGAAAACTGAGGCCTAAGTTATGATCCGCTAAAATTCGGTAAAAATAAGGTTTTACACAAAATCCTCAAAGTTCTCTAGTTTTTAATTTCCAAAACTAAACCAAACCAAAACCTACTCAATTTTCACCACAAAACACTACCACATACTATACTTTACCTTTTCATTGCAATTCAATCAACTCAACACCTCTTTTCCTCAATCTTTTTGCCATAATTCCTAAATTCACAACCAATATTTCAACCTCAACAATTTTCACTCATTTTAACTTTTCATATACATTATTCACCACCATTTAATATCAACACCAACCACAATATTCAAAACCCAATATCATCATAAATACCCATCATCAAACAATAACACTCAACACCATATTTCATCAATTTCATCACAATCACGAAAAATCATTATACATTATCAACAATTCAAACCTATCCTATGGTTCACTAGCCTAAATGTCCAGAAATATTACATATTACATAGAGAAAACCGAAACCATACATTGGCCGATTCTAGCCGATTCCCAATATGCACAATACCCATATTTGTTTCCAAACCAAGCCTCCAATCACAAGATTTAGCTCCCAAGGTTCCAATTCCACAAGTTTGACCACCAAATTGGTTTTACACCGATAATATTCAATCTAATCCACATATATCACTATAATTAATTCCTAAACTGAAAATCTAAAAAATCCACAAGAGGGTTAAGGTTCTTACCTTCTCCAAATATCATAGGATCACAACCCAATAATTTCGTCAAGTTAGATTGATCTTAACCACATTAAAACCTCAAAATCTCAAAACCCCAAATACTAAATTTTCGAATTTATAGAGGGAAGGGCTGAGAGAGAAATCGAGATTTGCTCACCAGTTTGTTGAGTGGGTTTTGTAGAGTTTTTCATGGTGATCGTGTGGCCACAAATCGTTCGTACCGTAGCTCAAGTTATGAGCGATTTAAGTGAAATGTGAATAGTGCTTTTAGTTTCTTTGCTCTCCTTTCTCAATCTCACCGTGCTCCCTCTCTTGGTTGTATGGAATGAGCTAAAACCCTCATTAATTAAGGTTACATATGTTGGGCTTGGGCCCAACTTAGGCCCGGTCTAACCCGTTAGTGTTTTTAGCTCGTTTGGCCCAACTTTAGGCCAAACCTTTAAAATTATCATCCGGTTTTCAACTTTAATTATTTTTCTATGTTTTTCTATAGTTTTTACTACTCTCACGCAGTACCAGACAGATTTAAGCCGGTACTGTAACATCCCATCTAGCTAAATACCTTGCTTAAGTCAGGGTATTTCTACTAGAAAGAACATTACGTAACCTTTTCTAGTATTAACTACTTAATTATCGAGCCTTTGTATTGAAATCGCATTTCAGTTTTAAGAAAATGCTAGAAAATTTTGTTTTTATTCATTAAAGACATATATCAAGGATAAACATTGCAATTAATAATAACAATCACATAAATATTATTAATAGTAATTCTTATACATAAGAAATCATATAAACCCAAATACAACACCTACCCCTCTGTTAAAATAAAACCTCAAAGGACAAGAGCGAGGGGACTCTATGAAAGCAATCAAAATCGTAAAGAAAGCCTACTAATCGCATGTAGCTTCAAATTGCATCTTCAAACCTGTGTCACTAAAAGGGTGGAAAATTTGGGGGTGAGAACCAAACCACATGTTCTCAGTAGAGGTCGAGAATGCCGTGAAAGTAAAGAATAAAGCACAAATAGTTAATTTCATTTAGAGACATTGAAAAGGAAACTACTTTCATTCACAGTAATCATCGCTCGCCTTATATAAACTCTTTTGAAAACCAACGACTTAACATTCAAAAATCTAAAACCTTCTTTAGAAGCATCAATTAATTATCCAAAATCCTAAATCCATATTTTTCTTTATATACGTCTTAAAAGTTTTCCTAGACTGTATGAATGACCAACCTGTTCCAAGCATAGGTTCATTAAGTCTATGCTGAACCAGTTTGATTTTTCATACTTTACTAGACCATAACATAAAAGAAGTTACCTACACGGTATAAATGATCATCCTGCTCCAAGCATAGGTTCATTAAGTCTATGTTGAACGAGTCAGATACTATATACAGAACTAGACCTCAAACGTACCAGTCACGGCCTCAGGCCCAAACAACTCAATCAACATCCAATCACCACAATCCAAACAATCAGTTACAAACACAGGTAATGAGGTTCAAACACAATCAAGAGCAATTATATCAAGTATAGCAATTAACAGTTAAACAGAATTATTCACTTAGGCAAACCAATTACAATATATACACCTAAACAATGTCACATAGATGCATATGATGAATGTCTAGTCCTAGTGCAGGCCATGAGCTCATGTGTCGGTTAGCACCTGCATTCCCGACATTTATCCGGTCACGAGTTCACGATTTCCCGAATACAATTTTCCGTTCAAATAAATGCGCATATAATTATTAGCAGCTCTATTGAGATAGCCTCTGCTTTCTACTCGCAGGAAACATATACTCTTGGGAACGGAAAATTACTCTTGAGTTGCCTCAGGGCAACAAACAAATAAACAAACATCTCTTGGGTTGCATTAAGCAACAAATAAGCAAATAATATCTCTTGGGTTGCCTCAAACAACAAACAAACATCTCTTGGGTTGCTTCAAGCAACAAACAAACAAATAATATCTCTTGGGTTGCCTCAAGCAACAAACAAACATCTCTTGGGTTGCTTCAAGCAACAAACAAATAAACAAATATCTCTTGGGTTGCCTCAAGCAACAGATAATCATACAATAAGTACTTTACTCTTTCCTTTTTCTTTCATAATTGCAAATACGCAAGCGGGACAAGACCCACGTCTTTGCCATCAATCTCGTATACCAAATAATCTTTTCTTAAACGAATCATTGAAGTTATTATCATTAAATAAGCCTTAAATATTGATTTTGATTAAGTCCTTATACTTTTATAAAAATTTGGACATAATTTCCTTTAAAAATAGGACTTAGCCACCCTTACCGGTCCCAACCAAACAATTTACCAAACTCTTTTCAACCTCTCCAATATCAAATCAATTCAGAATCAAACAAATTCCAACATTGAATCAGCCCTATGACGCTAAGGTTCATCTTTATGTCCAGGCGTTCATCTTCAAATAAGCTTTCTAACAAACCAAAGATCATAATTTTTTGATTTCTCTAGCCTTAGGAATAGAGGAAAAACCGTGACTGCTCTGCAGTGCGTAAAACCAGAAAAACAGCAGCAGCATGTGATATTCAAAATTGAATATAAAATCCAAGTTATATCCAATGACTTTTAAAAATTAATATAGTTCAACTTCACTCATCCAGGTTCCTTTGTCAATTGGTTCTGAGTTAATACCATTTTTAATGAAGAAGTTACATAACCTGGAAGTTAAGTAAAAATGAGTCAGAATCTGTTTTAGAAACCAACAAGCTTGTTACTTTCCAATTTGAATAACTTTTATTACGAAACTCCAATTAAGCTAAATTTTGGTTTGGGAACTCCTAGCTCATCCAGAAACAAGTGTGTCTTGATTGCAACCCAATTTCTATTTAATTCTAAGAGTTACAAGCATTGGAAGTTGATACATAGCTTGTTGAAATCTGTTTCTTTTCAGTTTTGACCACCAATATTCAAAAATTCACAACTCCCAATCCTCAACGCCTAAAATTCTGAAGTTTTAGAGAAATAAAGCAAGTTAATCAAATTTTATAACAAAATTGGTTTCACTCCAAAACTCAACTCGCAGAAGTCGCAGCAAGATAAACAAGTTGCTGCCCTGTTTAACCTTTTCTGCTGCAGGATAGATTTAGCAACCTAACTTTAAAAATATGCCATAAATTTTATATTTATCAAGAAAGTCCCAAATTTCCCATTTTAGTTCCTTATATTCCTAAGTTTAGCCCAGACTTATTCTCATGCAATTCCGATCATTACATAATTAGTTATAGCTTTTCAAAGTTGCTGACTTAGTTTAGAAATTATGCAGAAAATCAGAATTTAGAATTCAACTTTGAAAAATCATAACTAATTCTATAGTTGATACGAAACCTTCAAAATTAAATTTTCACAGTTACACTTAATATAATTTACTTAACATTTAAATTCTTATTATCTCAGTCACTATAGAGTCACTGATTCACTTTCAAAGTTGCCGTTTTATTTCAAGAGAAACTGATTTTCAGCAAACCATTTAGTATTCAAAATCCAACCCTTCAATACCCCTCAAAACCAATTCCAAATCAACCACCAACCAAGTTCATTAACATTACAATATACCAAATAACAGCTCAACGGCAACAAATCCAACATAACCCATTAAAATTCAGGAATTCTCAACAATTAGTCATCAAATAATTCCCAATCCACATAATCAATCAATATCACTAATCAATAATTCTAAATCATAATCTCAACCATTCCAATCACAATTTCAGCCACAATTCAATATTCACATAATCCATCAATTACTCACAGGTATTAAATCTATTTGCAGTTATTCAATAAACCTTGTAGGCATTCTTAAATTGAAATCATTTTAAACCCCTACCTCGATGTCGCATTAACCACACAAAATTGGAAATGCAGCAACCCTCTAGGTTCTAACACAAGGATAACAGCATCAACCACAACTCTAATAGCAGCAACCGCTTTAATTTCGTGGCAATGATGATGGTTGCAGCAGGACAAGAATTTTGAATCTAATGTAATCAAGGGCAGAAACAGCCCTGGCAATTCAAGACAAAGCAAAAACTAAAATTGAATTAAAACAAGAATATGACAACTATAGAAATGACAAAAAAAGAGCGTGCAAATGGACCAATCCCATGGAAAAGATCAGACCAGTACCAAGATAATAGAATCAGAACCAGCAACAGCCCCGGCGTTGGCTTCCAGCAACAGCAACACCTTCACCAATGGCTCCAATTAAGACAAACTCCAACAAACACAATATAGTCAAGAACATCAGAGGCAGGTACAGGGTATTTATAGAGCGATAAGGGCTCAGAGACGGTGGTTCTCATGGCTAGGGTTTAAAAGACTCACCATTAATGATAGCGGCAACCAGAGATTCCGGCAGCGGCAGCGGCAGAGGAATGGTCCCTCCTGGGTGCGTCACTCTCTCACACAAGTCTCGCCCTCTTCCTCTGTGACAGCATCAATGAAACCTCTTCTTCCATGTTCGTTTCCCCCCTGCGGTGGTAGCAGCTTCCACTAACAGCAGCGGCGGCGATGGAACTTCCCTCCTTCACGCGGTGCTTCTCTACTTCGATCACCCTCTCCTCTATGACGGCTAGGGTTTGGTGGTGTGGCGGTCAGACAACGGCGACGGTGGCTGTGTTCATCACCGGCACGACTAGGGTTTGGTGGTGTGGCTCTCCCTGGTGGAAGGTCAGACAGCAACGACAGTGGCTGTGTTCATCACCGGCAACGCCTCTTCCTTTCCCTCTCCTCTCCTTCTCATCCTCTGGCTCCCTCTGGTTTGGACTCTCCCTCTCCGTCACTCCCACTCTGATTTTTGCCTTCCCCTTTTTATTTTGCTATCAAAATATATATGATATACGTTCTTTTGAAGATAAATGGTAAGAGTGGGTAAATGTGGGGTTATAAAGAGGAGATGAGTGTACCTATTCCTGTGCGCGTTTAATTGGTTAGGGAGTACACATATTATATAATAACAGTACGTATAAAATAAGAAACATAAGACTAGGAAAAATATATACGAGTAATTTAACAATTTTACAAAAATATTTATGATAGGATAACAATTTAGAATTCAAATATAATGCTATAAAGATTACTTTTAAAATGCATAAGATTTTATTCTATCAATCTATTAACGAGCTCAAATAATTATTTCTAATTTAAATTATAAAATAAGCATACTAATCACATTTTATAAAATACAGTTAAACTCGAAATATTATGTATCTAAATTAAATCATAACCTTTCATTATTTTTCTATCATTGAGACTTTAATTTTAATTTATATAAAATAACTAATTAAAATAAAAGTTCTACATAAATATTAATTAACTTAACTCCAAATATTAGTAAAACTAATTTAAATTTTTAATTGATTAATTTATAAAATAAGATATCAAATTAATAAAATAGATTGTAACCTTTTAAGAATAAAAGTTACTTAAATTAAATTATACAATTCTTTCTTATTTTTCAATTACTAAAATTATACAAAATATTCTATTATATAAAATTACTTAAGAATCTTATTTGATTTAAAATAAAATTATCTCCGAATCTATTTAATTATTTCTAATAAAATAATTTCTAAAATTATAAAGTTTAAACTTAATAAAATAAGTCATAATCTATTCATATTTACATTTTCAAAAATGCGGGATGTTACAGGTACTGCCAGCTAATTTACGGGTACGTGTTTTACGCAATTTTTTGTAGAAAATTGTATTTTCCAACTCAGAAAAATATACTAAGTCCAAATATCATATTTAAATTTTCTAATTAATATTCTAAATTTTTTGGAACCTATTTTGGGAAATTAAATTATTGATTAAAAGGTTAATTTATTGCGGTTCTTACATTGCCAAATGCAAGCAAGAAGCACATGATCAAGAGCCGTCTTGAAACAAAACATTTAGAAGTCCAAAGAGGCTCTGAGAATCGATGTCTGGAAAATCAAATCTTTATCTATATGCTTGTGATGTGACTATGTCAAGGAGAGGTTTGGGTAATTAGATCCAAGGAGTGCTTTATCACCCGATAACTTGTGCCTATTGGCTTGGAATCTTTACCAGAAAAAAGGCCTGTTGGAACACTTTTTCTTGCCACGCTTTTAAAGCATGGTCAAAAGTGGTCAATGGCCACGTTTTTGTGAGGGTGGCAACTGATTTCTGATTTGGCCACGCTTTTTTTCATGCTTGAAAAGCGTGGCCACAGAGAAAAATCGGCACGCTTTTATGAGGGTGGTCACTAATTTGTGATTTAGCCACACCTTTTTTTTTTGCCACGCTTCAAAAGCATGGCCATAGTGGGAAACAGGTATGCTTTAAAAGCATGGCTAATTCGTGTTCTAACGGTCACATTTTTAAAGCGTGCCCATATGCTGTGTTTATTTAGGCACCCTACAAAAGCGTACTGATAGAGCCCCTATGTCTGGGCCAAGGTGTGGCATGCCCTGCATCTCACGTGGTCACATTTTTAATCCACAAACTAACCAGCAAATGCACTGGGTCATACCAAGTAGTACCTCAAGTGAATGAGGGTCGATCCCACGAGGATTGATAGACTAAGTAACAATGATTGAATGATTTACTTAGTTAGACAAGCAAAAGAGAGTGTTTGGGTCTCAATTGCATGAAACAGTAAATTCAGAAAATCAGAAAGCAAGCAGTAAACGGGTTGTGAAATATATGAGTAAAACAGTTAAGGTTTCAAAGATGTTTATTTTCCGGATTAACTTTTATTACCAATTACTTTAATCATGCAAGATTCAATTCATGGCAAACTATATGTGACTAATCCCTAATTCCTTAGACCTTTTTAGTCTCCTCTAACCTTCATCAATTGCCAATTCCTTGGTCACTTGATTCCGATTAGAGGGTAAAGTTCAAAACTAGTATATGTGCCACAAAAACCCTAATTCCTTTTCTTACCAACTACTTTTTGGCATGCTTTAAAATTATCAAAATAAGATTATTTTCTTGTAGTGGATTATCGATAGAAAACCCACTATCAAGAGTCGACTTAAGATAGAACACTTAGAGCTAATGATTGAAACACTTCTCTTTATTATAAACGAAATATTTAAGGATCAATCAAAAGCCTAAAAGGCAGGTCTCATAATATTATCCGAGCCTTATTTCTCAAGAATTCTTCGCTCTCAGGATTTCAAAACTCATTAAGAAAGAAGAGAATCCATTTATGATCACAAGGTTAGTAAACCCTTTTATCAACACGGACATGAGCTTAAAAGAGATTTAATTCTGCTTCATTAAAGTCAATTTTTTTTTCTTTTCTTTTTGCTTGAGGAAAAGCAAAGTTTTAACTACAAGAAAAAAGGCCTATGGCCACGCTTTTTTTTTGCCACGCTTTAAAAGCGTGGGAAAAAGTGGTCAATGGCCACGCTTTTACGAGGGTGGCGATTGATTAGAGATTTGGCCACGTTTTTTCTTGCTACGCTTAAAAAGCGTGGCTAAAAGGGTCTCTCGCCATGTTTTTATGAGGGTGACAATTGATTAGAGATTTGACCACGCTTTTTTTTGCCACGCTTCAAAAGCATGGCCATAGAGAGAAACAGGGACACTTTTAAAACGTGGCAAAAAATTTTTGATCTTGGCACCCCTAAAAAAGCGTGGCGAAAAGTTTTTTTATCTTGGCACCCCTAAAAAAACGTGGCGAAAAGGTTCCATTAAAAAAAAAAAAGCTCCCTAAATTAAAGTCCAACACGCTACAATACTCATCAGACTCTTCTACTCTTCTCCCTTGACACTTACACTAACGCTTTGAAACCCTAACACTCGGGCTCTGTTGCTCATCCCCAACTCAGATAGAGCTCATCGTCGGTGCTTGCACTCTCTCCTCTGCCGGCGCTCCCTCCGTCGTCTCCCCTAACCCATCTCTGCTGGCGCTCGCATTCCCTGTCGCTCACTCTCTCCTCTGCTCGCATTCTCTGCCCTCCTCCCTCGTCATGTTGCTCAATCTTCCACCACCTTCGAAGTCCTCACTGCATGCATATGACGTTCTCATACAGACCTCCTCCCAGCTCCAAACCCCAACCGCTACAGTTTCAACAGTAGAACACACCGAACTTTAAGCTTAGTTCCACCACAACTAATTCCCCCACTCTCCCTCTCTCTCCTCCTTCTCTCTCTCTCTCTCCACACGCGTTTCGGTTCCGAACAGAGCCTTGAAAGGTTTTCAACCTTCAACTTCAACGGGATCCGGGACGTATCTGCTTGCTCCATTATTGTTTTCATGCTTCGCGTCCGAATTGGCTGGTATTCGTAACCGAAGAAAGATTTTTCACTTAAATTCATTTTGTGAAGTTAGGGTTCATTTTGATTTATGTAAAATGAACTGATTTGAGTACTTTGTGCTACTTTTCTTTTAGCTGAACTTTCCTTATATTTTCATTTCCCCCCTATTTTTTCTTTGAATTGGCTCCTTTCTACTTACTCAATTGAACGATGCTTCTAATTTTGATTTGATTTTATCGAAAGTGACACACCTTCTATGATATTATCGATGATTTTTTATTTTAAAATTTTGTGTTTATGATTGTTAGAGGAGAAAATGTTCATGTTCTCACTCTTATTTTTCACATTTTATTTTATGTTCGGCATAACTTCATTTATACTAATGAGCCTATCTATTTTGCATTTGAATTTAGGTTGTGAAGAGGGATGTATCAGCAACAGATGCTTCTTTCTTAGGTTCATATGCCTCTGCTGGGACGAAGAGATCTGCAAGAGACAGGCTCGGAAATAATGCTGACAGTTCCTCGTGGTATGGGAATGAACTCAGCAGCAATAGTTGTGGGAATGAACTCGTGGTATGTTTGCTTTTCTCCTGGTATTAGTAGCGCTAGTATGATATCAGATGTGGGAACTCCGCATAGTGAGGAGAATAAAGAATGTATTACTTCACTACTGTATTCTTTGATTGTTCTGTAAATTAACCACGAATAATATATGCATAGGCAGTTTAAATCAGGAAAAAAAAGTAATAGGTTTTTGTTTCGAGACTCTAATGATTGGTGTTAGACTCAGACTAGCCTACCTACTTCTCCAAGTTGTTCTGTATAAGTTCAATTTTAAATAGAAATTGCTTCTGTTGATGATTCTATTCTTATTTTGAGTTGTGTCTTGAACGTTTTGAATCTTGACACCAAAGTTTGAAACACTACTCCCATAGCTTTACCTTTTCCTTTCACACCCAAAATAATATCAAATATAATGCACAGAGATATTAAGGTGATTTTTCTTGTAGTATCATTGATTAGCATGTCAGATCTCCTTTTTTTGAGTTACTAATGTTCAATTGTAATCAATTTCAGGGTGCCAATATTCTTGTAGATAATAAAGGTTGCATTAAACTTGCAGATTTTGAGGCCTCCAAACAAGTTGTTGAGCTGGTAATCTAAGTCTTCTCTATTTCTCTACTATAGTACTATTAGATATACTATTTTGACTTTGTGAGGATCTTATATCTGTGTATTTGTTGAAGAAGCGTCTTTGTTTGATTTAGGTTCAACAAAGATACTGAGACCTGGAAGAAACTTGCAAAAGAAACTCTGCATTCAACAGGATTGAGTTGCTGCATCATGCTCTAGATGTAGAGAATTGTGGTGTTCTTCTCTTCAATGAATCTGAGATACTGGGTTGTGGTGATTGTGGTGCTGTTGCGTTTGTCTAATTTGAGGTATTGAAAAAGAAGGACAAGTTCTATGAGCATGTATGCTAATAACACTATTGCCTTAGTGTACAGCTGATACAACACTTCTGATATTCCTGTCATGCTTCTGCTTTCTTTGTTTGTTTATATTTCTGTTAATGCTTTCTCTTTTTTTCTCTGAAATTGCAATCAATGGAGTCAGGTTCAGTATAATAGTACTTAGCAATAACTTCTTATACTGCTCTCTGCACCTTCTAAATTCTAATTCTATGGACCTTTTATGATCCTTGGTATTAATAAATCATTTTATGGTTTCAAGGAACCTAAATAAACCCTTTTATTTTTCTAAACTTCTAATTATTTGATTTCTTCTCATTTAGGTAAACTTTAAATTATTTAATTTTTTGTTATGATTTTTTAATTATTTGTTCAGATTCTTTTACTGAGGATTTGTTTCTGTTTTGATTGTTCTAATTTTTGGTTATGATTATTTATTTATTGTTGGTTCTGATTATTTGTTTTGATTTTTTTCTGATTTTACTAAATGGAAGCCTTGTCATCAGTGGGATCTGCAATAGAAAACTATTTAATTTAATTTTAAGCTGCACAGGTTTAGCTTTTGAATGCATTATTTTAGTTATCAAATTTAATTTTGTTAAGAAAATTGCTTACCCTGTCTCTGTTTCTGTTGCTGTTCTCATTCACTTCAGATTATAATTAAAATTGCTACCGAGAATGGTGTTCGAAAAATTTTGATTGGACAGTAAGTATCTTAATCATTTGAATTTTTCAATGAATCTTTCTGCAACAAATATGAAGAACTTTGTAACACAAGATGGCAGCAAATGACATCATCATAAGGATAAAAAATCTTTGATGGACTAGTGCATCACCTTATTGCTTATGGAGGAGCATGACCTAGTGACCTGTGCTTTTCTTACCTTAAAAGTTTATGAAATTTCTATTATATTGGGGTTAAATATTCTGCATTCATGCAGATATCTAAGATAAAGCTCGCTGACATTCCTAATGCAGAGTGTATTTGATTTTCAGCTAATAAGGAGTCTTATTTCAAGGCCAGATTTTAGGTACAATTTTCTTCATATCTGAATTGCTAATGTCAACATTATGGGATTGCATGTCCCATTTTGTTTTGTAGTATACTTGTATTTCTGCAGGGGATATTAAGTGTGAGAATGTGCTGATTACATCCTCGAATTGGTTGTACCTTGCGAACTTTGCATCTTTCAAACCTACTTACATTCCATATGATGACCCATCGGATTTTTCTTTTTCTTTGACACTGGTGGAAGAAGACTCTGTTATCTAGCACCCAAGGTTGGCCTCCCTTTGATATCTGTTTAATTTATTTTTATTATCTATCTTACTACATTTTGTTGGCTCAACCATGATGTTTAATGCTAATCTTGTGTTAAATGCTTGGTTCTTGCATGTTCTTTTGAAACTATTCCATATGATAGTGCTGTGTTTTGTGTTCTTCCTTTTTGTAACTGATCTGAATTTCATTATACACGGGCAAGTGGTCTTATAAGATAACTTAATATTAGAGGCTTAATTAATAAGAGAATTTGGCAAATGTTAAATGGCTTTGAAACAATTTATGACCCTTATATTCTAATGGAGAAGTTAAATTTTCATTTGAGGATTTTGAACAAAATAATATTGATATTTAGGTAAGCTCACTATTTTATTAATTTCAGTAGTCCTACTTACAACATGAAGTTGCTACAAGGTTATAGGATTAGTTCTTTTATGAAAAATTTTCTAGTTCTTAGTCCTGGTGCGTTGGGTTATTTTTTGTTGTAAAATATGTAATGATTCCTATTTATTGATTGATTTATTATGTTTGCAAACTGATTTGAGGTCCCAGAGCCATGCTGTCCTTGCTTTCCACGAAGCTGCTGAAGCCTACATGGTTGGTTTGTTTGAGGACACCAACTTGTGTGCCATCCATGCCAAGAGGTCACCACAATGCCCAAAGACATTTAGCTTGCTCGCCGCATCCGTGGTGAACGTGCTTAGGCTGATTGATTTCATGCTCCTTGATCGTTTCGGAATACACATTGTGTTACTAGTTTAGTATTGTTCAAGTTTCCTATGCCATTGTATAGTTCTTGACAACCTTTTAGGTTTTAATTGATGTCTCTAGAATGATTATTTTGGTTATGGTACAGTAGATCATAGAAAGATACTACTAATGGAATGATTTGATTACTGGTGTAAGACAGTTTATTTTGGATTTAGCTCTTAATAATTAATATCAACTTTGATACAATTCTGAATGTGTTGGGTATTTGATATGTGAACTTCAGTAGAATTTCTTTTTCAACATGACAGCAATGATAGTGAGCTTTGTGATTTAATGGCAGTATCTCTTGTTATTGCCACGCTTTAAAAGCGTGGCCGTATCTCCTTCTATTGCCATGCTTTAAAAGCGTGGCCGTATCTCCTTCTATTGCCACGTTTCTAAAGCGTGGCCGTATCTTCATCTATTGCCACGCTTAAAAGCGTGACCATATCTCCTACCTGCGAAAAGCGTGGCCATATCTCCTACTTGCGGCCACGCTTTTAAATGTGGCAATCTATAAAAAGCGTGGCAAAAAAAAGCGTGGCGACAGAGCAACCGCCACCCTTTAAGAGGTCACCCTTTTAAAAGCGTGGCAGTAGCTCAAAAAGCGTGGCAATAGAGCTGTTTTCTTGTAGTGCAAGTTTGGTGTTGTGATGCGTTTGCATCTTTCATTGTTTTTCTTGCTTTTATTTCTTATTTTCTTAGGTTTAATAACAGTTTCATCTTCTAATCTAAGTACTTTTAATTATCTTTTGCTACTGAGGTGTTTACTAAGTGTTTTCAAGGAAATATAGTTAAAAAAGGCAAATCAAGTAGTAAAGGAAGCTTAATCAAGAGACAAGGCTTTGTATGAAGAATCAAGAGCTAAGCACGTAAGATCAAACCATGCAAAGCCATGCAAGAAGAGGGAGGCCTAGGCGTGACATGCCCTGGAGGGCCAAGCAAGAGCGTGCCATGCCCTGAAGAGTGAAGCACAGGCGTGCCACGCCCTATGGAAATCAAGCAAGGCATTCCACGAGCAGTACAAGGCGTGCTATGCCTAGAATGGGGCATGCCACGCCCTGGTCAAACAAAAGAATGGGCGTACCACATGAGATGCAGGGCGTGCCACACCTTGGCCCAAACATAGGAGGTGTGCCACGCTTAGCTCTAAATACCTAGCCCAGTATGCCCCCAGTATTGAATTCTCCAAGGCCCAACTTCAAAGATTTGATTTCAATTGAAGAGTGCAAAAGATTCTATAGTAAATTATTTTTGAATTTGATTTAATTCTGTTTTGAATTATAGGATTTGAATTAATTAGAGCTTATGTTAATTATTCTGACTAAGATAAGATTAGGTTTTGATATTTGAATTAGAGAAAACCTAGGTATAAATAAGTTAATCACATTCACAGCCGTAACCTAGTTCCTTTGTAATAGTTTCATTGTTGATTTTGCACCCACCATGAGTCACTAATCCTTTGTCAAAGGGTTAGGAGCTTTGTTCATATTTCAATGGTTTATTAATCTGAGTTTTCTTTTGTTTTAAAACTTTGCATTAATCTGTTTCATGACTGAATATTTTGTACTTCATCACTAAAGGATTAGTAGCATCGATAGGTGTGCTAATCCCATTTTGGATTTGTTTACTGATTCAACAGAACTGATATTCAAATTGTGTTTGAAGACTCTTTCACATGACTTTTTAAATTGACTAGACATAGTAATTTTCTAAGTGTGTGACACAATACATGATTTTCAAATTACCTTAGTTTTTAATACGTGACATAGGACAATTCTTGAAAATATATTTTCTCATAAGATTCAATCGGGCAGGACTACCTTGGATACATGACATATAATCCAATCTAAGGACTACCTTGGATATGTGACATATAATCCAACCTTGAATACTTTTGGATTTTACACTTAACCTTTTCAATTAATCGATTGACCAAGACCTTGGCGGTTGGTTAATTGATAAGAAATCGAGGATCCGAGACATTAAAAATCGGTTATATAAGATTTGTCGTGAACAGAGATTTGCAAGCTTTAGAATTAGGTTAACAAAGTTTGATTCTCCTAAGAACATGAACATCTCCAAAACCTTAGACACTTTACACCATTGATTTCTCTCAATTCAACAACTATTGCCTCCAAAGCATTCAATTTGCAATATCATTCAAGCATTCTAGGGTTTTTCAATATTCCTCAATCCATGTTCTATTGATCTAATTCGTAATTTAATTTGATATTTGCATGCTCAATACTTTAATCCTCGTGGAAACAATATCCACTCACCGTAGTATTACTTGAACAATCTGGTGCACTTGCCGGTATTCTTGAGCTTCACTTTTTGCTTATCACTAGGTTACTGGTTTTTCAGTCCAACTGCCAAGTTGGTTCATTCTTTTCAACTATAGTATCACTTTTATTAAGACCCACTTTAATACAATAATATATTTTAGTAAAAATAAAAATTATAATAAGTATCATTTGTACTTGTTAACAAGTTATATAAAAATGTGGTTTTGAAGTGTATCGCTTTTATTATATAAAAATAAGTTGAATACCTTTAAAGTTTTCTTTGTTTAAATTTAAGTTCTTTTCATTTAATATTATACCCCAGCAAAATGGGTATAGGAGAATAAGAAGCTTTTTATATACAACAACAACAACAACAACAATAACAACAACAACAACAATAATAATAAAGCATTATCCTACTAGGTGGGGTTAGCTACATAGATTAAACAACGCTATTGAGCTCTATCTTGTATCATGTCTATAGAGAGACCATTTACATGTAGATCTTGTTTGAACACCTCATGGATGGTTTTTCTAGGTCCTCCTAGGTCTTTCTCTGCCTTTTTCATCCCTTGTCCATCTTCCATCTCATCCATCCTCTTGACTGGGTGACCTATCGATCTTCTTTTCACATGTTTAAACCACCTGAGACGCAATTCTACCATCTTTTCCACAATAGGTGCTACTCCAACTCTCTCTCTCTCTCTCTCTCTCTTATATATTTTTGTTTTTTATTCTATCCAATCACATATGACCACTCATTCATCTCTACATCTTCATCTCTGCCACACTTAACTTATGTTTGTTCTCTCCTTTGGCCATCTAACACTCGGTACCATAAAACATAGCCAATTTGATAGCAGTGTGATAGAATTTACCTTTAAGTTTTAAAGGAACTTTTTTTGCCACATATAAAACCAAATGCACTCTGCCATTTTGACCAACCTACTTGGATCCTATGATTTACATCCTGTTCAATCTCTTTATTATTCTGTATGAAGCACTCAAGATACATAAAATTTTTAACTTTTTGTAGGATGTTTTCTCCAATCTTCACCTCTGTATTAGGATTTTTCCTTCGCGGCTAAACTTACGTTCTATATATTCTGTCTTCCTACGGCTTATGCACAGATCATACACTTCTAGAGCTTCTCTCCATAAATCTAACTTCTTTTTTAGGTCTTCTCCCGACTCTCTCATAAGGACGATATCATAGGCAAAAAACATGCACTATGGCACAGGTTCTTGGATATGCTCTGTGAGTACTTCCAAGACTAATGTGGAAAGGTATTCACTTAAGGATGATCATTGGTAAAATCCTATACCAATAGGAAATTTTTCTGTCACACTACCTAGAGTTTTCACACTAGTTGTAACCCCATCATACGTGTCTTTAATTGCACGAATATATGTGATCCTTTCTTTCTTCCTTTCCAAAACCTTCCATAAGACCTCTATTGATACCCTATCATACACTTTTTGTAAATCAATAAACACCATGTGTAGATCCCTTTTATTACTACGATACCTCTCTATCATCCTTCTAAATATGTATGTAGCTTCAGTGGTGGATCTGCCTAGCATAAAACCAAATTAGTTCTTTGTTATTTGTGTCTCTTGTCTCAGCTTCCGTTCTATCACCCTTTCTTATAACTTCATGGTATGGCTCATGAGTTTGGTCCCTCTATAGGTTCCGTAACTCTGTATATTCTTCTTATTCTTGTAGATAGGTACCAAGGTGCTCTTTTTCCACTCATCTGGCATCTTTTTTTACCTTAAAATCTCATTAAAAAGCTTCGTTAACCAACTGATGACTTTCTCTCCAAGGCCCTTCTAAACTTTAATCAGAATATTAATGGCTGCTACTGCTCTGCCATTTTTATCCACTTTAGATCCTCTTTAACCTCAAAGTCTCGAATCCTTCGATAGTAGTCAAAGTTTTGATCTTCTTCCCTCGTGTATAACCGACCAAGGCTCGGAAGAGTCTTCTGTCCTTCATTAAATAACACATAGAAGTAGCTCTTCCACCTTTCATTGATCTTCCTATCTTGAGCCAAAACCTCTCTGTCTTTATCTTTTTTGCACTTAACCTAATCCAAATCTCTCGTTCTTCTTTCACGGCTCTTTGTGATTCTATATATACCATTTTCTCCTTTTTTCATGCCTAAACACTAGTAGAGACCCTCATATGCTCTTGTTCTTGCTTCACTTTCAGCCACTTTTGTCTCTTTCTTAGCTGCCTTATATGTTTTTTCCAATTATCTGTATTGCGACACAAAGACTACTCTTTTAAAGTACTCCCTTTTTTCCTTTATCTTTTTATGTACACTCGTATTCCACCACCAGGACTCCTTGTCCCTTGGTTTTATCCCTCTAGATTCTCTAAAATTTTCTTTTGCTATCTTCTAATAACTTCTGCTATCTCTCTCCACATCTCCTCCATGCTTCCATCCCCTTTCCACTTTGCCTCTTCTCCTACCGGTCTTAGGAAGCTTCTTTGTTCCTTGCCTTTCATCCGCCACCACCTCGTCCTTGGATTCTTTGTATGATGTCTTTTCCTCAATTTTTTCTCAACAAAAAATCCATGATGAGCATCCTATGTTGTGTTGTTAAACTCTCTCCCAGAATAATTTTGCAATTAATGCAAAATTTTTGGTTGGCTCTCCTCTATAAGAAAAAGTCCAAAATAGTTTTACCTTTGGTATTGACCACTCCGAAATCATGGCCTCCGTGAATACTTCTATAACCAGTCACTACTCTTCCAACATGGCTATTTAAATCTCCTCCTAAGAAAATCTTATCTCCAGAAGGTATGTCTTGGACTAAACTCTCTAGATCCTCCCAAAACCCTATCTTGTGTTGCTCGTCCGCACCCACTTGCGGTGCATAGACACTAATCACATGAAAAGTACCTCCTTCCAGTACAAGTTTGATAGAGATGATCCGATCACCCACCCTCTTGACATCCACTACATCCTTCTTCTGCTGCTTATCCATGATAATACCTACCTCATTTCTATTCTTCACCATTTTTGTATACCAAAGTTTGAACGAGGTGGTATCCAAATCCCTAGCCTTCGCGCCAACCCATTTTGTTTTTTTGTAGGCACACGATGTTAATCTTCCTCCTTGTCAAGGTATCTAACACCTCCAAGGATTTTTCTATTAGAGGGCCTATGTTCCATGTCCTAAATATCAACCTTTTATCACTCTGACCTTTACCATTACCTTTTTCTTTGTGAACTAGCTTATTTACCCTCGTCCACTCACGAAAATGTGAGAACTCCTGCTCATTTAACACTATACCCAGGCACCGATGCACCAACTCTTGCTCATTTGACGTTGTACGTGAGCCATACAGCACGTTGCTTCAAGGCAATGACCTAACTTTACCGCAATAACGTCTTTGATCCATGTTATGAAGATTCGACTAAATTTTTATGTTGTCTATTGAAGATCTAACACAACCCTCCTTCTTTATCTAGGCTTCGGACCATCTATGTATCACAGGTGTAGCATAGGCGGAGTTAAGAGGCTTTTTATTTAAATAATATTTTTTATTATTAGTATCAATTAGGATATAGAAATTTATCAATTTATGTATTTAGTAGTATTTTTGTAGGCACGGAATTCAAACATCAAATTTAGAGAATTTTTGGTAACTATACTACAAAAATGTGAAAAAAAAATTCAAGCTCTCAATTTTTGTCGATAGAGCTAGCGAAAATGGAACCAAATAAAGTAAGCATTTTCGTTACCCTTGTAAGCAAAATTGTTAGTAATGTCCATATGCAAGTTTTCATGTGCTACATCAAATTAGGTATGGCAACGGGGTAGGCAGGGATAGAGGATACCTTTTTTGTCCATATTTCCATCCCTTGATTTGCTCTCCGTACCCACACCAATCCCCGCCATACAAGGACACAATCCCGTAGGGGTGAAAAGGGGAAAGGACGCCGTGATCAGAGACAATGAGGCCATAAGGGGGTGACGACACGATGAGTACTAAGAAGGAGTGGTGAGCTGTATGGTTGTGACGCTATGGAAGATTGGAATTTACGAGTTTTGGCCTTCTAGGGTGACTGGGGAATGGGATGACGCAGTGTTACTATTATGGAGAGAAGTGAAGACATTTTTGAAATTAGGGTTAGGTTTTTCAATATATATATATATATATATATATATATATATATATATATATATATATCCAATTTTTTGTAAAGAAAGAGGGCTACTTCACTACCCGCTACTAATAATCGAAAGGGTTCACAGCGAGAAAAGTGACGTTTGACGGAACGTTTACGCCAGAGGTCTTTGTCTCCATGGAACGAGTATTCACTAACGCTTACAGCGCCTTCATTCACTGGTGAAGCTACTTCGGAACTGTTTCGGGGACACGTGGAGTCGGGCGACTTCAATAAGAGCCGGCCAAAGCAAAAGAAAGAGGAAAGGCATTGACCTCTCAGGCGAGTAGGGCATGATTATATATATATTCTCACATTTGCTTTGGGTGAATTTTGTCCCCATCTCCATCCTCTTGAAGAAAATTTTTCATCTTTAAATCCCTATTTGGGGTAGTTCCCACGGAGATCCCTGCGCTTCAGGGAGTTTTGCCATTCCTACATCAAATGGTATGTCATAAATCTATTTTGTTTAGATTAGTTTTTTTTTATGTTGGTTACATGCAGGTTAGAAATTATTTAATTGATTATTTTATTCATGTATCTCCATGTATTTGTAGGCTTTTTTAAATAAATAAAAGAAATTTATATTTACCAATTTGGCCAATCTCCTTCATGTTTACATTTCTGCGTAGTATGTAATTATTTTGCATTTATTGTAATTTCTCATGTTTAAGCTGCAAAAATATGGAAGAAAACAATTTTGTATTTGTTAAGTGTGAAATCAAGGAAGAGTCTCCAATGCTATTTCACATTTTATGCCTGCAAAATAGAAAAAAGTATTTAAACAATACAGACATTAACACCGATGTCATTTGTAATATTTAGTAAGTTTTTGGTGAGAGAAAAAGGTATAAGAAGAAAAATGATAAGAAAGTGAAAAGAGGGAGAAGAAGAAAGAAAGAAGAGGAAAAAGAAAGAGAAAGAGCACAATGAAATCAATGATGTGCGATACCGACATTAGCTAATTGAACGAGAATAGATATATTGCTAGACATCTAAATGATTAGGTTAGATTTATTTATTTTTTATTTTATATTATGTTTTAAAATAAAT